>NC_049207.1:43516354-43863854 GCF_013347855.1 Anguilla anguilla | reverse complement strand
TTATTATTATTATTATTATTATTATGTTTTAAGGTGACATTTTGTGCGTGTAGGCTACATCATTCTGACATGGGTCGGTATGGTGTAGGCTAATTCACCGCACCAGCAGCAGAGACCTGCTCAAGCATTTCAGTTCAGAGTGAGCTGCGAGAGTTTTGGCCCGTGGAAGGATGCAGGGGGAAATCCGCTTTGGGACTAGAGGTAAAGTGTGTGCAGACAGACGGAAATAATTACCTCCGCTCTGACGGACAGAATTACGCCTCCCCAATTAAGCTGTCAGGGAGCTGTAACAGCGCAGGGAGCATTAAACAAGACCGTAAACCTTTCTAATCGCGAAAAAAGAAAAAGGGGGTGGAACTCCTTTATTCTAATTGCACAACAGGTCCGCCGTAAATCTCGGTAACATGGCTGTCAGACAGACAGCTCAAATCTGGGCGTGGCTGTCAGACAGATAGATCTTATGGGCGTGGCTGATTGACAGACCGCTATAATGAAATGCAGCACAGTGAAAGCGCGTAACTTTAGGAAACCGGAAAAAATCCCATCAGACCTGCTTCAATCAAAGAACTTCAGCACAGTCATCTGTCTGTGGGACAAGTGGACAGATGACGTGACATCTGCACCAGGAGCATGCTCCACTCATCACTCAGGGGGTCCATTCAGTCTCATCTGAGCATATAAATCCCATTTTTATCTTTATCACCTGTGCTCAATACAACTCTGCACTGCTAGTTTGCAGTTATATAAACATATTATCCTGTATATTTCCAGGAATTATAAGCCAATTTTTTCAAGTAAGTAAATAAATTCCAGAGGGCAATTCACCATCCTCAAAGCCCCTTATACCTACCTTATACCTACCTCCTGCACGGCATCTCTTTCAGCTGCCTTATACCCACCTGATCTGCACCCCTGGCTGTGGCTCATCTCATCTACACTCGTCTCACCTGTGGGCCATATGCTGTACCCGCTCTAGTGTTCTGACTGCTGTTTTCCCAGAAACAGGTGGTGCTGTGCTGTTCTGCATATGGGGGAAGTCTCTGCTGCAGCTGTGAGCTGCTGCCTGCAGATGTTTGTCACAGTAATGTCGGACAGCTGTGGCATAACATGAGGAGAGGGAGGTTCGAAACGGTCAAGGGGGGTTCTAGATGATTCTAGATGATTGTGCGGGGAAAGGGGCAAGAATGGGCAGAATGAGAGGAGGACTGGGAGAGAGAGAGAGAGAGAGATGAGAGGGAGTGATGTGGAGGGAACATCTAGGGGGTGGGGTTTAGGTGTGACAGACAGGCAGACACAAGAGGGAAACCCAGGCCAGTTCCTCATTAATGAGTTTCACAGAACATCAGACCACTTTCTTTGGGGGAGGGGCATTAATTAGACCTCTCCTTTCCCTTCATTCAAGCCCACACTGAAAATCTTTAAAGCGAGAATATCTCCCCAGAATATTGGGGCAGTTCAGTGCTAGGCTGAGTGATGCATTCTGGGTAATGCTTTAAGTCACCGCTTCACGCTTTGCCAGTGATGTCACTGTGATGTCACTGCTGGGGGTCACCGCGATTCGCTCAGCATTAAAGAGGGGGATCCAGGGGTACTGGCTGTATTAGAGACATTACTCCACGGTGCAAGGCAAAACTAAACGCTCGCGGAAAAGCACTTTCCCTGCTCTGTCACAAGGCCGTGTTTACGAGTGGCTGCAGAGTTCCAGCAGTGAATCATATGTTCTGCCCGCTCTGAGCAAACAGCCACAACTTTCCACTTCTAAAAAACGAAACAATATCTGACGTGACAGTTCATATGGCAACTTCAGCTGCATAAATCCAACAGAGATGTACATAGCTTTAAATGCATAACAGGGAAGAAAAAAAAGTCAAATTCCAATGCAAATCAGATATTAAGATGCGACAGAAGGCAAGTCAAATTGTGTGTATTCTGTCTGGCTGTAGATCAGAGAGGAGCCTGGCTGGAAATGCATGGACATCGGAGACATGCAAAGTGATGGTCCTTATAATAGCCTTGAATTTTACAGCAAACTACAGCTACATTCCTCCAAGCACAGGCTCACAGGCCAGATGACACAGCCTCACAGGTAATCTGAGCCTGTATAGCCAGATACAATGAATACTCTGTGGAATACTCTGACCAGTACAGAATCCCAGTACGAAACTCTGCTGCCCAGTACAGAACCACACACCAGCCCAATAAAGAACCACAAGACAGCCCACTACAGCTCCGTACAGCTGAGTATAGAGCCCCACAACAGCCCAATACAGCACCCCAGTATAGAAACACACAACAGACCGATACAGAACCACATTATAGCCCATAGAGCTCAGTGCAGGCCAGTATAGAACCACACACCAGCCAAATACAGCACCCCAGTACAGCCCAGTATAGAAACACACAACAGACCGATACAGAACCACATTATAGCCCAATAGAGCTCAGTGCAGGCCAGTATAGAACCACACACCAGCCTAATACAGCACCCCAGTACAGCCCAGTATAGAAACACACAAAAGACCGATACAGAACCACATTATAGCTCAATAGAGCTCAGTGCAGGCCAGTATAGAACCACACACCAGCCAAATACAGCACCCCAGTACAGCCCAGTATAGAAACACACAACAGACCGATACAGAACCACATTATAGCCCAATAGAGCTCAGTGCAGGCCAGTATAGAACCACACACCAGCCAAATACAGCACCCCAGTACAGCCCAGTGGAGAACTGTGTTAGAGATGTGCACCTGGTGATCCTCTGGGATGGTGCACGTGTGCTGCTACATTATGTGCTGATAAACCTGGTCTTTTTCATCCATCAAAGCAAATGTCTGCTGGAAATGCCTATATTAAAATGGCATCTCAAAAGCCATTAATTTGAGTAAATATTTTTTTTAAAAAAGCTTCCAGTGACTAGTTCATTACAGTGTTCAGTGTTTCATCCAATTTCATGCTCCATTTCACTGCATTAATAACGCGTGTATTTTTTAAGATAATCTGACTGGGTTCTAGCAGAAATATCAATGTTCTTTTCATGAGCAGGCCAACATTCAACCATCACCCAGAGGAGGGGACCTACGCACTAACAGGGACAGATAGACAGATTGTACCGAACTAATCAGGGGTTTCATCATGGCAACACAGGCGTGAAAGGAGTTGGACTGGCGTGGCCAGTCCAACGCTAAGACCACGGCTAAAAGTGAGTGAACGCTGTCGTCCGAAGCTCAACTTGTCAGCCGTTCTACTGGCCGAGCTGCACACACATCCCGGGGTAACTGGAGAAATTCAAAACCCAGCCTGGCCCTGTAAAGACACTCATCCCCCCAATACCCACAGAGTCCTCCCCCAAAACTGCTCAGACTGAGGAAAGATATGTTTGCAAAAAGACATCCGGCCAGTGCGGTAAGAGGGAGAAATGTCTCCTAAGCACACAGGTTAACGCCTTGATCTGCTATAGCCATCAGAGTCCCAGTACAGATGTACAGCTCACCTCAGTGAGCTGAGACTGAAACACTCACAGTTGCTGCTGTGAGTTGAGTCCCTGAAATGCTCACAGCTACTGCTGCGGAATCACCCGTTAAATAGATACAGCCTAATAATCGATTAACCAAAATACCATCAGATAATCATCAGTTCTGTGCTGCCAGATTTCTCCGGGAAACCAAAGAGGACATTCTGGGCTGTGCTGCGAAGCCCGAAATATAAATTTTCCGTCAACGTTACATTTTCAACCTTATTTTCCGCTTTAGTGATGCTGTGGTTTAATTTTCCACTGCAGCTAGAACGTTCATTTGAACTTGGAAGCTGCTCAGCTCTGAGAAGCAAGGCCATTTTTAAAAAATGAGTTCAGATGCTGAGTCGTGCTTTATGGAATCAGCGAAAAAGAAAATTATGGCCCCTCAGCAGTGAAAATATGAATGTCTTCTTTCTCCAAAGGACAGAAATACTTCAAAGTCTAAACCAACACTAAGCTAAATATTAATAAAGCGATATAGTCTGTCTACACCCTACAACTTTTTTGAGTTATTTATGAGGTTAAAGAAAACTCTTTGCGTATAATTGGAAGAATAGTCATTTTTAGGATTTGGAGTGCAGCATCGCCTTTATCCAAATACCCCACTCTTTTTAAATGCCAGAGGTCAGAGATCTGCATGGACAACCCTGAGGCCTGGCCTGTGTGCTTTCCACCATCAGGTACAATTTAATCAACTTTACACTGTTAAATCCTCTCTACTGAACCTTCTCACTGTTTAATCCTCACTACTGATCCTTTTTACCATTTAATCCTCATATAGAAGTTTTTCTCTCTGTTTAATCCTCTCTATTGGTCCTTCTCCCTGTTTAATCCTCTCTACAGGTCCTTCTCACTGTTTAATCCTGATATAGAGGTCCTTCTCCCTGTTTAATCCTCTCTACAGGTCCTTCTCTCTGTTTAATCCTCTCCACAGGTCCTTCACCCTGTTTAATCCTCTCTACAGGTCCTTCTCTCTGTTTAATCCTCTCTACAGGTCCTTCACCCTGTTTAATCCTCTCTACTGGTCCTTCTCACTGTTAAATCCTCTCTACTGATCCTTCTCACTGTTAAATCCTCTCTACTGGTCCTTCTCACTGTTTAATCCTCTCTACAAGTCCTTCTCACTGTTTAATCCTCTCTACAGGTCCTTCTCCCTGTTTAATCCTCTCTACTGGTCCTTCTCACTGTTTAATCCTCTCTATTGGTCCTTCTCACTGTTTAATCCTTATATAGCGGTCCTTCTTTATGATTAATCCTCTCTAAAGATTCTTCTCACTGTTTAATTCTTATATAGAGGTCCTTCAAACCATTTCATCCTCTCTACTGGTCCTTCTCACTGTTTAATCCTCTCTTAATGCCCTTCTCACTCTTCTTCTCAATGATGAATAAGCCTTTATCAGCACAGGCTTATGCATAACGTCAATGTAAAATACCCCACCGTGAGCACTGTGTAAAGGCACCCTGTGGTTTCTGCTTGCAAGACACATTCAGTCCCGTACAAACGGCTATTTCAGCTGATCAGCACTTACCCTGTTCAGCCATTTAATCTGTGCTCCCCCGAGCCCCATCTAACAAGACTGCTGCACTCTGTATTCAGTCCTTCAGTCAGTAATCAATAAGCAAACTTCCATCCGCACAATGGCCTCTTTCACTAGAGCCGTACCTAAGGATTTTTACGGCAGGTCATCATGACATCCGTTCTTATAATAGACCTCTTAAACATTTAGACAGACGTATCATTTTTTTATTCCTGCTGTTTTTCATATCAGAGCCGACAGGGTTGTTTGTGTTCCATTCTCCCCGACGGGTAGAATGAGAGTAAAACAATCATCTCCACAGCAGACTGAATAAGGAGATCTATCTAAGAATGTGTCTGCTGTAATTCCCTCTTTCCGTTAATGAGTCCCCAGCAATGGTAGTGAACACACGACCATGTTTCAATGTCAGGACAGTGCTGTTGAGTTGAGTTGTGATTGTTTTTACATTTTTTTCATGGTTTTTTGGCAGCACTTGAGAAAGGCAGTTGCAATAGTAGAAACAGGCACACGCACACACATGCAAAAAACATGTGCACACATACACACACACACAAACTCAAACCCCCCCTCCCCCCCCACACGCACACACACATACACACACACACACTCAACCCCATCCCCCCACCCCCACACACACACACACATACACACAAACACATACACACACTCAAACCCACACACACACACACACACACACAGACACACACACATGCACACACACTGCAAAGGTGAGCCAATGCAAGCGAAGGCTACATGTGCACACATAACATGTTACGTGAACAGAGTGGAGACATTAAACTCCACACAGTTACAGTACATGTGGTATTTAGCCCCTGTTCTGCTGACCACAGGCATTCAATCAGGGGTAAAGAGATGATCTAACAGGACTTCAGCAGAACAATGAGCCTTGCAGAGGTGACCCCTGTTAGGACTGCCATTTCCATCGCGTTTAAAAGGATGACCTCAGCTAAAATCAATGCCGGTGTCAAAGGGAGCCCTGCGCTACCCCACAATGCCGAGGGGGTGTGTGAGGTGTGTTACTGGACATTAGGGTGATTGCGTGGGGGTGAGCGTGGAGAACCGGAACTCCGTCAGCATCGATTACACTGTTTTAATTAACCTCTCAGATTCAACGCAAGGTTACGCGCACCGAAAGGCCACTAATGACCGCTCGTTTATTCAGCCAATCGGGCGAAAGAGAGATGTAGGGGACAGGTCATGTGACAGCATCCACCGGCCTGATCGATGTCCCTGCAGCGAGATATTCTGTGCCAATGCAGGATCATTCATTTTGCCCAATGATTTATCACAAAGCCGCTTGCATCCAATGACCGATTAGACTTGGAATCATTCAGTATTAATCACATCGTACAAAATTGAACAAACAATCTAGCCTCTCGAACATTGCCATAAAGAGGAATAGATTGCAAATGCACGGTGCTTTCAGTAATTAAAAAATTTGCATGGAGATTGCTTTCGGCATCAGTGATAAGCAAAGGTTAACACAATAAAGCACTGCCACAGCTAAGCCTCTTTTCCCACTCACAGGCCAGCCCTGGACACTGGAGCGTTACTTAGAGGGGGTAAATTCATGACTGTGTCAAAGCAGGGTTACATCATCCCAAAGGCATTTAATCACAGTTACCAATAACAAATATCTGAACAAGGACATCACAATTTCCCCTAAGAAGCGTCCCCACAGTGATATCACAGTCCCCTATTAGTGTAAACACACACACACACACACAAACACACACAAAACAATTTTCAGCACTGGTTTGTATTACACACACGCACACACACAATGTTAACTATCTTTTCTGAACTAAAGAAAAATACGTAAGACACAGAACAATATTTTTAAGTTCATGGAGTGAAATAGCCTGTGTATGAAACACTGGATAAAGTCCAAACACTGTGCATTGTGTCTATTGCGTTTGTGCTAACATTTTCTCAGAGAGCAGCTCACCCTTCTGCTCAGATTCCCCACCAGAGTGCTAACGCTGTCTGAGAGAGCAGCGTACTCTGCTGCTTGGATTCCTCAATGGTGCGCTAATACTCTCTCAGAGAGCAGCTCACTCTGCCGCTCAGATACTCCACCAGAGCGCTAACGCTGTCTGAGAGAGCAGCCCACTCTGCTGCTCAAATACTCCACTGGAGCACTAACAATGTCTGAGAGAGCAACTCACTCTGCTGCTCATATTCCCCAATGGTGCGCTAACGCTGTCTGAGTGAGCAGCCCATTCTGAGCTCAGATACTTGACCAAAGTGCTAACGCTGCTTGAGAGAGCAGCCCACCCTCGGATGATAAACTGGGTCACTCTTTTCCTGGAAATAAGCATTTCCCTGGAAATAAGCCACCTTCCTCAGGAATTATTCCGGATCTCGCTACTCTCAAATGCTTGGAATACTTTGAATACCTTGGCTCCCAGGGAAGAGCAAGGCATTGTGGGGGATAAACGCCACGTGTCCATCTGGAAAAGAGAACATACTGCATGAGCGGATCTGGTTCCTCTTGAGGTGGGAGAACAGCTCTCCCGTTCCCTGTACTTTGCAAGTGGACTCTACCTGCATAGCAAATGGACACCACCTGCTTAGAAAGTGACCACAACCAGTAACTTTTCTAGTTGTTCTCCTCAAAAGGGGTTGAGGGAAATAACTACAGAGCAAAACAACAACATTTTAGTGTTATTAATTATTCTTGAATGAAACATTCTTTGTCCAAAGAAACATATAAGATTGCATACACTGGTCAAACCACCGTGCCCCACCGGTTTAATAAATACTGTCCTGGAGACCCACAAAGGGAGGCCCACAAAGGGAGACCCACAAGGGGAAACCCACAAGGGTCCCCATGTTAGCACTCAGCTGATCAGTTTAAGCAGCTGATCACACATCTAACTCTCCTCCTCTGGTTTCTTGGTTCTGCACTGGCTGCCAGTGTTAATGTTAAAATAAAAGCCAGCCAACGTTTAAGGGAAAGAGTGAAGATCACCGCTCTGATCTCATACTGCTGTACAAGACAATTACCTTCAAGACGCGCGCTATTTCCAGCCACTAAAGGGCGCTGTGCGAAAAAGAACGCAACCAGGCTTCTGGGTCATAAATCTGCCCCATGATGTCTGGTGTCTGGATTTACCAGTCACTCCCACTAGATTTTTATTTATTTAAAAAAAAAAATGTTATATTTATGTGTGTCACCAAAATGACTGCAAATGTTTTCACTTTAAACAAGTTTAATCTTCTTCTCTTGGACTTCCTCCGTCCTGTCAGGAACGCATTCTTTGGGTGTTTTTCAGGGCAGAATCACGCCCATATGGCGCTGCTGCTCAAAGCCAGCGGAATGCTTTTAATGTTGCTGTGGGAGATGCAGGCCCCTGATTGGCTACTGCTCCCTTCCCAAGTAAACAGTTCAAATTCAGGACAGGTTCCAGGTGATGGGGAGGGGGTGGTTCAAATGGCAGACAGGTTCCAGATGATGGGGGACAGTTTCCAGGTGATAGAAGGGGTGTCCAGGTGATGGGGTGGGGGCAAATTTTCAGCTTGCTAGCTTGCCCTGGTGTACGTGGCAGGCCTTTTTTTTCATGTGTGTGTGGCAGGGGGGCACCATCAGGTCTGTTATGCACAGTGATGGAGATTTATTAAATCCACACACACACACATACGCACACACACACAGTAATACAATACAGATATATTGCTTGTTGATGGAAAAGCTATTTCTCTGGTCTGACAGAACGGTAATTTCAATCAGATGACAGCAGCAGCAGCAGTTTTAATGGAGTCCTGTCAGAGCTATACTGCAGAGCACACAGCACATGTGAGTCAGCTGCTTTCTCGCACCTCTGTTTTCAATACTTACTTTCACAGTGGCTTTGATTCTCTCTGTCTGCTCCTTGTACTGTGACACACAGGTAATGCGCTGACTGTGATCTGCTTCAATCTGTTGTCTGTCTGGTGAGCAGAAAATGTTTGTTCTTCCACCTAAACCTTTGGACGCAACCATACTCGTGACAAAAACAAACCAGAACTCTGTCTTGCATGGTGGTAGGCCTATTTGTAGCGCCTGAAATGCATAATTCATCAAATAGATTTAAAAAAATAAAAAAAAGGCGGGTTACAGAAAGAAAGCTAATGTACTATACCACACCACCACCTAGTGTCGGCAACATGCAATACCACCGTCCAGGGTGTTAAATTCCAGGAAGAGCAATATGATATTATGAAATTAATTTTAGACCCTCTCAACAGGTTTCTTGTCTTGTCAGAGTGAAACTGAAATAAAGATGGACTGATCACGGACACCCTCACAAGGGTGAAGTAATGACAGATCCTGATTTGAACCCCCCTGGCAAGATGGGCTCAACTGAAAAACAAGCAAGTTTTGGAGGGGAGTGCACAGTTAAAATGTCCAGTGTTAATTCAACTCTAACAGAGTACATATGAGTCAAACTGGGACGATATGTTCTCTGTAAGCATTGATTTAACACTGAACATTTTTCTGTGTGGTATAATTAAATCAAAACATTACCAATTCCCAGCTATTAAAATAACGGATATTTTAAACAGAATTTTATATGGCAACACTCAAGTACAGGTCATTTTTTTTAGTGTATGCATAACTGTGTTACACCATGAGCACTCAGTAGCTCATGAGCCAAAGTCACAAACGCGAATGATCTCAAGAAGTGAGTTTTAAAAAATGGCTGCTAATGTAAAGTAAACAAACAGACCCAGCGACTCTCCACCACCAAGACTGAAGAATCCCTGTCTTAAGAGCAAACAATCCGCCAACAGACCGTCACGACAGTAGGCCTATATTTCAACTTGCCTTTGACTGATAGTTCGCCAACAAATTAAATGACACGAAAAAAAAAGCAGAACATTGTTATGGTTCAAATGTTTCTTCTACGGAAATGTTTTGGGAACACTGACTCATGTTTAAACTTATTCCTGCCGCAATGAAATGTCTGAGATAGAATGAAACTCGGACTCCTTAATTCCCTGATGCCGAAGGAAAATCTATGGTGCAACACTGCCACCTAGTGTGCGAAAAGAAATGATTCAGGGCTGTGATTAATAGCCTGCATAATTATGCAATGAGAATTTCCATCTAAGAATGACTTCTGTGAATACAACTGGCTGAAGAGTTTCAGAATGTAATACTAATTATGGAATAATGACAAAAATAAAATGACATGTCCTAATAGATCCACAGAATGAATAAGACTCTTGAGTCACCTTTATTTCTGCTGAACCTGTAGCGCAGTGGGTACATTCATAATGACACCACTTTATAAACCAACTACCATGCTGATGATAGAATGCCTCTGAACAGAGTGTGCTGTGAAAAGTTGTAAGTGTCAGGTGAACAGTTCATGCTAAGCTGCAGATATAACTCTTTACACAAGAGGGCGCTAATACACCAACGAGACCATTTCAGACCACTACTCACCGTGAATACAATGGTGAAAGTTGATATCAGGTGATATTTATGATATATGAACAAAAAAATAAAAATGCAAACGGCAGAGAGCTGGGCCGACACATGAGGCTTTAAAGCCAATATTTATATGGAACTAAGAATGCATGGTGCAAGTATTTGAATTCACACAAGGTGCAAGAATGGGTTTATGCTGTGAATCAATTTCTCAGTAAAGAACCTGCTTGGAAAACCTTTCCTCACCGGCCACAGAGTGTGTGGGTGTATGGGAGAGCAGGGGGTGCAGGAAAAATACACAGTAAGGGCACAGTAAAGGAACATGTAAACTCATGGCACTGTTTGATGATGGTTTTTCTCCTCACTGGAAGTTTTTTTTTAACACTGTGTGTTTGCTTTTTTTAGGGTTTTCTCTTTTGCTCTTTCTGCTACTCTGTAAAGTGTCTTTGTGACAGTTCCCTGCAAAAAGCACTATATAAATAAAATTGCTTTGATTTGCTATTTAAACCTTTCAATTTATCCTTTTATGAAATTTCTGTACAATTTGCCTTCATCTATGTCACATCCCTCTCACGTCTCCTTTCAGTTACTCCTCCCTGTGTGCGGTAAAAAGAGCACCATTTTGGAGGGATGGTTTTGGGGGCACAGACCCGAGTCTGCGTTTAGTAATGGATCTCCAGCCATTTCTTCATTACCCCCACCCCCTCAACGCACCCCCCCCCCCACTCACTGCCAACCATCTGCTACTAATACAGAACATCAGGGTTACCCGTAACCACTTCTTTAAAAATGATGAAAATATGAAAGGCCAGAATGCGGCCGTCCAAAGCAGTGGGATGAGGGGCGTCCCAGTCAGACAGAAGGAACACATGGAGGGAACATGGATTCTTCTCTGAGCTCAATTATTCTGACAAATGACCCATTTTTGCGCGTTGGATGTAACAAACGAGAATGCCAAATCATTTCAAGACCTCAGAAACACACAGACACACACACACACGCACATATGCATGCATATGCGTGCGCACGCACACCCACACACACATGCACACACACGCGCATATTCGCGCTTCGTACACACACACCCACACACATGCACACGCACACACGCATATTCGAGCGCACACACACGCAGACACACACACACACACACACACAAATTATAATTTTGTCTGGAACAGGGCTGAGAGGCCCAGCATACTCATCAGGTCAAGAAGAAATAAATAAGCACACTTTAATACGATAACCAGCCGCCAGGCGAAAGCATTTTGGGCAGAAATGAACAGATCAGGGGTCAATTCCATTTCAGTAAATTCAGGAAATTCCTTAAAATTCCGTTCATTAATAGAAAAATCTGCATTTTCCCCCCATTTTTGAACTGATTTTTAATGGATTTCCTGAACTGACTGAATAATACGCACCACAGTGTGGGTTTTATATACACGCAGAGAGCAAAACGCGTCTTTACTTTATATTTGAGTTTTTCTCAAAATGACATTTTTATTCCGAGAGTATAAAGGGCTAAAATGTATGTCGTTTTCTTTGTCGTGGGGAGCAGTAGCAGGAGGTTCACAGATGCTGGGTTCCAGCAGCACAGCTTCATTAGAAAGGCTGTTGTTAAACTGCCCATCATCCACGCTACGGTTCTCCAAGTCATTTACATTTATATAGAATGCACACCCAGCTCCCTCTGTGCTCCCCAGTCCGTGTCAGTTCCGATCAAATCTCCTCCCCTTCAGAGTCTCGCAGGAAATGTTTTCACGCACCAGGCCTCAAAATCATAGCCACCAATCACGTGTGTGCGGCGTACACCCGCTAACAGCCAACCAATTGCATTGTGTGCCCTCGCTCACATCCATCCAATCAGGAGTGTATCTCCACTCAGACATGCAGGGTATTAACAGAACACATACTGGTTCAGCTTTACTGAGTCCAGAACACGCCCAGGTCAAATAATTATTACAAACACTTTAACCCTTTTGAAGCTAGTAATATGCTTGGAGATTTTTTATAAAGGGACAACTATTCTCACAAATATTTTCAAGTCTTTCATATGATTGTACATTTTAGTAAGTAACATGTTTTAATGAACATTGTCATCAGTATTTTTATATTTTGGAGGCATCTAAAGAATTAAAATCTGGATCCAGAGAGCTATCGAAAGAGGTACAGTATTTCAGATGTGTAGTTGACCCAGGTTGACCCAGGTTTGGCCAGGGTCTGGTCCAAGGCAGGCTCCAGTGGGGTTCCAGAGCAGACCCCCGATTCCGTTTCTTTACAAATTGCTGTCATCACAGGCAACATTACAGGCTCCTTTGCTAAACAGACAGCAGGACCCCCTCCTGAATGAGAAAGGATTCGCTATTAAAAATGTACATTTGTTATTCGAAATGTAGAGCCCGGTGAGATTTTGTTTGAGTCCATTGCCAGCGTCCAATGTTCTCATCAGTAAATCACCAAAAGATGTGCCTATGGAAACATTTTTTATCAAGGCTCTAGTGAGTGTTTAGCAGCTCTGTGCAAAATGATTATTACTCATTCTGTCGGGCCTATGAGAATAACGAGCTTCTGGGAGCTGTAGTTTGTAAGGCTTTGTTCTTAGAGAAGGACGAGACATCTGTTCACTTAAGCATGCGCTTAATTCTAAGGGAATAAATCACCCAGAAGGCTGTGTAACACAAGTAGTCGAAGAAACATAAGGACACGTGGAGTCACTCCGGTGCGGTCTGCAGTATTCAGCAAATGTGTGAAGGAAACTGGAAGAGAACAGGAAGAGCAAAGCTGAACATTATTCAGTAAACACAAAGCTTACAAAACATGACGGGAATTAGCAGCGGTAAAATTGACAGAAACTATCTTTCTTGGAGAGATTACATATGAAACCAGCTAGTAGAACTGATGAAACACAAAAGGAAATCATGTTCACACTATTTTTAATCTCCTACATGGAAAAGCTAAATGAATCGTTAATTTTAATGACATTAAAGCAGTCCCTCTCTGGATACCGAAGCAGTTATGCTTTTTGATTTTCTTGAAATTGAATACCTCATAAACTGAATTCAATATTCAATTTCCAAAGAAGAATAAAGGCATACAATGTAGTATTGTTTAATACACAACCTTGTCTAATGGAAGACAAAATGAATAAACAGCAATGCTGGTGGCAGAGGGTTTTACCTATGAAGTGGCTATAGAGACAGAGCAAGGTCACCTTCAGTTACACACATGCGTGTGCATGCACACACACACACACACATACCTACACACACACACACACACACACATACCTACACACACCCACACCCACACACGCACGTGCATACACAGGCCAGCACGCACACACGCACAAACACACAGGGGCTCAGTAAAAACCACAGCAGGGAGGCAGTGCAATTTCCATGGCAGAACTTTCCAGAACCTTTCGGTTTGGTTTAGCTGTTTAACCATTTATTTGCATATTCTTAGAATGGCAGGGCTCTGCTCTGAGGAGCAGATGAGGAGTGTGCAATCTGCCAAAACAAACAACATTTTGGTTCATGTGTTTCAGCACCTTTTGTCTGCACATGTGGCACATGCCTAACTTCAGAACTTAATGTTGAACTGCACATTATGAAAACACCAATAAGAAGAGTGCAGTTAAAATCCGTTAAAATCTGCTCTTTCTGTAAAATGACATCATAGCGTGACATGCTGCATTCACAAAATTACACATTAGAGTTCCACTGCCTGGAAGAACACGGTACTTTCTTCCAGAGATATGGGCCTGTTTCACTGACTACAGCTCTGTCTACTGGCACAAGGCACATCCACATGGGCCCACAAAACATTAAGCTTTCATAAGAGCTCTGGCCACTTGCTGCAAGAAAGGACCTTTTGCCTCAGTATTTTACAATAGCAGCCCGGCTGAAGCACTTTTTTGCAGCGCAAGTTTGGAAGTTAAAGCTGTGTGTGCTCTGTGCGGCACAGTTGTTAGAAGCTGAAGCTATATGTGCTCTGTGCTGCACAGTTGTTAGAAACTGAAGCTGTATATTCGCTGTGCTGCACAGTTGTTAGAAGTTAAAGCTGTATGTGCTCTGTGCTGCACAGTTGTTAGAAGCTGAAGCTGTATGAGCTGTTAGAATCCAACGGTACACCAGCAAAATAACTTCTGTAGTTCATGGCATGGTGATTACCACCCATGTGTGCTAGAAATGTACAGTACTGGCTCTAAAACAAATACTGACTGACTGACTTACTCACTCACTCACTTATATGAGAGTCCGCCATATTAAAGTCTTGAGCTCACTGTGAGGTTTTTGGAGGTCAGCAGTCAGGTAAAGGTCAGAGTTCATCACTCAGCACCAGACTCACAGCTGCTCTTTAGAGCTGATGGAGATTTCTGGAAGGATCCAGACTAATTGCATCTCAGGGAATAGCAGTGTAATTATGTATATAAGATGAAACTGTGCTTTGACTGCACCGAGACTATCATTCTTTACCACTGAGAAACGTGACACGTGTTCCCCTCTCCAAACATTCATTCATCTTTAAAACAAATATCCTTAATATACATTTTGGCTATTTCTAAGTCATTGCTTTACTTGGCATATATGCAGTTTTCTTCTGTCATAGTTCAGTAATAGATGCTTACATGCTTTTGAATGAAAGCTAAGAAAATAGCTTTTCAAAATTACAGTGAAGCTTCTCTGCTCCGAGACTCACAGTACTGAGGCTTCAGACAGATGGGATATTTTATATTAAAAATACCGTATCCATATCCATTTTAGGTTTTATTAAAATATGTACAATGTTAAAAGAACAATGGAAGAATGGAACATTTGATAACCTTGTTTATACTACACAGATGCTGTTGAGACATAAAGTCTGATCTGTGTACTGCTTGTTCCAAGTCTTCCAACTACTCTTATCAGGGCTAGCTTTGGCTTGTTCATCTGTGGACCTTAGAGGTTAATCGACTGTTAGCCACAAACCCATCCATCATTACGTCATCAACGTCCTTCATCACAAACAAGCAGGCTCCTGATTAATGTTTCTTCATTAAGTAGGCTCATTCAAGACCGTAACTATGGCAGGAAATTGAAAACCACTTTTTTGTTTTGGCAGTATGTGTAGTATATTTATGTGACTGTTGGTCAAGCAAAGTGTAAACCTACTGTAAGCCAGTCACAGGGCTCAGCATAGCCTCAGATAGACTTATCACTGAGACAGAGCTAACTCTGAGACAGAATTAAGCCTGAGACAGAGCTAACCCTGAGACAGAGCAAGCCCTGACACAGAGCTAGCCCTCAGACAGAGCTTATTCTAAGAGACAGCACTTCACCAGAGACAAAGCTATGCCTCAGACAGAGCTACACCTCAGACAAAGCTTACTCTGAGAGACAGAGCAAATCCTGAAACAGAGCAAGCCCTGAGACAGAGCTAACACTGAGACAGAGTTTACCATGAGAGACAGAGCATAGCCTGAGACAGAGCTTACTCTGAGACACAGAGCATAGACTGAGACAGAGCTTACTCAAAGAAACAGAGCATTCGATATGCTGCACCCCAGAGAACAGAAACCAGGCATGGGATTCTGTTGTTTTTAGCTGAGGTCAAAGGCTGGCCACAGATTTATGTTTGTACAGTACAGGAAGACTGTAAAGACTTTGATCTTCCATTTCTGCTACTGGTAACACCGTGAACTCATCTGACCTGCACATCACGCAGGGGCATGCACCTGTTTTGCTTTACTGAAATCCTCCAGTCTCAGAAAGATGATTAAGAAGGAAAGAAGTTAGCCTTGGGTAATCTTACGCAATGCCCCAGACTCAAACGGTTTTAATATAACTGTGGTGCCTTTATTGACAGTCTTACTTTATTTAGACAGACTCTCTGCGATAGAGTCGTTTTTTCTAAAACCATAAATGAGAGTCTCACGCGTATTTAACTGAGATGGACAAATGGGAAATATTTAATTTCAGAATATTCATTCTGATGGCCAAATTTAATTTGTGGCCAATTCGATGCTTTGACTCCATGAAAAGGTCGGCACCCTACAGTTTCAATCAAAGAGACTGTGCTTGGTTTCTGTGTAATTTGCAATCACCCAGCCACACACAGGCTACTGTGGAGTGATATACATGATTTTCATTAAGATAATTGCAAAGAACGCCCTCAGTTATAGAAGAAACTGCAAAATTCCCAGGACTGAACAGTCAGCACTGCTGGACTGCTTTAGATTCAACATGCAAAGAGGCCTGGAGTCACAGAATGGGAACAGAACAACAAGGAGTTCCCAGAATGCAGTTACACATAAACCCATGATACTGTGGCTCACAGCCATACGAACACAATTCACTCACTTCTCAGGACATATAGCGCAGGGCCGATTTCATGCTACCCATAAATGTTGCATACTATAACAGTTACAAAAAACTACCCTAATATTAAAGCATGTATTCATATTGTATATGTTTTACTAGCATGAAAGACAGTCTGTTCACAAATGAGATAATTTTATGTTTCATATTAGGTGAGTTGGGTTTGGTAACTAAAACTGTTGAAAATCAGCATTGTAGTCTGTATAGGGGAGAACTGCATGCATAAAAGTGCCATTGTTTCCAGTGAGGACATGAGACAGTACGGAGCTGATCGTTTCCAGTTTCCATTTTTACTCAAAGCCTTGCAGGCCTCAACAGCTGGAGAACATCCATCCAACTGCATGAAATTAAAGCCTCTGCGGAGTTTGTTTGTTGTTGTTCATGGCGACCTGGAAACTGCAGAGTCAGCATGCCACGGAGCACAACTCCAAGCCACTGCGGTGCCTTCTGTGAGATAAAGAGCCTACAGTTCCCATGCAGCCCCGACACCGCCCTCAGAGGTCTCCTTTCCTCAAGGTTTTACTGGCTCAGAAGGATGGTGCTCGCTGATTAGGTTCATGGATCGGGCCAGCGATCGCAAAAAGGAATCCTGAACTGCTAGAGAAACACCTGGATAAACAAATCAGTTTGCCACTTGATAAGCAGGACGTCATCGGCAAAGGAAACTCCTTTGTCCTGATGCGCCCGCCAATTACTCCAGGTCTTTTCACACTAGCGGTAGAAATGTCTTATTCTTTGTTTTTTTTTTCATTCGCTGTGATCTCTCAGAAATCATGCATTCCCATATCTCAGCGAATGACAGTCTGACTGACTGACCCTAATGCCTGTAGAACCTGGAGGATGTAGGCTGCTTATTCCCATAAGTTCATAAACATCACTGTTACACACAGCACATGTTGCAGTCCTTCACTGGACGTGTATTGCACAGTCACTTTAATAGGCATAGGTTACACATGGCACATGTTCCTGGCCTTCACAGGAGCGGCATCACACTATCACTTTCATGAGAATCATGGTTACACACGGCACATAGAGCTGGCCTTCACAGGACCAACCCAAGGACCCACCTTACCCCAACACAACAGGCCTCGACCCACCACTGTGGACTCCTTGGCACAGTTATCTCTGACACAGGTGAGGCCGTGACTCATGACTGTATGACCCTGCATTCACTTTACTGCCTGAGGCACAGAAGAGGCTGCACTTCCAACCTTGAAAATGTGGTCATACTGTAAATGGCTGATCTAGCATAGAAGACTACTATTAACTAATGCTAATAAAGATGATGATGCTTTTTAGCTTTACGTTTTTCTTGGAGGAAGTTCCATACGAAACAGATATTTCTAGTTTGAGTTATTGGATTTTTGATTTTGGATTTGATTCTTGCAGGCTGTTTTGAAAAGTTGCATGCTCATAAAATGGCCTGAAAATCCTGTGCAGTTTTGACTTTTGAAACCATTCTTCTGCCTAACCATATCCACATGTTTAATAACTACTGAGTTGCTGTTTTTTTTCTACACCGGGCATGGAATTGAAAAGATCTAAGCAAAGCTAACAAAGAAAAAAAGTGGTTTAAGCTGAGAAAGTACATCTCCCAACATTTTACTTTTAACATATTATTTGAGTGTGATATGATAGAAAAAAGAATTAGCCTTAAATACCTATTTGACGTCAACAAAATGATTGCTATATATGGATAACATACTTTAAAAATTCCTATTTTTGGCAGAGACAGTGTAGTATTCAATTTATATGGGTTCATGGTCATTCAGCCTTTATACACAGTGAAGACTGAGGCTGAGATGTATTAAGGAATATCCCAAACAATATCTGTCATTGTATTTGATTTATAAATAAATGCAGGTGTTACTTTCTTCCCTCACAGATAATTTGGTGAGTTCATTTCATGGAGCTGTTTGTGATGATTGTTGAAGACAGATAGAGACTGAAGCACTGAAAGCACTGTTCCTGTCAGGAACTTGACAGGGCTGCTCATAACTTTACAGTACTATGAGCCTGACCAGGCTGCTCATATCCTTACAGTACTATGAGCCTGACCAGGCTGCTCATAACTTTACAGTACTGTGAGCCTGACCAGGCTGCTCATAACTTTACAGTATTATGAGCCTGACTGGGCTGCTCATAACTTTACAGTACTGTGAGCCTGACCAGGTTGCTCATAACTTTACAGTACTATGAGCCTGACCAGGCTGCTCATAACTTTACAGTACTATGAGCCTGACCAGGCTGCTCAGGACTTTACAGTACTGTGAGCTTGACTAGGCTGCTCATAACTTTACAGTACTGTGAGCCTGACCAGGTTGCTCATAACTTTACAGTACTATGAGCCTGAGCAGGCTGCTCAGGACTTTACAGTACTATGAGCCTGACCAGGCTGCTCAGAACTTTACAGTACTATCAGCCTGACCAGGCTGCTCAGAACTTTACAGTACTATGAGCCTGACCATGCTGCTCATAACTTTACAGTACTATGAGCCTGACCAGGCTGCTCATAACTTTACAGTACTATGAGCCTGACCAGGCTGCTCAGAACTTTACAGTACTATGAGCCTGACCATGCTGCTCATAACTTTACAGTACTATGAGCCTGACCAGGCTGCTCATAATTTTACAGGTACTATGAGCCTGACCAGGCTGCTCAGAACTTTACAGTACTATGAACCTGACAGGGCTGCTCATATCCTTATAGTACTATGAGCCTGACTGGGTTGATGCTCTGATATGGCATCCGGGGACGTGATTTTATACTAAAGGACAGTGACTGCGGGATAAAGGATTCCCCATCTGAATCTGCTACACTCATCTCTCTCCACTTTCCGGAAAAATCATTCTACAGTGAGGATTTCTGAGGCGACTTCAAAAGTGTGTTTGTTTTGAGGAGGAAGTGCTCTGGCTGAAAGATGAACATCTGGTTAAAAATGTCTCCCTGTGGAGCCGATCTCTCAAAATCACAGCTTCCAGACAAATAGAAAATACCACCTCATCTCACACTAGACCAAGGCAAGCTGGCAAGGAGAGCATATGCTGGTGATCTATGACTGAATGAAAACTCTGTATCTGCAATGTTGTCTCTTTTGATGATACTGTACTTTCTGGTTTCTGTAACCAATGAAAAAGGAGGACATTATTAGGATGACCTATGTGACAATATTTAATTATCATGTTTAATTACAATATTGAATTATGTTTAATAGCAATGTTTAACAGCATGTGTGGATTTGCACGGCAGTAAACTGATTGCATCATATGTCTGAAATGAAGGCTGTATTTCTGTCTCTGGCTGTACGTCCATCTGCCTCCTTTTCCCGCCTTGGAATCCCACACACCAACATCACTGCACTGGAACCTTCCAAAACACAAGTGGCTTTTGTCTGGTGATATTTTTCCCTTTAAGTGTGTGAGTTTTCCACTGACTGTGTTTATCAATATTTGTAATGTTTAAGTATTTTTTCCTTTAAAAATCCGTATTTATATAGTAAAATATTCAAATGGTCTTATATGGTTTAATACTCTTTCCCCATACAGTAGAGCTTGGGTCTGATCTCCACTCACACAGTACAGCGGTGGTCTAAAATTCTCCCCTCTTAGAGTACAACTGGGGTCTAGTCCTCTTTCCATCCATTTAAAATTTTCTATCAACATTTGTCTTGAACTTTACTTACACATACATTCAAGCATTTGGTAGTGTTTATTTTATTTGTATGAAACATTTTTCACACCAATACATCAACAAAAGGTCTCTGACTTCACAGTCACCAGTACAATTTCATAAACTTGGATCTCAGTCTGAAAGAAGCAGTCAGCCAAACATCTCCTTTTTTGTGTAATTTGTACAAATCAAGAAATGTAACTCTAGGGCACCGTCCAAACCTCAGAAATAATGCGCTGCTTATTTTCATAATGTGGGGACAATTATTTTAAGATTATGATTTCTTAAGCATTCATATAGTTTAAATCAGCCTTCATCCAGAATCCAAGGTCCCAGTGTGTGTGTAATGGGTTTGAACTGTGGCACCGTCTGTGCTGGCTGGCTGACACCGTGGACCTGCTCACAAAACATTCAAAGCCTGTACAAGCAATTCAGACACAGAGGAGAGCTGACGGATGTTTCTAATGTTTGGCAAAAGAACCAGCCTATTGAATGCAAATGTGTCTCACAGAAACATAACCCAGTGCCGTCTAATTTATAATGCACAACATACTAGTCTTAACTGAGTCTTAAGTATGTTCTTAAGACCAGATAAATCTAAATCACTGAAAGCTCTCCCTTGATGTTATGTGGGGGTTATAGTGTGAAACACCCAACTCAGTGGGGCCAGAAACTCATCTCTGTTCCTCTGTGTTCTGTGGGCATTCTCTGTACCTGGGAGGCTGTCTGTCATTAACCCAAAGCCCTAACCCTAACCCTTACCTTAACCCTGCCAGTAGGCTCTGTTCTGTGAGACAGAGTAAGGCTTTAGTAATGGGGATTTATGGGCTTTGCACTATGCTCTTCTCCCTTGGTTAATGTTGAAAAGCATTCACAATAAAAGTCATTGAATCACTCAGGATGAACGCATCTGCAATTCGGATCTGAAAACAAGTTGAGTGAACTGCTGACAGAGACAGAGACAGAGTGCCAACATGTGCCGTTAAAATAATTCATGGTGCTTTTCTTTCTTAAGCGTGTGTGTGTGTGTGTGTGTGTGTGTGTTTGCCTGCATGTATTTATATGAGTATGATTATGTGAATGTGTGTGTGTGTGTGTGTGTTTGTGCACGCGCGTATGTATATGTGTGTTTGCGTGTGTGTGTGTGTGTGTGTGTGTGCGTGTGTGTGTGTGCAGGCATGTGTGCGTGTGTGTGCGAGTATGTTTGTGTGTCTGTGTGTGTACGCACTGATGTAGAGATACAGTAGAACAGTGAGTGGTGTGTGAGGTGATTTCTGGCCTGAGGCTAACTCAAAATTGCCAGAGCAGGAGTGGCACTGGCTGTGTAATAAACGTTCATGTTGATGAATGTTGCACATTACTGTCTTTATTACACAGCAGCCTGCTTATTTGGAGTTACAACAGCAGGGTGGACGGCATTTTCAGACTGCTACAGCCATTTTGAAAATTGTGAAGGAAGTATATATATATAACAAAGGGCAGCAAAAAGCTTCACATCTAAACCAGGAGTGCATTAAACTGCAGCAACAGCACATTTAAATCTAATTTAAGCCACCTGCATGGTGAGAACAAAACCAGTCCTTCCTGAAGTCTCAGGCACAAAGGGACCCAAAGACGTAAAGATATAAAGTTAGTGAATGAGGCATGGCCTTTCAGTCAGAGCTCTAGTTATGCTGACTGGTGTGGCTAGGGGAGTGGATTTAGTGCTACACACAGAGCCTAGCTGGTGTGTCGTGGGAGTATGTTTAGTGTTACGCACAAAGCCCTGGTCTGTCTTGGGTAATGTATTGGGGAAATGATGGGGGAGTACAGTGGTTGGGGGAAATATAGGGGTAGTGTGTTGTAATGGTTGGGGAAATGTTCGGTTAGTGTGCTGTAATGGTTGGGTAAATGTAGGGGTATTGTGCCTTAAGGGTTGGGGAAATTTTGGGGTAGTGTCTGGTAATGGTTATAGTTCCCTAAGCCAGGATATTCCAACACCTGCAGGTGCTTTCCAGTGAGTTTTCACAGCCCATGTTGTGGTGTAACAGGTCAGTGGTTCTCAGGGTGCATCCTGGTTCAAGTCTGTCTCTGCCAATAATTCACACCTTTCTTATTCTCAGTGTCTACACACATCTCCTTGTGTTTAGATGAATGTTTCTCATTATCCAAGGAATCAAGACCTCAGCACCTTTAAAATATATTTTTATCTTAATGTGAATCACCTGGATAAAAGATGAATAAAATAACAAGTGAAATTATAACTTCAGACAAAGCCCTCACGGTTCTTTCTGCCTTATTAGAAGAACAACAGAAATAAAGATGTGTTTTTTCTTTAGGCAAACAGCAACATTAAGGGGTTAAGTGAGAAACAAGAATGCCGAGTCGACAGTTATTTCTCGCAGAGAAAACCCTGTCATACTGTATACGACATGAATACAGCTGCTATGGTAAATATGCTATAAATAAAATACTACAAACCTCACATTTTAAGTATACAGGCACGGCTTCTCCTTTTGCAGGCTCAGTGCTCAGCGGTTTCACAATTCCCAGAATTCCCAGTCCCTTCCGCTGAAACCCACAGGCATTCCTATTCCTCCCATTCTTCCAGTCTGCAGTCGACTATTTCTGCTCGCAGCTTCTCCACGTCGCAGTTTCCTCCGTGGCCCAGAGCCTGAGCCTGGTTCTGCTTTTTGCCGGGAAGCTATTTTGGTGGACCCGGGATTTGTCACGTTCTATTTCCCAGATTCAATCAGCTGCAATTTTGTGCGTGTTAAAGTGACAGCCAAATGATTTACTCTGAAGAAGCGCCTTTCAGTCTCCAAAACAGACAGCTAAATGGAGGGCCTACGGCTGAGCGGGTTGTGCGTAATTGAAAACACACATTTCACAGGCATTCTTGTGGGTTCGACAGGCCCTGTTTTCAGGAGATTTGTCTCTTTTCTTGTCCCTTCTTAAGGGAACCGAATTATCGTCCTAAAGAGAAGATGAGGTCCCTTTTATTTTCAGCCCCCTAAGCTGTTTAAAATACCATCTCCGAGCTATGGGTTTTTCTGAAACATTAACCTTATTAGCGCCAAACCCAACAGTGGCACTTTAAGCACAGCATGTGTGCATCCAAGAACGCTCTCTTTCTGCTTTAAATTCCCTCTCCTCGCCTCAGCTGCAAACAGCTTTTGTGAGCTTTCTGGCACAAAATGGCTGCTGAACATCACCCAGTTGACGACATCGAAATCATGATATATAATAAAAATCATAGATGTAAGGTGCTATATAAATGCTATTATTATTATTATTATTAGTATTACCCTCCTGCTGAGTAGTATACCTGAACAGTCAGCAGGTGTACAGGTGATGTTCTGTGTTCAGTAGACTATCATTACAGGAAGCAGGTGGTGGAGTGCTCTGTACTGGAAGGCAGGGAGTGGTACTCTGCACTGGAAGACAGGGGGTAGTGCTCTGTACTGGAAGGCAGGGGGTAGTGCTCTGTACTGGAAGGCAGGGGGTAGTGCTCTGTACTGGAAGGCAGGGGGTAGTGCTCTGTACTGGAAGGCAGGGGGTAGTGCTCTGTACTGGAAGGCAAGGGGTAGTGCTCTGTACTGGAAGGCAGGGGGTAGTGCTCTGTACTGGAAGGCAGGGGGTAGTGCTCTGTACTGGAAGACAGGGAGTGGTGCTCTGTACTGGAAGGCAGGAGGTAGTGCTCTGTACTGGAAGGCAGGAGGTAGTGCTCTGTACTGGAAGGTAGGGGGTAGTGCTCTGCACTGGAAGACAGGGAGTGGTGCTCTGTACTGGAAGGCAGGAGGTAGTGCTCTGTACTGGAAGGTAGGGGGTAGTGCTCTGCACTGGAAGGTAGGGGGTAGTGCTCTGTACTGGAAGGCAGGGGGTAGTGCTCTGTACTGGAAGGCAGGGGGTAGTGCTCTGTACTGGAAGGCAGGGGGTAGTGCTCTGTACTGGAAGGCAGGGGGTAGGGTGCTACTGGCATTTAGCAAAGCATTCTTTTTTGGAGTGAATTACAAATCCAAATACTTTGAGAGTGCTGAATAATAAGCTGCTTTCATCACAGAATTGGCCTTGTCACCACAAACCCCAATTAAATGAATTCACCAATCAAACAGAGAGTAGTGAAGACACATGTGAAGAGTTGGTAAGTCCCCATTACTGGAAAAAAACACCCAAATGGCACAAAACGTTTTCTTTCTCTCTACCACTTCAGATAAATAATTGGGTAAAGTATAAAAGTTTAAAAAAAAAAAATTCAACTCCAGTTCGAGTTCCAGGAAACGAGATTCAGAGTGTAAACTGCAGCCTGGTCCCTGTTCCGTGAACATTTGGCTGCGCAATTTATCAAACGAACTTCAATCAACACAACACGGGTATATGGAAGGTACATTGAGATATAATACGCTGTCACAATGTGTTAGCTTATAGTATGATCAGAGTATGTGTTTATATCTGTATGTCCGTACATTTAAGGGTATCTTAAACAATGCCGAAATATGCCATGAGAAAATCGTGCAATGTTAACATTTTCTTCCTTACAATAAACGGTGGGATACTTCATGGTTCCATAGTTTATGTAAATGTTCCAGAAGTTATCCATCAGCGCTTGGTGTGGCCAACGCTGTGTTCTTCCCTGCTTTCTCAGAGATCTTTCGCCAGTTTGTTCATTTGCAGTGATGGACGCGTTTCTATGGCAGGGCAAACGAGCTCTGGTCACGTGACCGTTATTCATCTTCCATCTCGCAGGACCGTGTGTTAACCGGAGAATAATAATCCCGTCTGACAGGACCGTATTTATGAGGAGTTTAGCCCTCCGCTCGCCTTGTGAAAGCGCAGAGATATGAAAGACATTCGTCTTCTCCAATGGGCATGTCTCCAGTTTCTCTGGAAGAATAATAAACTCGCTGTGTGCTTTTGGAGAAGGTGCAGAGCAGCTGAAGTGGAGTAAACAGCAGCAGTGTAACAAGGACTTCTGCCGATTAATACACTGCTGGTGTTCATGCATCGCTGGTATTTAATGCATCACTGCTGTTTAATGCATCACTGGTGCTTAATGCATTGTTGGTACTTAATGCATTCATCCATCCATTATCTATACCTGCTTATCCTGAGCAGGGTTGCGGGTATAGATAATGTACTTTGTTCGTACATTGTTCATACTCAATACATCGCTGGTGTTTAATGCATTGTTGGTGCTTAATGCATCACTGCTGATTAATGCATCGCTGGTGTGGGTGAGGGAGCTATCAGAAACTTCACTGTCGTTATCACACCAAGATTTGGCCTGACACCCTAAGGTAAGGAAAACAGACAATATTAGTGATGGACCCTGTTCAAGCAAGTCTGAAATGGGAATGGGGCAGGTCTGAATGGGTCCTTGTGGAAGCAGCACCCACAGCTCCCAGACACTAGCTTCCCTGAAAATATTATCGTACAGATCTTACTCTAGAGAAAGAGCGGCGCACACCTCTGACCTGCTGAACTCAACTTTGAAACACCATCCCATAATATTTGGCTTTCGGTTTCCTACCCCTGCAGCCTCTGCGCAGGTATAAAGTGAACACCTGGGTAGGCCTGTCATTTTACCTGGATATGTTTTCATTGGAAGCTCAACGTTAAAAATTCTGCGGTTGATAAACCGGCCCAGCTGTGTTTGAAAAAAATATAACTATGTAAATGGAACTGCTGCAAGCTCAGTAAAATCAGCACTTTCCATTTTATTATTTGAGAGCCGATACCAAACAGAGCTAACCGTTGTGTATAGCAGTTGTGTGTAATGGTTATGTACAAGGTTGTGGATCACAGTGGCAAGCGCCAGCTCAACCACACCGCTCTGCTGCAGCAGGGCGACTTGCACTCCCTGCGATTCGGGTGAATGGTTTTCGCTCGTCCCAACCACAGAGCTTCTCCACCCTAGCTCCCCAGTGGCGGAACGTACACCCTGTTTCTCTATGAACCACTTGGTCATTGCCCATATTCCGTTGTGGTCTGAAGACACATCTCTTCAGACTGTGCCTGGACTAAATATCACCACTCTGCAGGGCACTCCCAATCTAGGATCGCTCTTATCACATGAGTCCTTCTAATTTGTTCCTGACGCACTTTCACGTTACACTTGTATCTGCATCCAACACTTATACTGGACTTGTATTCTTATCTTGAAGTTGTAGCTTGTCCTCATGCCTCCTAGTTTGACTTACCATAACTTTCTGCCCACGCCTATCCTAGCCAATGACCTTTGGTGTGCACTCATTGAACGTTGCTTTGGATTAAATCATCTGCGAAATAAATGTAATGTAATATGCAATATAAATGTAATGTATAATGGTTATGTACAAGGGTTGCATATGATGGTTGTATATAAGGGTTGCGTATGGTGGTTGTATATAAGGGTTGCGTATGCCGGTTGTATATAAGGGTTGTCTGTTTTTAAGCAGGAGAGTTGATAGGAACATGTGCAAGAACTGTGGGTTGGTTCCATGGCCATCATGTGACTGATAATCAGGACCAAGTGTGTGAGGTGCAGGATTAGCTCTTTTCCCTTCTGTGCAGTGTTGCTAATCTCTCTGTGTGGAAATGCTAACAGCTCTGCACATTGATGTTAACTCTTATGCGCAGTGATGCTTAATGTTCTCTGTGGTGATGCTAACTGTTCTAAGTGGTGATGCTAGCTTGCTCTGTGCAAGTTAAATATAAGCACTTTGTTCCCCTCGGACAGTTTGGCAAGTTTAAGCGATAACCAATTTTTTTGACGTCAAGAACACAGAAGCATTTTTCAAATTTGATTCATACATTTCTGTACTTCAGTCACTTCAATGGAATCATTCTCATTAGTTATTCATCTGTGAGGCCTTGGTGATTTCATTGTCTGTGGGAGATTGTCTGAGGTTTAACGACCCTCCGCAAAGCAACAAAACTGCGTGTTTAACTCATAAAATCCGGTCATTTTCGGAAAGTGTCATTTGGCAAAACTCATTCACCACGAGTAAGGGCTGCTGGAAACGGCCTCTGATTGGACTGTTATGTCATTTTGATCATAACCTTCTGTCTCATTAAAAAAGCGCCCGGGTTTGCTTTTGAAGCTGAAGTAGCGCGGCGAGAGCAGCTGATGGAATCAGCGGAGAATGAGCTAGAAAGGAAGGATAATTGGGGGCCTCGTAAGGCCGAGACGCCGGTTTAACGCGCCGTCCTCGAAAAATCCAGACAACGTAAGTGTAATTGGGAGAGAGGAGACTCCCAGAAGACCTCACTCAGTGAGGTCGCGAGCCTTTGAAGCCCGGAGATCTGAGACCTGCCGTAAAAAAAAAAAAAAGACCCGACGGTGCCCCAAATCCCCGCTTTTTTAAACGGACACCCCGGCGACATGCTTTATGGAAGCGGGGGATCCTAACGCAGATATGGGGTCGGAGTCCCGTTTCTCACCGAGCGGGGCTCACTGACTGGACGGCTGCGCTCCCCAAACACGGCCTTCGGGACGAAACAGGAACCGACTTTATTCCCCAGACTTTTACGGAGCTGTAAAGTCATAACTTATGACTCCGAACGCGAGCTGCACCAGGACGCGCGAGCCAGACCTGTAATTAAACGCTGAAATATGGCCAAAATCAGTGATAAAGGAGAAGGTTGTGACTTTAAGGGCACGGGGTGATCTTGTGAGCCGTTTATAGTGCATTACTCCTCATAATGGCTTTCTGTATAGACCCTGGGTTGGCCTTGTGTGAATGGTCAGGTCAATGACTGTACATAAATTACATGCGCATGCAGCATCTTGAATGGGATGATATATGACGACTGTGAATGTCGAATAAATACTTGTAAATGCTGAATTTGTGTGTCTCTTATGAATGTGAATTCAGTGTGACTGTGCCCTCTCCTATCCAAAAATGAAATTTCCCCTACACTTATGAATAAAGTAATACTGTGCAGCTTTGCACAAGTGGCCTCATAGTAGGGAAACAGGCTCTATGAGTGGCTCTTGTGTAAATACTGTAGTTATACAGTGCATGTGCTTATTTTTATTGCCTGTATTTAGTGCATGCTATTCCATAATAAGAGACTAGAGCTAAATTCACCCAAAGTACAGGCAGTGACATCACTTTATTAAAGATTTAACTAGTTGAGACTCTCTTCCAGGTCTGGCGGGAGCCAAGAATGGGTATTAAAACCATTTCATGTGGGTACAATATTTCGGCTTAATGAAAGTGCTTGGATTGTAATTGGTGTTGTTGTTTGGGTAGGGGCATGAAAAACCCCCAAAGCCAACATGAACTCGTAGAATCTAATTACAAAGTCTGGGCCCGAAATGTCATTACGAGAGGAACTCAGCTAATGTGTTCCAAACACAAAATGGGCTTGTGCACAGCGACCTATACGAGACGTTGTCCAGAACACACAATACAGTAAGACTGCGGGGAGACAGTGATGTCTTCAAAAGAAACATCTTGACAAGAATTTTAATTGAAAGGAAATGTCATAGTTTGAATTAATACTTTACTTGAAGTGAATGGGTGTTAAAAATACAGCATTGATATTAAATGCCAAGTCATGGCAGAGGTGCACTTATAGAGACGAAATGTTCTGCAAAGATTTTCTGCAATAACGTTCATGGTAACAAGCAATAAAAGACATTCCAGCTCCAAGGGCTGCGTTACTCATAAATCACATGTGATGTAGCACTTACAAACTTCAGACATTAGAGTCTAAGAGTGAAGAAACATCCGATTTTCTTTAGAAGTTCCTTTATTGCTAATTTTCTCTCAGCATCCCATGTAAAACCCTACCTTGATCATATGAGGTCAGTGTGCCTAGAAACACACAAAGGAAATATTAATTTAAATCATGCACAAACTTCTTTATTGGAATTAATCAGTGGTTTTGTCAGGAAATCAGAATTAAAAATTAGATCTGCGCCACAAATTTCTTAGAATCCTTTTAGCTTTTAAAAGTCAAAGCAGGTATAAGCTGGGAAATGAATTTTAATAGAAAAATTAAGAATGTGGTCACGGCTTAGAATTTAATTTAGTCTATTATTACTTTAACCCAAAATTGAGGCCATATATTAATAATCAAACATACTCATGCAAATGTATGTTTCCATTGCCAATATACACAGAAATAAGACATTTAGTCATTTACATTTTTTCTGCAGTATGTTTGAAATTACATTTCCCAGAAAGCAAATTAAATAAATTACATTATTATCTACTTAACAGACACCCTCATATTATCTAAACTTTCAATTTTTATTCAAGATCCATTTATACAGCTGGATATGTCTTGAAGCAACTCACATTAATTACTTTGATCCAGGGTACAACTGATGTGCCCCACCCTGGAGTCAAACCTGCAACCCCTGAGTTTATGACTGGCTCCCTACTGGCATGCACATGGAAACGTAACCACACAAACACATCCCATAAACATGGCCAAACAAACACATCCTGTAAATATAACCACACAAACACATCCCATAAAAGTAACCACACAAACACATTCCATAACCTTCCTTAAAGTGAACATACATTCAGTAGAATGGTTCAAATTAATTTTACAGAGGGTTTGCATAGTCTGGTTGTTCTGTTCATAAATATAAGCATTATAAATCTGCTTAAACACAGTTGGTGTTGATTATGATGTGTTATTAGATAAAAGTGTGACTCTCTGGTTCAGTTATTGGTCTGCGTGAGAAGTTTCTCCCAGCTGATCTACAGACAGTTTAAATTGTGTCTGGGGGCCACACATAAAAAGCTTAGGTTTCTAGAACCTCTCAAAGATTGTTCTTTCCCCGTCACACAAGGCCTGTTCCACCCACTCAGCATCGAGGCCCCACAGTAACAACAAAACACATGGCCAAACTCCCATCATGCACTGCAGCAGACACGTCAGACATTGCCGTTATACTGGCAGTGAAGGCGGCAGACGCTCAGCCATCCTTATCTCTGAGTAATGCGTATGCCTTCCCGTTCTACCGCCTTTTAAAATCTCATATTTTTATTTTTTCTGTCTCTCATTTCCCATGAAGGGGCTTCGACAGGCCATTGTGGGACTTGTAAACCAGGAATAGTCTAGCAAGTAACCCCTTTTGAAAAGACCAGGTTACCCGGGAGACACATTTAGATAACAAATGGTCCGAGCAGCGCTATGCAGGTTCGTTTCACCCAATGAAATCCATGAAATCCCCACACATCCTAACCCCCCCTAGAAGTGAGTGCCTGTCAGGCAAGAACACACCTGAGGTCACCGACTGACACAGCTGTGTGGTGGTGGGGTGGGCAGGAGGGGAGGTTGGCTGGTTACCTAGGAAAAGGAATAGACTACCCCCCAGCAGCATGTGCTTGGTGCTTCAGGTGCTGCTTAAAACCTATTAGAATGTGGACACGGTCTGGGAAAGGAAGTCCGATTTCATGGCCAGAATATAAAAACATAAAACTGTATGGATGTGAATGTGAACAACTGATATTTAAGGACTCTGGATGCATTATAAGCACATTCCCTGATTTAACAGTGGAGCTCATATGAGAGGGGGCTTTGAAACACTGTTAGGGATGGAAATTGGAGGAATGCTATGCAACGTGCTATTTTAGCCAACCTAGAACCTGCAGATTGTGCAAATACTGTACTTCTTAATATTAATGTCATATAAAACAGCATAAATGCTATTTATTCCATTTAATATGAGTTTCATGTGAAGTTTTATAATAAATATAAAAAAACTGAGATATAAAAAAGCAATTATCTGGAAGATCTTTATCATTCACCAATCACGTGGTCTGAGCTGCTCACCAATCACGTCGCCTGATCTGTTCACCAATCACACGGTCTGAGCAGCTCACCAATCACACGGTCTGATCTGCTCCCACATCGCATGGTCTGAGTTGCTCACCAATCAGCACATCGCCTGTCTGTCGCATTGGGAAGTAGAGTGGGCGTGATTACGCTCTGATTTCTCTAACTGCTGCTTTAGATCACACACGAAGGAAGAGATCCACACCCTCTAAATAGCAGAACCTCCCATGCAATTTGTGTTCATTTAGCTGAACATCAAACAGAATATCTGGCACCACACTGACCTGTCCCCAACAAGCCTTCCTGTGATTGTTGATTTGCTGTTAAATTCAGTTCCGCTGTACCAGTACCAGTATTTTTTGACTCTGAGCAATTTCTGATCTGGCATTCTGACGTAGGAACAGTGACGCGTGTAATCCAAAATAGGAGTCCAAAACACCGCATTGCAGGCATTTAGCAGACACTATTATCCAGAGTGTCTTCCACTGTTGCATTGTTGCACTACAGCTGGATATATACCGAAGAAGTTCAGATGAAGTACTCTGCTCAAGGGTACAATGGTAGTGTCCTATCTGAGAATCAAACCTTTTACAAGTTCCCTCTTTATATTACTACTCTGCCAACGCTTTTTGGCAGAATAAGATTGTTTATAACTAACAGGCTAAATACAACTAATGCACCAATTACATCAATGCTTTAGCTCCAGGTACCTCTATGACAATTGAGCCTGAAATACAAAAAAAAAGCCTAAAATTAGTTTAATTCCAAAAATTGAACATCCTGTCCTGGTAAGGAAGCAGAGGAAGTAGTGGAGAAAGGGGATGAAATTGTAGCCATGAGCGTGCCTTTTGTCCGGAAAATACGGGTCTGGAAAGAAAGGATAATTAGACTCTTTGCTGAAGAGGAATCAGAGCCATTAAGGACAGGAAGAGGCCTGCTATGAGAGAGACAAAGGAAATGTCACGGATTGGCACAAGAGGAGTGTCACAGCAAGACTGTCTGTCCTCTAATGAGCCACGATTCTGACCCAGAGATGAAATGTGCTGGGATTGTGCATAGAATGACACAATAGGACATATTTCATTCCAAGTTAATGGAAAAAGAAAAGTAATGACCGGTTTTATAATGCCAGTCCGTGAGAAAAAGAATTCAGAAGGCTACAAAACTGCGTGCTAATGGGGCTTCAGCAATGAATTTGCTTACGAAACACTGCGCTTGTACATAGAAATGCACAAATTTCTAGTAATGCTTTGCATATTTGATCATAAATCACCATCCATTTAGCTTGGGGAAGAAAGTAAATATCTGGAAATTGGGAGATAAGTGTGAAATATATTTGCTGGGGAAAAAAAGAACATGTTGAATTTATGAGCTTATTCTCCCTGTTAAAATTTTTAGCTTTCAAATGTTGGGGCACATACCAGTTAATGTTAATGAGCATAATCATCAAAGTCAGGCTGCCAAGAGCCAAAATGGATGATCACTGACAGATGAAAAAAAAAACATTACCAGCATGTTAAGCACTGCCCTTCTATGATCATCCATTTTGGCTCTTTCATATAATCACAATAAACCATTCGGTTCCCCAGAGAACTGTTGGGCACATTTTAGAACATTGTTAAATTATGATTCTGTTGTAATACTGCCGTATAAATTATAATGTACATATCTGGTACATTTTAAAGTAATAGTATTTCACTCAAATCAAGATAACAAACAGAGCTCCAAGGGTCAAAACAAAAAGAAACATTTATAGACAAGTCAACAATTATCACTCTCATATTCTGACTCTCTCTTTCTCTCTCTCTCGGACACAGCCAGAGAATAGAGTAACTGTTAGTCTGCCTATGGAGACATACTGTATTACCACAAAATGATGGCACTTCAAGTAATGTTGAAAATCCAAGTTATACAGTCCTCAGGATAAACTTTGGGGTAAAAGGCTTATGGGGTGTCCCACGCACCACAGTGCGTCCCTTTCATTATGTGCCCACTGGCCATAAGATTAATGAGAGGAGTGTGGCAGGAGGGTTTGGCCCGTTTAGCATCAGTGCACAACCTCAGAGAGGAAACAGAAATAAACCCTGTCTGTACAGGACCAGACCACACAGGAACAGCACTTAGAACGGCGTAGAGCTAAACGCACCGAAAAAAGTCTGCGTTCTGTTTGAGCTGGACTGAAGAGTCCATTATGAGTGGATGCTTGTGTGTGTGTATGTGTGTAAATGTGCATGTGTGTGCATGTGCAAATATGTGTGTGTGTGCAAATGTTTGTACTTCAGTGAGGATTGTGAAAGATATGAACACTTGAATTTAACTGTTAATCAAAGGGGAAAATTTTGACTGAATCCAGGTTCCTTATTATAGTCCATTGTGTAGAATATTGATACATATTTATCCAGGCACAATTAAAGCATGATTACATGCTATATTTGACTTGTACTACACTATTGTGTATGCATACGCGTATAAAGGTCTGTGCGCAGTGATATCCTATTACTGCTCTCATAAATCATTTCCTAAGTGTAATATTGGCCTTGACCAATGATAATAGCATTTTCCTGTGAGAGCCCAGCTGTTGTGTCTGGAAGAATATTAAAGATAACGTTGAGTTCTGACAGGCATCCGTTGCTTTCGCTGTGCCTGGCAAGGTTAATCTACATTCGAGTCATTTCCTGGGATGTTGTTTTTCCATAAGAGTGTTTCATTGAATTATGCACAAAGGCCAAACGGCTAAATGCGCTGTCTGTGGTAACGTGACTCGTCACCCAGGCGAATCGCTCTGGGAGGATTTTCCTCCTTTATTCTGCTGGACGAAGGCCTCAGGCGAATCCTCCTGAGCAGGCTGTGGGATTACGGGCTCTAAACGAAGACGAGGAGGAGGAGGAGGAGAGGGAGAGGAAGAGCGCGTGCCAGGCTTCAGTCCCTTTCTGGGATCGTGCCCAGTTTTGTTTTTGTTTGTTTTCATTTGAATTCGCAGAAACCAGGATCCAGCTGGCCGCGTTCTGGCGGTGGACCAGGAAGGACGTGTCGGAGAAGGGTGTGGCGCTGGCAGCCGGTGCGTACGGAGGAGAAGTCGGCGTGACGACCCTGAAGCTGTGAGCGCCATCCGGTTAGCGCCATCCGGTAAGCGCCATCCGGTGCTCGCTGCCTTGTTTCCAAAGCAACTGCGGCTTTAGTCATTGTTTAGAGAAAGCGCAACAGATGATTCAGGCTCCTCTGATTGATTGGACGCTGTAAAATGTGAGCAGAATGTAACAGGTGTAGCAGCGTCAGTTTGTCCTGTTTTCTGCAGTGTCCCCGCTGGCCTTCAGCCCTTAAGATGTTCAGGCCTGGATTCAATTGACTTTTTTTCCTTAACTTTTATTAACAATTAAATGAGCATCTGGGAAAAATATGGCTGGACATCCTCTGGACGTACACCATGTCTCTGAGCAGCACTGAATGGCTCTGCGCAGTCAGGTCAGTGATCATCATGTAGCTCTGTGCAGCTCTGCGCAGTCAGGCCAGCAATCACCACGCTGCCCTGTGCAGCTTTGTGCAGTCAGGCCAGTGATCATTGTGCAGTCTTGCGCAGTCAACAGAAGGCTTCTACTCAATAGGCCAACAGTTTTCTTTTTTTCCAATATGAAAGCTGATAATTTTACTGCCATAGAACAAATTTTATTTATCATCATGTACTTCCATAAGGATATTTGGAAGAAAAATATAATCAATTAGTGTGAGATTAATATGTTTACTGCCATGAACAAAATCATTCCAATGTGTGTCACACATGACATTTTTTTTCCTTCACTGATTCAGGTGTTTCATTACAGTCATGTGGGGAAAAAAATCAGCTCATCTGAATCCTATTTGTATTTTTTTTGATGAATGTGCATATGGTGATTCACCAGCATGTCCATTAGAAAATATTCAGGTCACCAGATGGGACCTCTGGAACTCAAGTGAATTCGATTCTGCTTTAATTATCTTTCAAAATGTAAATACATGCAAGTGATTATTTTCAAGCAGGGAGAGGAACTGGGATATGGACAGAGCCAGCAGACTTTCATGTTGATGCATCAGGCTCATGTATTACCTGTGGCAGGTATTGGTTAGACCCTGCCTGAGGAAGATACATCAGCGCACAAATGGATGGGGTCAGGAATGCCCTGTTGCCAGGAGACTGTCTGCAACACGCGCCTCCTTATTAATCTTTCCCAAGATGAATAAGATCATGTTTCACAGCGCTGCTCCTACCAAGCCAACAACAGGCTCTAACTCTGAGGTTCATTACAGTTGACATATGACCAATACTACCGGCAGACACACAGAGGATATTACTGCAGTACCTGGAATCTTAACATTAAATTATAGGGGACTGTCTAGAAAGAGATTTATGCATTTAAAAAGAAGAAGAAATTAATTTATTGGTTCATTTGTCACTGTCCGGACTGAATGAGTTAAGTATATTACAGTAGCGATATTGATTCACTCGATTAAATGGCTGTTGCAGCACTTGACAACTGAAATGGATAAGTTCGCTTAATTCAAAAGAAAGTTCAAACTGTTTTTTCTTCAGTAACGAAGACAACATGCTGTACTTCTATTTATTTTTCCTTCTTCAGTTACAGAGCCTGCATGCTGTACTGTTAAAAGTTGGTAGCAGTGAGCAGGGGTACATGGGGTACTCTGGGGTACGTGAGCTAGCAGTGAGTTGCCCTGGCATATGCTGGTTAGCTGTGAGCCGACCCTTCAGCACAGTGTGAGCTGTGCTGGGACAGACTGTGTTACCCTGTGTGCAGTTTAACACAGTGTGAGCTGTGCTGGGGAAGGCTGTGTTACCCTCTGCACAGTTTAGCACAGTGTGAGCTGTACTGGAACAGGCTTTGTTACTGCACAGTTTAGCACAGTGTGAGCTGTGCCCGGGCAAGCTGTGTTACCCTCTGCAGAGTTTAGCACAGTATGAGCTGTGCAGGGGCAGGCTTGTTACCCTCTGCACAGTTTAGCACAGTGTGAGCTGTGCTGGGACAGGCTTGTTACTGTACAGTTTAGCACAGTGTGAGTTGTGCTAGGACAGGCTGTGTTACCCTCTGCACAGTTTAGCACAGTGTGAGCTTGCTGGGGCACTGCGAATGACCTGCTGCTGTCTCATAGCCTAAACTATAGAGTGCATGTTTAGGGTCACACATGCTTGCGATTGGGATAAGTGAATTTAGGTATGTAAACAGTGTACAGATTACAGCCTCACATGCCACTCCCAGCGGTTACTGTACATAATAAATATTTAGGCTTGGTTCTATTCATCACTGGGGCCCACTGTTCCGTAATGAGGACCAGAGCCTTCATATATCACTGCAAACCGCCATCAAACGCCAGAGGCCCAGAGAGGGAGCAGGTATGGATTATACACCCACCTTATGAACCTTAACCCTGCTGAGGCTGGCAGCCATATGAGAGAGACAAAAGAAAGCAAGACCCTGCCCCCCCCCTCATCTGCTCTCTGCCAGTACTCCATCTGTGCTGAGTCTGTACTCTGCCAATACTCAATCTATACTAAGTGTATACTCTGCCAACACTCCATCTGTACTAAGTCTATACTCTGCCAATACTCAATCCCTATTCAGCCTTGTTCACAACAACTCTCTCTGGCCTACCCACAATGCTCACATCAGCATCCAACACTGAACGCTGCCAACCAACATTGGCCCGTCCAACCACCTCTCAACACCAGAGTAATGAATCACTTTACTAATACCCCCTTTCGCTTACGCCCAAAATCTGACATATTTTCTGCCTGCCAATCTTGTGTTCCCTTGGAAATGCAAAATCCAAAAATTAAAGAAAGCTGAAACTTCTCAGCTTTGAAAAAAAAGATTGGTTTATGAAAAGATTACCCGCATTAGATCATTTCTCTTCTGTTTTTTTTGGTACTGAAACATGTGGCTTTGCTGTTGAGTCTAGGACACTGAGAAGCTCTGGAGAACAGCAGCCTTCAGATGATGAAGAACAAGCATGAACACACAACCTGATGGGTGTTATACAGCATATTAAAAACCGTTTCTGATTGGTTTATAAAAGTCATTAATGAGACGGAGTGTCAAGAAAGCCCTGTGCTGTGTGGGTTGGAGATGGGATCACACAGGAAATTGAGTTTTTCAGCTCCATTAATGTGATGGGCGGAGCTTACGCGAGATTATGGAGGATTTTTACATGACAAATCTATATATAGAAGCATGCATATACATGTGTATAATTATGCTTATGTAGAAATATGTATATAGATGTGTATAGTTCTATTTATATGTAGAAGTATGGATATATGTGCAGTTGTGCTTATATAGAAATATGTATTTAGATGTGTATAGTTGCATTTTTATATGTACAAGTATGCATATATATATATATGTGTGTGTAGTTGGGTTTATATGTAGAAGCATGTATATAGATGTGTATAGTTGTGTATGTAAAGGTATGTATACAGAACACATTTCTATATATTGCTTTATATATATATATATATATTATTTTCATTCCCAAAAAAACTGAATCAGTAAGACAGTTCAATCAATTCCAAAGCTGTGGTTTGCTGGAGCCTAAGCTTTGTGTTTATCATCCACTTACAAATAAATCCAACTGTTGGCTTTCCTTTTTCCACAAACTCAGTTTGGCAAGTTAGACTTGGTGATCACTGAACTCACCAAAATGTTTTTGTGGGGGGAAACCCTACATTTTATCGTGAGGCTAAACTCAGTTAAGGCTCTGTGTTGACTGAATCCGGGGCTGTGTTCCAGTGAAGTGAGGTCGCGAATGAACCGAGCTGGAAAACATGGTTTACCAAGCCATCGCAAAATGCTTGCAAGCGTAATCAGAAAGACGCAGATGTCAGTGGTGCGCAAATCCAAACTGCAGTGGACTTAAAACGGCTGGCACGACTGATTATATTTCTCTATGTGTGGGGCAGTAGGTGAAATAACAATTTGTAAATATGTGCACTGTTATTTTTCCAGAGGGTTGCACTGCAGAGGAAAGCTCACTGAAATATGGAAATGCTTCGGTTCAGTACATTTCCAGCAGGATGTTGGTTCAGATCAGATCGCGTTTAGCTCGGTGTAAATATTTGGAGTGCGTGGGGGGACCTGTGTACAGAGATCAGCTTTTGTGTTACTGCCGAATAAACAGAGATCAGACATTCCAGCTCTTTCTCCTGCAGGCGCTGTTCTACTATAAATACATCTGAGCACCGTATTAATCACAGTGACCCTGTGTTGTGCGTTTGTATCTGAGCGCCATGTTAATCACAGTGACCCTGTGCTGTGCATATTCATGAGGGCAGGATTAATCACATTGACCCTGTGCTGTGCTGTGTCACAGCTTTAAGTACAAGGATTCTAAACCTGATGATGTGGCAGTTTCCGGAACTCATTTTTCTTGATTGATAATATCGCTGCAATCAGTTTTTCTTTCAAATTACTGTGTCACATGGAAAAATATTTGAGCGTTTGACATACGGTATGGATTACATCTTTACATCTCCACACAGAGCCGTGTGTGTGTGTAATTTATGTCAGCTTGAAGCTTTCTTTACTCCCGGTGATATTCTTCATGTACAGCACCCATTAATAATGAATCTGGTGTCGCTATGACTCAGATGTGTGCCTGCAATATCTGGACTGCAGCAACACAGCGGAGCAAAGAAGCTTCAGATTCATCAGACATGTGTTGGGTTTGAGGGACTATGGGCTGAATGAAGCATTTTTCATGATTTATCGTCTCTGGTGAATTCTGGGAAACTGGAAACATAAAACACACATGGGAGCATTCTGTGAAAACCCTACAGGGGGAGAAGAGGACAAAAATAGCAGCTTTGTTTCAGTTAAAAGGACTAAAAGTATGTGACTTGTAATACTCAAGCCAAAATGAAGCACTGTCCTTTGTCAGCACAGTAAAAATATCCTTTTTCAGTTCGGATGCATTAAAACGAATTGTCCACCACACCCCATGTGGATCAACACAGACCTGTATAACGCACACAACTACACTGAAGGGTCACTTGGTTTCCAAATGGGAGAAAATGAACTGGTGCCATGTTTTTCACTGTGGTGGTGGGTCTTTTCAGACACACACGTGATGAATGAGGATCTGTGTCCGGCGTGTGCAGTTCCTCAGTCATTACACCTGGGAGTCCCATGTGTGAAGGGAGGAAGAGGAAGAGGAGGAGAGGGAGGGGAGAATTAAGCAGGCCTTTCATCTCCTCCGCAGGCCTGGACCCCCAACCCCCCCCCAAGAGCAGGCTAGTCCACCCCACTGCCCCCCACCCCACCTCCCAACTCTGCTGGGCGTCATTAACATTAACATTGCATGTGTAGAACTTTGTTCAATCAAGACTCTACTGTTTCAAGTGTCTGGCAGGGCCGGATCAGTTTGCTTGGCTATGCTTGGCTGTGCTGGCTCAGCGTGTTTGGTTGTGCTGGCTCAGGGTGTTTGATTGTGCCGGTTCAGTGCATCTGGCTGTGCTGGCTCAGTGCGTTTGGTTGTGCTGGCTCAGTGTGTTTGGCTGTGCTGGCTCAGCGCGTTTGGCTGTGCTGGCTCAGCACGTTTGGTTGTGCCGATTCAGTGTGTTTGGTTGTGCTGGCTCACTGTGTTTAGTTGTGCTGGCTCAGCACATGAATCCTCTTCCAGGCCCCAACAGTGTGGTCTGAAATGACTGGTTGATTGCTGTGCCATTGCCTCGGTTACAGGGGTAGTGAGAAGCGGGGAACAGAAACCTCTCGCTAAGGGGTCAACACCCTGGTCAAGGGTCCTCTCTCCCCCTCCTGCCCCTCCGCCCACCCCACCTCCCCGCAGGGTCAAAGGGTAGAATTGGAGAAGGGAGAACATCAAAGTCCTGTGCATATGTCAACGTCATTGCCTTTGCAGCTTTGTGCACAGAGCTGGCGTTACTGACATTTCGTCATCCAACAAACATCCAGAGAACCATTGACTGGAACACACTGCAGGCCACTGTCCACTATGTATGGGGCGACATAGCTCAGGAGGTAAGACCAATTGTCTGGCAGTCGGAGGGTTGCCGGTTCAAACCCCGCCCTGGGCGTGTCGAAGTGTCCTTGAGCAAGACACCTAACCCCTAACTGCTCTGGCGAATGAGAGGCATCAATTGTAAAGCGCTTTGGATAAAAGCGCTATATAAATGCAGTCCATTTACCATTTACCATCTGTCCGCAACACACTGAGAGAATCCACATCTATCCATTTCCTCTCTGCAGGGAATGATGGGATAGCTCAGTAGCTCTCTCATTGGTTTTCCTTTGAAGTGTACAGATTTACGTCCTTGTTTTCAATTTCCCCGGGATAAAATCTACTGCTCTTCTATAAATAAAAACTTGTTCTTTGACAAAAAGACATCTAAAATTAAACACATATCTCGCTTGAAGCAAAAGTTTTAATGTTCACAAAGAAGTACTGTGCTATTATACATTTGATTTATCTGATTTAAGGAATTATGTGCTTCTCTTTTTTTTTTAAAAAGGGGGGGGGGGCGGGGGTGGTACTGGCTTTTCAAATGGGTCTTTGCCATTCTCTGAGCAAAAGCAAACAGTAGAGGTAATTTAACGCAGGTGATTTATAAGTGGCTTCAGAACTCAGAGCTGGCTAAAACCAACCCTGTTATTCAGACGCGTTTAGGCTGAACCTCTTTGATTGGTGGCATTCATACCAGAGGTTTCCCATCAAGGTTATTGTTAAATCAGGTGCGCAATTCAGACCAAATCTTTTGTGATACGTGGGAGTCGTACCCTGAATTAATGAGCCGTGCAGAAGCACTGTAGACGTCTTCAGAAATGTCCTTCAATAACGCATTAATAGGGACGGCGAAACGGAGCTTTAGAATGCAGACAGCATAGGTGCCTGTGAAGAAGACACTATATTTCTCTCAGAAAAAGTCGTTTATTGATTGTTTTTTATTTAATTATTATTTATTTTACTTTGCTGCAGTGGAGATAAAAAAACTTGCAATGACCGTCATAAAAAAATGAAATGTTTTGAAAATGAAGCCATAAGAGTGATAGTGAAAAAGATAAATCTATATGTCATATGCTGTAAAAAATTTAGCAGTAATTAATGTGTTATAAAGATATCTGTATGTAATATGCTGCAAAGAGCGTATGTATTTAAAATGCTGTAAACACTCATGGGCTGGTTACATGCTGCTTGTGCACAAATGTGCGAAACAGTGTGTTGCTCTACGGTGGAATCATTCAAGGATGCAATCTAAGTGAATCAATATTCAACAATATCATCTACAATAAGCCAAACGTACAGAGTAAGCAAGCACAGGTAGAGTCATAGCCCTGTGTCGTGTGTGACAGGGACCTTGTTATTGTTAGCGTGTCAGGAGGCGGTGTGAGCATTAGTGTGTCAGGGGGGGCAACTGTCAGTGTGTCAGGGGGGGTAACTGTCAGTGTGTCAGAGGGCGTTGTTAGCGTCACGGTCGAGGACGCGTAACGGGTCTTTACAGCGGTGACACGCTGCTCTTGACAGAGACGGATGGGGGAGTCGCCCGGCTCGGCGTTCACTCGCGCGTGCGGCGCATTCAGGTCCCATTAGACACGCCCGCGACGGGCATGCCTGACGCGCTCGCCGCATAGCAACCGTGCATTCCTCAGGGGGGCCCCTGGCATGCCAGCACCGCTGCGTCATCCGATGGGGGTCATGCGTGAGATTTCGGATGAGGCGGTTCGGATGGGGTCAGGCACAAGATTTAGATGAGGCGCTTCTGATGGGGTCATGCGTGAGATTTGGGTGAGGCGTTTCTGATGAGGTCATGTGTAAGATTTCAATGAGATGTGCGGGAGACTCCGGTACAAGCCTGCCTGCATAAGACAGATCCGCACACTCAGGTTTCCTCACAAGACATCAAGAACCCTTAAGCAGCACAACAGCACTCTCTGCACATTCATAAGAATCAATCGATCTCTCAACCAGAACTGGCAGCGCCATGGTTGTGTCACAAAATCATTTCTACGTCCGTCAGAATGTACATTCGTTTAACCCTTTCACTGCTGGCTTTGCTCAGTATTTAAAAGGCAACATCACACTTCCGTTTTTAGTTGACGTACAGATTTAATATAGTTTAATAAATATTAAGAACATACTTGATTGAGCTTTCGATGAGGGTTATGAGGTACAAGTTTCATTTCTGTGAACAGTTTCCTGTGAAGAATTTTTCTGTGACTTGAAAACTGTAAAACCACTTCGGAAAATTCCAGGACAACTTCTACTGAAACAGTTTAGCTCATAGCTTATTGAATGCATGTGCTAAACTCCTCCCCCAGTGTTACTAGTCTAAGACACATTACAGCTTTTCCTCAAACCCAAAATAAATGGTGGTCTGGCTACAAATGAGACTGATAGCCTTTGGGCTATTTAGATTCTGCATAGCAGAAAATTAGTCTGTGACCCCGAAAATTATCCCAAGAACACAAAACGCCCATAATGACCCACTAATTATATTTCTAGATTACACTAATTATTTATGTTACAATCAAAGCAGGTCAACCCGTACGGTCAAACACCTGTGTGCGTGTGAACAATGAATTTCACCAAGTATGCAGCCATACACTTTGATTTGTTAAGATAGATAATGAGAGAGGACATTCTTTTTAATAAGTAACGGTACAGGTGCTCAGTAATGGTGTTGTCTGAACATGACAGGATGCTGTTGACTGCTAGGCTGTCCAATTACATTTTTAAGAAAATCCTCTAATCATTTACCCTTTTTTAATGCTGGGTGGAAAGCCTACAATATGTAATGTGTTTATATATAGTAATACAAACTATACTATTACAATATGTCAAGAAACAAACTCAGAATTAAGGCTCAAGCATGTAGCCTTTACTTGCATTACAATTAGAAGTATTCAGCAAAACTCCCCTCAATATATACTAAGAACTATACCAAGAACTGTGAATAAAATAAAAGATTACATTAATAAATTAATAAATAATAGCAGCATCTATTTACTGACAGCTAAGCAGCTCATTATCTCCCCCGCTAGCTTGCATCCAGGCCTTCATGCTACATTTCTCAAACCAGCTTAAGGTTTGCTTGACAATTACTGCAGGTAACTAACAGGAATCTGAATATTCACAACATACAAACTAAGCATAATAATGTAGCAAACTGCTTACCTTAAGGTAGTGTTTGTTTTTTTCTCACTTGCTTCTTTTTGGGGTGGTTGTGTCTGGGTTTTAGCCCAATTTCCTCCTGTTTCTCTGTAAAGTGTGACAGTTTTCTGTAAAACGTGCTATACAAATAAATTTGATTTGACAAGTTTTAATCTGAATTTACCTGTTTTATTATCTAGGACAGTGGCACCTTGTTCCTAGAGATCTACCATTCTGTAGGTTTTCATTTCAAACCTAATTTGGCACACTTGACTGCATTAATTAGCATCTGAGCAAAATCTCTAGCTGTTAAATGAGGGGTGCTTTGTTAAAGTGAAAACCTACAGGATGGTAGACCTCCAGTGACAGGATTGCTTACCACTGATTGAAAGAGATGTGATAGAAGGGTGATGGAAAATACCACCATCAGGTGGTGTCAATTATCTACCTGCTGGGGGCATTATAATATAAGAGTTGACTGGTTAAGCACTAGCCTGCTAGAGTGAATGATAGAACTTATAAACATTGTGTAAGAAAGCAGTGCTTTATATCTAACTACAGGCTTTCAGGGTTTGATGTGTCTTGTTTCTTGTTCTTAATGTACATGTGCCTAAACTCAGGGTGTCAGTAGCGCCTTAGCAGTCAGCAAAACAATGATGCCAGTATGGAGTAAATGGACTGCATTTATATAGCACTTCACAATTGATGCCTCTCATTCACTCATTCACCTATTCACTCACACACACACACACACACACACCCACCCCAACACCAACAGTGAAAGGCTGCCATGCAAGGTACCAATCAGCTCATTGGGAGCAATTAGGGGTTAGGTGTCTTGCTCAGGAACACGCCAACACACCCACGGCGGGGGATCGAACCGACAACCCTCTGACTGCCAGACAACCAACCGCTCTTACCTCCTGAACTATGTCGCCCCATGTGGAGTGAAATCACTGTTTTTAATATGACAGCGCAAAAATGAGGAAAGTGCTAAAAACAAACAAACTGAACTCTTGCTTTTCAGTTCTGCGCTCTTGCTTCTTTTTTTGTATCCAGAAATACGTTCGGGTTCATTCTTTTATTGCAGTTTTTTTATTGCATTTCTAGAAGACACAGTTCAATTTCAAAATGTATGCAAGTATATGGTATATATGTGTGTGTGTGTGTTTTAAGTGTATTCATTATACATAAGTACATATGAAATAAGTTCCCTTATTTTCATATAGAATTTTTTTTTTTTTACGAATGGACAAAAAAATAAAAAATAAAATAAAAAGCACTGTTAGGAGCGAATTACTGAGAGGGACTATAAAAACTTACTGAACAATGGGGGGACCCCATCCTTTGTAAATATCACTGCATTGAATGTTTGTTCTGGTGATTTTCTCAAGGACAAAATGTACAGAATACACAGCACAGCACAGACCGTTAATTCACACATTTACAAGCTATCTGAGAATCATCTAGAGAATCATCATGAATAATCCAGACTTGATTGACTGTGTAATGCACATTAACTCCTTACATTTCACCCACCCAGGGCTTACCCCAAATGTACTACAGTGCAGTAGGGGAGTTACTCATTTAAATGGTAATTTGGCCCCAAGTTTCTGAATTTCATCTGCATTTTCGCATCCAACAAAAACAGTGCCTAAATGCGATCAAAGAGCAGTTTGAACACATTCATAAGAACTCATGAAAATAATGGCACATCTGGTACATAATTTATACATTAATGGGAGAAAATTGCATGCTGAAGATACCTTTGAGAATCAAAGTTCTGGCCTTTATCAATATTTTAACATTTTTCTACATTTCAAATATTAATTCAACATTTATCCTCAAAACTGCCTCACAAATAAATGCACAAATGAATGTTTTAAAGGCAAACAATTTGTTTAATTGCACGGATCTCACTGCAAATTATTTGCAAAGACAAAAACAAACCTTTATGTGTAGATGTATGACTCTGTGCCCTTGTCGATAAGTGCATTATGGGCATACCTGGATGCATGTTTGTGAAAAGTCAAGAATCACTGGGTGCTCACCTGTGTTTTTGGCTTTTATTTTAGTCCATGAATTCAGCTGTTAGCGCTGCTCATGCAAACGAAACATTTGCATTGAAATTCTGACCCAGAGCATTGGGCTGGTCTGGCCATAAAAATGGCTTCAGCCATAAAATTAATGTTTGATATTACTCATCATGCCAGAGTTATATTTGCCCCTGTTTCTGTTGAAACACTTTATCAAATTCACCTATAATAGTGCATTGATGGGCAAATAGACTGAGCACTATGGTTTCACTGGTTATCAGAACCACTAATGTGCCTTACGAGCCCAAAGGTTAGAGTAATTAGTGCTCTTTTCCTGAGAATGCAGCTCTTTGTACCCCGCTTTTGAACACGTCACTGCAGGGTTTAAATAATCACCCATACTAAGTTCATGCATCCTGTGAGTTTACCTCCCCTACTCACTAGTCTGTGAGTTTACAGCACCTCCCTTAATCAGTGCAGCCAGATGTCCGTTGGGCTCTTGGTAATTCTACTTATGCTACTGATGGTACACTACTGCTTGTGATACTCACAGACACAAGTGCTGAAAATAGAGCTTTATAACACAAACATCTTTTACCATTTAATAAGCGAGCTGTTGAGACAGCAGAATCTCAGCATTAATATGTTAGCACATCAAGGCATATCTACCATTCCAAACCGAGTACTGCACATTCTAGAATGAAAATGGGCTTGTTTTTAGACTTCCCTCTCCCCCATCCTTAATGAGGTCATTATCGCCCCGGACAACTGTTTGCAGGTGTGAGGGGTGGACTACCCGGTGGATTGCGAGAATAGTGCAGTTCACAATTTAAAATAACGGGAGCAGAAAACATAAAAATTGAAAATAAAATTTGGGCGCAGCTGACCTCGAGTTCATACGTTCATCGCTCTGAACTGTTTCGTGGGTTCTGCGTGGCACCAACTCTGAAACCTACAATCAAACCTCCATTTTAAATCCAAACATTCTTTCAAACTGGAATGTTATTTGCCGGAGATCGCTGTTCGCTCTTGGCTTTTTCCAGAAGGCTCCCTGCATACTGTATCCCCTCTTTGTGGACCCCAGGCGTGCTTTATCAAATGGACGATTATTACAGAGCAATTTGGTTCAGTTTGGGTTTTTATTATGCGTAACCGTATACGACTGTAATTAAAGACTGACAGCCCCAGACCACCACTTACAAAAACATACCTACCGGCTGCAGGGATTCCAGCATGCATAAATAAATAAGTACATGCATACACTTCCCAGATACTCTCTGAGCAGAACTGTGCACTGCTGCGGACAGGCATGTATTAATGAATGCGGAGTGGCATTTTACATCTGTTCCAATGGCCAGAGCTAATCACCAGCCTGCTGGGTGCAGAATGTCAGGTGATTTAGCTTCTCAAATCTCTCAAATGCCAAGTCGCAGTCAGGTGTAGATCTGTGTGGGTGTTCAATGTTCCCGAGCCTGTTCTGCTCAAGGGGGTGGGGGGAAGGGACACCAGTCCCCCGGACTCCACTCTCGCACACCTGGGCTATATTTGTGCATTTATCTGTAATTCAAAGTTAGCAACAAATGCTAATTGAATCCAGACTCAATAGAACATCTTTGCCGTCTCTCATGTGCACCAGAAACGTCTCTGCTGTGTGCAATTCAGAGAGACGTCTCTTCTGTGCACCATTTAGAGAAGCGTCTCTTCTTAACGGTTTCTCCTGTTGAATAAAGGCCCTCAAGCCTAACAAAGCAAATGAAGAAATCTGAGTGGTGCCACTGAAATCTTAAAGAGCCAGGACCACCTACACTGCCACACACACACGCACACCCACACATATCCGCACGCACACCCACACATACGCGCACACACACACCTGCACACACATATACACACCCACACACACGCACGCACAACCACACCCACACGCCTGCACACACATACACACACACACACACACCCACACACATACACACACACGTGCATCCACACACATACACCCATGTACATGCACACGCACACACACACACACACACACACACATGCACACACATGTGCGTCCACACACATACACCCATGCACATGCACATGCACACACACACACACACACACACACTTACACACACACACATACACATGCACACACGCACAAGGAATTTGAGACAGTAGGCTTACAGAAGCTTTTATTGCCGTAGGTCATGTTAAATCAGTTTGTCTGCAAACATGGGTCCAGCCACTTCCTGCACTTTCAGAATTGCATCTTCTTAGATTACAAAGACTTCCAGGAATGTTTATTTTGATCCCTGATTTGATTACATTAATATTCTACTCACAAGAAAATGATAATATTGATTTAAGGAAGAGGAAGGGAGGTAGCTATTGATGTTCTTGCAAAATGCTATAAAATAATAAAAAAGCACTTATCACAAAGGGCATTATTAAATCATACTGTGGTGCATGATACAGATCCAGGAACAACTAAACGTAATTTCTGACTCTCAGTCCAAGCTGGCTAATAGTTAGACCGTTTTGCTGACAAATTTTCATTTTGCCCATATTCTTGTTCTACAAAGGCAAATATTTTGTTCACACTTCATCTGAAAACAGCTGACCATGTGATAATGTAGTGTGAATATAATATAATATAATATAATATAATATAATATAATATAATATAATATAATATAATTCATATAATAATAATAATGTTTGACAGTATGTTGCCTGTTCAGTCTATGCTGTAGAGATCCCTTCCCTATCAGATTGTCTTCCCAATGGTTTTCATATTCGGTTACATTCATTTTCCTGGGGAAAATGATTGAGCTTGAAGTGAAAGTTTTTTTCAGCGGTGGTGTCTAGTGGCGGATTTGAAAGCAGCCTTTGTGTGCAGCGGGCCTGCGCGCGGTGATTCAAAATGACAGGCCGGAGAGGATTCCTATTCCGAAGGTGGAGGGGTGAGTCAGTCCCGCGACCGCCGATATAGGGTTTCATCCGCGGAACGCACCCCTCTCTCTCCTCGGGGTGAGTCTCTGGCCCCCCCCCGAGGGACTGATTTGGCTCTCGGCGTGACTTTCTGAAGGTCCAGGAAACGCGGCAGAAACTCGGAGGAAGTTCAGCCATCGGAGAAGACGTCTGATACTCCGGGGCTGCCGAGCAACTATGTCTGCCGACTCCGTCCCGTGGACCTAAAGCCATTAATCACAGTCGTTTGCAGTAAATATTGCTGTCTGTTACACGGAAATGGCTTTTTTGCTGTCAGACGCAATCGCTCGCTGAGAAAGCGTGATGCGTGACAAAAGCCGTTTAAGTTTGCGAGTCGGGGCTCCGCGTGTTTGTTATGGTTGAAATCGGTCTTCCACATTTCTGTTGAGAATGAATCAATGCAGATTTATAAATATTCACATGCTTTTCACCCCGTGGACAGAGAGGATTTATGACCGAGCCTATTTTTTTCACCCAAATTAAGACCTAATCAACATCAAAACCCGAACGCAGCGCTGTACTCTTTCAGCGCGACTCTTGTTTTGAAAGGAAAATAGTTAGCACATGCTCAGATTAAAAGTTTTAATAAAAGATTTGGGTGTTTTCCGGGCCTATCAGGGGTCTCTGTGTTGAACTGTTGCCAGAAGAAAAAGGCTAAGCTTGGTAAAAGGAATGCAGTAAGGACGTTTCTGATTGGCTGCTCAAATGGGCCATTTCACACAGACAGAGCTAATTAGCTGGAGCAGCTTTGACACATTCCATAATGAACCTAGTGGAGCAAGAACCATTTCATTAGGGGAAGGGCCGCTATTCACTGAGCCGACCGCTCGTCCCTATCATTTATATTAATCAGCATTAACGAGGCGCTTGCGCTGAGCCTCGCTAACGACGCGGGGGTTACCCTGCTTATTAAAAGAATCCCTGGAATGCCGCTGCTCTTTTCAATAGAACAAGGCCTCTCCTCCAGGCCACGCCTCCATCAGAATTCCCCATTAGCATTGTCCGGAGCCTTATAAAGGGATATAAAGACCGGCTCGTTCTTAAAGCTAACTACAAATGGCATCCTTGCAAAGGAGAGTGTGGAATAGCTCGGCTCCGGCCCACCGTGAAAGAGCATCTGGGCCAGCCGCCTACGGGGCCAGAGGGCACTGAGTAAATCAGGGGGGGGCTAAAGCGGTGGGGTAATAGGACCCCCTGATACAGGGAACGGGGTACCTCTGCAGAGAGATCGGATTCATATCTGTGGTTTTTATCGTTCGGTCTGATCGCATCAGCCCTCCCCTCCCTCCGTTCCGACAGGCCGCTGTAACGGGATAGCAGCGCGTTTGGAGTTCTTGGGCTGTGGGTTTGGGGGTACGGGAGTGTCGTATTTGAGGGTACGGCTGGTGTCAGTGCCCCACATTGCATGATGGATGAAGGGGTTGGCGAAGGCGTGTCGCCGTGGTAACAGATTTCCCAGCTGAATCTCGGAGCGAGGGGGTGGGGCTCTGCTCCTGGGTATAGGAGCCCAGGTGCATGCTGGGAAATCCCTTTCAGCGAGGCTGTGATGCGATAGAGGCTGAGCGCACCATGGCCGTGTGACCCACCAGCAGCTGTAAGGCCCACTGGTAACCGCCATTTGCCCAGATCTTGCCAGAGCGCTAAGGTCACCCAAGGGGGTATGGTGAGGAATGTTCAGCATGCTTTCCCCTCCAAAAGGGGGGGTTCTGGGGTGGGTACAACTGTGTTGTTCTGCAGGTTAGCACATTCCTCAGCAGGCTTCTCCCAATCCTGATGCTAGGCAATAACATGATTAGTGGACCTGTGGATGTGTTTTTCAGTGTTTTAGAGGGAGAATGATGTGGAGCCTGTTAGTTTACAGTGTTTTAGAGGGACACTGACATGCAGCCTGTGTTAATACACTGTTTTTTAGAGGGTCACTGATGCACAGACCGTGATAATTTATAGCATTTTAGAAGGATGTTGATGTGTAGTCTGCGTTCATTTAGTGCGTTTTAGAGGAATGCCGATGTGTAGTCTGTGTTCATTTACAGTGTTTCAGAGGGACGCTGATGTGCAGCCTGTGATAATTCACAGTTTTTAGAGGGACACTGATGTCTGTGATTGCACTTGCTTTCTACGTTTCCCTGGTGGAATTCATATTTTGAACAGAAGAGAGACTTGTGGTGTCTGGAAGCCAAATCTGCTCCCCCCGCCAAATCGTGTTCCTTTTTTGTGCCCTGTCCCATTTAACAGCCGGTTTCTGTTTGCTGAAATTTCACAACTACAATGATCTGAAATCGGCTTGATCAATGTGACCCGAGGCTATTATATTACAATACAAAATGTGTTTTATATCTACATACATATTCACACCAAATGTAAAATGGGTGAAAGTTAAAGAATATCTTCTGTGTGCCGCAGGATTTTATTTCATGTGCCTAAAAATAATCTGGGCATTGTAAAACTGATAATAAAGTTTGAACTGCGATTTGTTTTCCTGGCCCAAATAAAACTCTCTTGTTAACATTTGAAATATTATCAAATATTCAATAGCCTCACTATCAGTCACTTTCAGCTCAGCGAAGATGAAAAGCAGCCGATGCAGTTCATCACTGATGTGATTAGTCTCTTCACAGAATCATAATCTGGAAGATGCATGATGAGATGTCCCAGATGCTGATAATCAGAGGTTATTCTACAGCTGTCGGTTCAGCCAGCGGGAGAAGGAATAGGGACTCTAGAATGGTACACAGGGATCCGTTTAACTTTGAAGAAATATTCTGGCCCGGCTTGCTGCCACACATGGCTCTGCGAGGCACTGAGATGAAGGTGGATGTTTGCGGTGCGGATTTAAAATGTTGACAGGTTATTCGCTCAGAGCCCTCTGAGCACGGAATCAAAAGCACTCGGATGTTTTAATGTCGAGATTACGGAGCGCTGCCTCGCACGCCGCACGCTGAGCGTCGGACTCGGCGGGATAAGCTAATAATCAGGAGCAGGAAGGCCGTGTGAGAAAAACATATAAAAAATGCTAAGGCCGGTAAATCTCCCCCCATCTCTTTCATCGAATGGTAAACTTCCCCGCAGCCATGTGTCCTGACATAACTCACGAAACCGTCGGCACATGTTCCAGAATATTCCGGCAGCGCACATGTTTGCGGTCCGTCGCAGCTCCGTCCCATCCTTTTTGTTTGTTGATACGATTTGAGGACATTAGTCACCGAAAACCAAACAGAGGAAAAATGTGGCATGGGAAGGTTGGCTTCGATTACGAGCGCCTGCAGGTTGTCCAGATGAAAAGGCGCTGCCCTTTGTGTGTGGGAGACCAACGGCTCACAGCTTTCTAACAGAGAGAAAACAGGGAACAGCAGGCCTTCAGTGAACAGAATTTACTGCCAGTGCCTGTAAAACAGATCTGAAGAAGCCCGAGGTTCTGTCTGCTTGGTACCTGGATGTTATTGGGTAAAATGTGCTGTGTTAAATCTCTGATAAACGTGGAACGGTTAAGAACAGATAAATCTTGAGAGCAGGAATGCTGACACCACATCAATGGTTGAGAGGGTTAGTGTTATGCTACCAGCATCCCTGAGAGTTATGGATAATTTGTGTCCATGTCAAACCAAATTCTTCAAAATATATGAATATCTGAATCACAGATATGCTTGAAATTAGAAGTGAGACATGGACAGGGATGAATGCCTACTTATGAAATGAAGGCTTTCCTCTATGTCACTGTCCTGACTACCATTACCCAGAACAATATGCTGCTGTACAGGAAATTTCAAGTGAACTGTAAAGCTGACCAAAGACCTATTTAGCCACGAGATAATGATAATATACAAAACCATATACACTCTCAGAACAAAGGGTTCTTTGACTTGGTTCCATAGGGGAATCCTTTTTAGTTCTTTATGGAACTATGGTTGGTATGAAAAGTGTGAAAGCTCTCAAAATGAACTAATTTGTAAGAAGAAAAAAAAACCCTTGATCTAGTCATGCACTTACTCCTGCACTGACTCCTGATTCCTTAGGGCCCGGACCATCACTGATGGCACCCCTGGCCATGGTCATTACGGATTGAAGTTTGAGTTGCACACATATTTTGTCCATTGGATACGTTGAGTCCTTATTCTTACAGTAAAAAATACACTCTCTGGAGAAATGTTCAAAAACACTCCTCCTTGTTTCCATAGAAGGACCCATCTAAGTATAGGAGTCAGTGCATGAGTCACTGCAGGTGTCACAGCAGGTGTCGGTGCAGGTGTCTGTTGAGGTGTCTGTGCAGGAGCACGTGCACGGAAGGCTCGGCCAGTCACCGCACCTTCCACATGAAATTGGGCGGAATTCACCTGGGGCATTCCATATGGAACAACAGGAAGATGCAGGGCTCTTATGCAGATACGGCACGCTCCATCTCTCCACAGCGTGCTTCCGTGGATGCACCGGCCGTGCCGTATCCTGACGAAATAGGTCAGCCAATGGAAGACAGATGTTACTTGTTTCCTGTAGTCCTGTGCATCGGGGATCCAAAGCTCAGTGCTTAAGTCCTTATAAAGCTCTTCGTTCTCTGATAGCAAAGAGGAAACGCAGATTGCATGCAACATGCACTTCAGAGAATATTTTATTTCTACTTATATCAATATCAATATAATGGAGAATATTTCCGTCGGCCAGGGGATATGTGTTTGCATGTCTGGGTGCGTTCACGTGTGCATCTGTTTGTGCACGTGAGCATGCATGCGTGTGTGCATGCATGTGTGCGTGGCAGTTGTATAAATAGTGCTCTCCTCATCTGAGTATGAGAGTTACACGAGGAAGAGACATGTCCATCATTATCTGTATTTTTATCATCCCTTTAATGACATTTGGGGTGTATGTTTTTTAATTCAATTATGTAATTCAATTAGGTTGTAATTATGTAATTTAGTTTTCAAAAACCAAATTAGAAAACTGCACACAGTTTTCACAAAAATGTTGGTTCCCTGTGCGGCAAATATTGTACAATATGTACAGGCCTACATAGATTTGGGACACAATGTCTGGCTGTTCATTTAAGAAAGAAACATAAAAAGCAGCAAAGATAGTAACATGAAATTACTTGAAAATGTTTTTTGAATCACTGACAACATCTTGTACCTCATACCTCATACTGTCAGTGGTAATAACACTTCATCTTTTCCAGTGTTAATTTATTCATTGTGGAGCACAATGACATCTGAAACACATAAACATTATACTCTGACTGTAAACATTTATATATTGGCTGTAATGAACTGAATACCAAAGCATCTGATTAATGATTTCCCTCTGGGGTCCCATGCCGTGTGTATGGGTCCCACACTTAGAGAAGTGTGAGACACCGTTAAATCTTCCATACAGAATCGCCGCTAATTGGTTGCAGTCGTTCTGCAGTAAATCACAGCAGAAGCAGAAATCAGTTCACAGCTGTGGAAAACATCTGGGGGACAGTGTTTCAGTTCATCCAGCATTCTGCATCGTTCGGTAAGTGTGATTTTTACAGGCCGTGCTGTCCTTATGAGCTGGATTAATATCATAAATGGCGACATCTTGTCAGTCTGAAAACCTGCTGTCCGTCGCGATAGCTGCTGATATAACACAGAAAGGCTATTGGCTAATGCTGAAACAGTGGTCAGTGAGGAAACCAGGGACCATTCAGACTGTGTGCTGTGGTCCAAATGGTCTTGTTGCCTGAATGGATTTGACTGAAGAGTTCTCACATGGGAGAGAAATGTGATATGCAAACACCTTTACTTATGCTTAAGAGAAAGCAGGCATCACTGGTGTTTATTAAAGTGGATTCATTAAAGGGGAAAAAAAGCCAATACTTAGCAAATTAGGAACTGCACAGAAATGGAATCATTTCCTAAATATTTCATGTGTACCATGCTTATATCCCTGAATTTATGACTAGAATTTATTTTCATGTTCAAATGAGGACAGTTGTGAGAAGTTTACACAGAACTCCATCAGGCTCTCTACCACTGACCAGCTGAAGTCACCATCCAGATCTCTGGTTTCATTTTTCTCTTTCGTTTTTTCTATTAGGCATCATCGGGAAAGATTTAGAAGTGGCGAGTAAACACTTAACATGTTGAAAGGTATACAGGCAGTCGAGGAATTTTACGATCTGCGAAAGGGCTGAGTAAATACCCTGAACATTTGCCGAGATTCAGAATTATTGCACCATCTCTAACTGTGCTGACAGCTTTAGTACAGCTCAAAAATAACACGTAAGAAGCTTTATTTTTAAAGTATTAACTGTAGTTTACACGAAAGTATGTATGAAAGAGTAAAGGAATGATCATTTATATCGACGCTGAGATATTGAACCAGCTGATCGCTTGTACAGCAGGTAAGTGAAAACATGGTGTGAAGTGAGAAGATATGACTGCTGTGCTTGTGTATGAAAAATGAAGGTTTTCACTGAGAAAGCTTGGATATACACAGAAATGATTCAAAAACAGCAGAAGAAAATAGATTAAAAACAGTAAAGGAACACACTGGCTTTTAGTACACTGCCACAATAATGTAAAAATTTTCATCTTCAAATTTTCATTTAGCATGACAAGATTGTATACCATATATTTTCTAACACTGTGGTATGCAGAATGTTGCAGTGATTAAAACACTGATTAGTTAACACTCCCTAACAGAGTAACGTTGTCATATTTTAAACATATTTTAGATATAGGAGCTGGAATGCACAATGCCTACACAGACCTGATGGGAACATTCTTCTGACTGGCTCACAGTGGTCATCATTTGATGCTGCAAACTCAAGGCTCTCCACACAAAAGACTGCAAGACAAAGCAGTTCTGAGAAGCATTGTATGAGGATTTGAACCCCTGTGTTATTCTTCTCTGATGACCTCCAACAACCTCAATATATGAATTCATTTCTAACTGCTTTGTGCCAAACTCCGTGTCTGGATAATGGACACTTCGAATAGTGAATCTTTTTCTGGTTTTACAGGAGGGAAACTCAATAGCGTTGGAATAATAAGCAAAACAAGCAAAGCACTGGCATTATTAAGTGCACAGAGAAGCTCTGTTTACCACCAGACTTCCCAGAATTACCATCTGATTGAAATAATCCTGCATAGAATACATGTACAAAGCAAAACTTCTAAGGTAGAAAGCCGTCTTCCCTTAATGAACTGTCCAATTCGCATGTGCAACTCCAATTGTATTAGTCACGTGATTAAAACTGCACAATGTCAACATGATACATTTTCTGCGGCCTCATTAATTCTTTTGTTTTCTATCAGAATAGAATTGCGAACAGATTGTACAGCCGCAAAATCAGCACAGCTGGAAATCTAGAAAAGCTTTTTGCAGTCAGAATGTCTAATGAAGTATATGACTGACCTCTGCTAATACCCCATCCACATGTATTATAACAGGAAACAGACAGCATTCTTGTGTCAGTGCTTACAGATCACTCGCCTCCATTCTGTATAGATTATTAAAGCCAGTATCTTCATCAGTTTGATTGCATTTGCTTTATAATTCACACCATCATACAGCAGACTGGACTGATAAAACTTGTGAAGAACTTGCCTGTGCTTCAGTGATGATGATGATGATGTGCACCTGCAAAGACCAGGTTCTGCTTCAGTCTGCAGACATACATAGCTAACACTCTTCTATTTTAACATGCAGTCCATTTATATGGCTAGATATTCTGAAGAAATGAAGGGTTTCCAAGGGAAGTGTCCCACCTGCAGCCAAGCAATGAACTTACAGGCTCAGTGCCATTAGCATTATGCTACACTGCTTCTCAGAGAGCATTCAAATGAGAAGGAAGAGTAAAATTGATTATTTAACTGTTGGTTATTTTGGTTCTTTTGATGTCAAAGCGTTTTCATTCCAAAAGTTTGATTAAGTAGAAAGCCACAGGAGTATCCAAGCAATGGAGGTCATCTTAAAAGTGCAGAACACAGGAAATACTCAGTTTGTCACCATGAATTTATTGTGGAAAAAGCAACATTTTGGGGAAGCCTCGTCTGGCGTATCTGCTATTTTAATACAAAAAAAGGAAATGCTACAAATTTCGATAATTTATTCAAATACAACAGTTTTCAAAAAATAAAACTTTCAATTTAGCAAACTCTCCGAATGTCGCGTGAGCGCAAACCCGCGACAACCCGCTGTTTGAAATCCCTGAGCGGAGACACATCGTGAGGGGTTCGTTTCCTTCTCGAACGGAACCTGCGCAGGACCCAGTGAGCTCTGCGCGGGGCTGAAGGTAGTCCACCGCGGCAGCCAAGGTCGATGCCGCGCACCGCCTGAAAACGAGCGCAGCGTCCGCAGCCGTGCGCATCCACGGTTACCGCTGAGCTTATGGGAAAATATAAAGTACAGGCGAGGCTGTGCACAGACCACAGGTATTAGACGTAATAAAAGAATACAACATGAACGCGTCACACAGTAATCATGACTTACAGTACTACCTTCTGAAGGCTGTGATTAGACTTGTTGGTCAGTAACAGGAAATTTCATCCTTCTCCCATTTGTGTGTTCACCGTTTTATCACCAGGGCAATTAAATGATTGCATGTAAGCTTTAGCAAGTCAATATTTTAGCTAATTGTGACAACAGATCTGGAACATTCCGGAACTGTGCCTCGGTACTTCATATTTTTATCCACATTAACTTAAAGAGGCCCATCTCCAAAATACAAAGTATATTTTATATATTATTAATCATTTTCATCTAAAACTGAATGTGTTTGTATATCAAGCCCATATCTTCTCCCTGATGGTGAAGCAGAATGAGACAGACAGGGTCAGAAGCATACTGAAGCTGGTCACCATTTATATGCAAAGCCAACCTCAACCAGTATTTTACTGCATTCCTGCATAATCGCTACTCATTCGACAAAAGGGGATATTTCAATAACCAGTTTGCACTGAAGCTGTGTTATAAATTCTCTTTTGAAAACATTTTAAGATGCGTCACAGTGCCAGCTGTTTTGTTAGCCACATTAACACACAGAAATAAGTTAAGAGTAAAATGAAATCAAATAATTTCAAAAGAATTAAAAATACAAATAATATACAACATTACTCTTATCTTAAGAAATAGCTTTCTTACTTCCAAAGAAATATTCCTGATACTGTACTATTGGGCTGTGCCCAATCCATGCTTAATGTGGCTAAATACTGGAAATGACTCACACTCTACAACAGTAACATACGCAAATTAAAACACCCAAGTACCAAATCTTGGGAGAGGGTTGGGTCTATGAGGGTCATTATCTAACAGGTTCTTGGATCACACAGTGGGCCAGGGAAGGGCTTGTGTGTACACTCCCTTTTCAAACTTGGGCTTTTCTTTCCCATAATGCAATTGTTTAAAATATATATTAAGGTTTCTTTACGCACAACAATATAAATGAATTAAAGTATCAAACAAACCAATACACATTTAAAGAGTCCATCACAAATGAAAAATATGCCTGTGGTTGTGCAGTATCGAAAGAAAGGCAGATGTTGTAGGCGTGTATATTTGGTTTCTGTTAAACACCCGGCGCTTGTGTCTGGAACATTCTGCACAATTAACAGGAGATAAGTCCTCAATACTCATCAAAACCAGCTAAGCAGCATTCTCATGCCCATTGGACAGGTAGTACCTTAGGTGCACTTTCAGAGTACAGCTGTTGCTAGGACACAGAGGCAGAGGTGTATGGTGTTCAGTTCTCTTCTGGGGGGTGAAGTACTGCGTTTTAACAGGCTACCAGGCCAACTGTGACAATGGAGTTCAGCATCTTTCTGTGAAGCGATAAGGCAGAGTGGACCTCAGACATCTAACCTTTCTGCTCAAAAATAAATAACCACTCTATGAAATGTCAGCAGTAATTTCTTCACCGCGCTACATACATATTTGGTAAAACTTCAAAGACATACACATCATTCATAACAGAGCGTGTGGATGCACTCTAGGGCAGGTGAAAGAGTTCCTAGCAGGTAATGTACCTTAGAAACAGATATCTGTCAGAGGAAGTCTGATAGTGTGTACAGTATTAGGGGATGGTGACATCAGTCCATTGCAGCAGGATAAAGAAACTTAGTTGATTATGTTCTTTTCTAAATCCACTGTTTTATCCACATACAAATCCAGCAGCCTGTTCTCTTCAGGTGGAATCTAATCAGCCAAAAGTGAGATCATATCCACTTTAGAGCTCACAGACATATCCACTATAGAGCTCAAGTTGCACCAACACTGAATCATATTTATGTTCTGACAGCTCTCCTGGGTATAATACACCTGATGTGTGTTGTTTTTAATGCTGTAGATCAGTGTGTATATACATGAAAGGCTAAGAATGGCATCATGAAATTTGTCAATATTTTCATTTGAAACCCTAACGAGAATGGCACATGCTCATATCTATGCTGTAACCCCAACAGCACTGCATGAGTGACACACCAACCCAACAGAACCACGAGTGACACCAATCCAACAGAACCATATGAGTGAGACACCAACCCAACAGAACCGTATGAGTGAGACACCAACCCAACAGAACTGCATAAGTGTGACTCCAACCTAACAGAACCATATGAGTGAGACACCAACCCAACAGAACCGTATGATTGAGACACCAACCCAACAGAACTGTATGAGTGAAGCACTAACCCAACAACATTGCATGAGCGAGACACAAATCTAAACACAGCTGTCCTCAGGCTTCTAATTTCAGCCTGCTGTTCTCACACTGACCCACAACACACTTCAGCCCAAATATCCTCTGAACATAGAAGACAAACTCAAATGGACTTTACTGCCAGACCTAGGACAGGTAGTCCAGGTTCAGAACTGAGGGAGTAAAGTAGAAGGTCCTGTTGCTACACTTGATTCTGATTCTAAAAAGGAATGCCTAAATAGCATCTTTGACCTCTGCACTGGAAAGACAGACCTCAGCGTGGAGGAGCTAAGAGCCATGAAGAATCACAGACAGAGACAGAGACAAACCCAGGGATCCAAGTTGTTTGGAGTCATGGGCACCATAGTGTTCAGACTCGAGGCCCTGTGGTGTTCAGACTTGGGGCTCCGTAGTGTTCAGACTCAGGGTCTGTGGTGTTCAGACTTGGGGCTCCATAGTGTTCAGACTCAGGGTCTGTGGTGTTCAGACTTGGGGCACTGTGGTATTCAGGCTTGGGGCCCCATGGTGTTCAGGCCCAGTGGGGTTCAGACTCAGGGTCCCATAGTGTTCAGACTTGGGGCCATGTGGTGTTCAGACCTAGGGTCCCATGGTTTTGAGGCCCTGCTTCTCCATGATGTTCCAGAGTTTGCGCAGGTTGGATTGCGTGATGACATCATCGGGTTTGAGTTGCAGCGCACGCAGGTAATTGGCCTCAGCCCTCGGTAGCTTCCCATTCAGGTGCAAGATGGCCCCCAGGTTCATTAGAGCAGCAGGGTACTGAAACACACACACACACAGTTACATACAAATACAGTTCTACACACAGAACTGCACACACTCAGTTACACACACAGAATTACACACAAACACAGTTATACACACAAGCAGTTATATATACACTTACACACAAATACAGTCATACACAGAGTGATACCCTGAGTTACACACAGTAATACACAAACATAGTTATATTCTCTTCCACTCAAACACACACACACTTACAAGCAAACACAGTTATACACAAACACAGTGATATACACACACAACCACACACACAGCTACAAACAAACACACAGCTATACACAAACAGTTACAAATAGTTATACACACACAACTACACAGTTATTCACAAATACAGTTATACACACAGGCACACACACGCAAGCATGCAGCTGTGCACACAGGTGGACATAGTTCACTATGGCTGTACTACTGCTATTAATTTCCCCAATCCCCAATAGCCAAGATTATTTTACCAACATTCACACATCAGTATGCTAATAAATAATGTGAATTATAAAGTCATGAGCGCTGAAAGGATGAATCCATCTCCTGCCTAGATTTCTCCATCAATAATTCATAGAAGAAAATATTTTCAGTGGAACAAACAAACCATATGCAGATAAGAGGGAAAGTGTGGTGATTATTTACTTAACCATGGGGGGGGGGGGGGTAGGGAATGGGACCCCTATCTGAATAAAACATTGTTTTAACATTTGCCTTTGCAAATTGACATATTCATATAACTATGTCATTCTGTGTATGTGTGTATATACAGCATATGTAATATTACATTACATTATTTATTTACAATATACCTAAAATATTATGATGAAGGCGCTATGCTGGTGGGGTGTCATGTTAGCACGGTAGTGCTATTTTAGTGTGGTGTTACATTAACATGTTATAACAATTTAATGTGGTGTTATGTTAGCATGGAGACGATAAGGTTAGTGTGGTATTGTTAGTACGAAGGCGCTAGGTTAGTGTGCTGTTATTAGCATGGAGGCGCTAGGTTCGTGTGGTTTTGTTAGCATGGTGGCAATAGTGCGTCTCTGAGCTCTGCTTTGTATGTGAGACCATGCCGGTCTCTGGACTCTTTGAAGAGGGACTCAGGGTTTGATTACTTTTCCTGTCTCTGCTGTGAAGAGGAATCGTAGGGTCCTTTGGGAATAATCGACATTACAGAGGGTTGCCTTCATTCAGATGCTCAATACACACCTATTGAATAAAAATACAGGCTGCTCCATTGAACAAACAAATAGATTTAAAATGCTCTGAAACATAGATGAAAGGCTGTCAGGCTGGCAAAATCGTTACCGACCGATCTTAGTAATTACTGATTCGCTATCGGTCAGAGGGCCTAATTGGATGATGATACTGCATCTGTTTATGTTTGACATTTGAGCAATGAGCCGCATCCCTGCTAATGCGCTCCTGCAGGACCGCAGGTCACCCCCAGCAACCCATGGGCTACATGCAATCCCTGCAGGGGGAAACGTGTCAACGCTCGTGCATTAGCACAGAAAGCTCGGTTAGCGTGTAAAGGTCACGGTCCTCTCCGCTTCAATGGGACGCGGATGGCTAACAGCTTCAGTGTGAAATGGCAGTAATGAAGGCAGAGAAACCCGCTTTCAGGCTGGTAAATTTACATATTCTTTACATATCATTGCGTAATGCTTATATTAGCATGGCTAATTTTAAAACTTTAAGTCAGAAATTGAGGAAAAACTGAAGTGTGTAAACACAGTATAGGACTTAGCTATGCTAAGAGGAGTGTTGGTGTGAGTGTACACACAGGCCTTCTTACCTCTGCACTCTATGCACAATGTTATAACTCCTACCATATTCCCTATGTCCCCTTGTTCCTATTGTCCTAGCTGTGGCAGATGGCCATAAGTGTACACATTCAATATAGGGGTGGCACTCCAACCCCCAGCACCCAACCCCCCCAGCACTCAGAAACTCAACCGCCCCAGCACGCAACCCCTATCACTCAACCCCCAGCACTCAGCACCCAACACTCAATCACCCCTGCACTCAACCCCTAGCACTCTCTCTCTCTCTCTCTCTCACACACACACACATTCACCTACAATACTATAAAACTGTGACTCAAATTAGTAAAACTAAGTATCATATTATCCCAACTTTCACCTTCCAATAGGTGGTCAAACCTCTGAATGATGTTCTGGGACCAATTTAACTGATATGCATAAAAAACAGTCCTTTTATAAACAATGATTAAATAAGTGAGTGTTGGTGTAACAAGGTAACATCAAGGGTGAATTTTGTCCAACATGTGTAAAAACATAAATTAATTATGAGCATGAATTAATTATTTATGTTTGAATTAACAGTACTTCCACCTTATTATTATTATATTTATTTATTTACTCATTTATTTTATAGCTCCTATAGCCCAATCAGGGGATAAATCTGATACTGATTAAAATGAGGGGACCAAAAAAAAGTTTTTTGTTTTTCACTACTTTTTGTAGACTGAAGTACCTCCATAGTTACAGCCCTACAGCATCACAGCTGCAAAACACATTTAATAAACCACATAAAAAAACACAACCTCACAATCTGTCACAGCGGGGGGGCGGAGCTAATAAGGCCATGCTAATGAGCTTCTGATAATGATGAAAATGCATTTAATTGAAACACGCAGACATACAGATGAGGGCCTGATTTGAGACATGAATGTGCAGTTATAAAGTGAGAATCCTTGCCTGAGAGTAAGTGTTGCTTTTAAACTGTACTTATACAAAAGGACTGCACAGACTGCTGATGTGGCCAGTATGATCATTATTTACTGGCTAAAAGCTCAAAGAAAAACAGTTACGATGTCCACAGAAATAAATGTCTCCGTTTTGGATCACTGAGCTCTTCCACAATTAGTCCAAGAAGCTTTGCATTTTCACAGTCTTGGTTAACTGGGTACATAAATCCACCTTAGAAAAGGGAAGTTTTATTATTCACAGATGACTGACTTTAACCTTTTAAACACAGACCGGGGCTTGGTCCTTCCACTGCCTTCCCTTGAAATATCAAGGATGAGGCCTCAAAGCAAAGCAGAAATGAGACATTGCACAGCCAAATCTGCCATCATAAATGGATATAACGCTTTCAATTACAGCATGGCCCATTGGAAAAGCATTAGATGTTGAAGGCAATGGGAGATTTGCCAGGCTTGTATTGCTTGTTAAATTAATAATGGCAACCTCTCCCTCTCCACCAAGAACAGCCACATAGGGCAGGTTGCCAGACCCACTCAATTTTAAAACCAAGGACAGGCGTCATTGCTGCAGCTCTCTTTATAAATGGCCTTCCACAAAATCGTTCACACCTTTCCTTTCAAGTCTTTGACTGATGTTTTTGCAAACACGTTGATTCCTTTCATAGCCAACAATATCGTTTTCTACACCCAAGCAATAATTGCTGTCGCTGATGAAACTCTGGGGCAGTGCCATAAACACAACTGTGCAGACTGTAATTGCGCAGACAGAGCTGCACAGACAGAGCTGCGCAGACAGTAACTGTGCAGGCGGTTTGCGCAGACAGATTCACACAGACAGAGCTGCAGAGACAGTAACTGTGTAGACAGTTTGCGCAGACTGAGTCACACAGACAGAGCTACGCAGACAGTAACTGCGCAGACGGTTTGCGCTATACTCACATCAGGCCGCAGGCTTGCCGCTACTCCATAATACTTCTCGGCTGCATCGTTGAGGCCAGCTTGTCTGTAGAGAGAAAGCACCAAAAAGCTATTGTTCAGCAAGAGCCGCATTCAAAAGAGTAGCATTGAGAACAGAGGCATTTAGCAGAGCGGTTAGTTTAAGTTCTGCGTCGTTTTCCACTCTGTTGTGGGGACAGCTAGTGAAAGCACATTTCTCCACTGAATCACAGTTCTGCCCCAGGCTGAGCAAGGCCTGGCAATCTTAACACTTCCTAGGTCACGACCCTTGGCTCCTGCTGTCAACATAAATGCCCTTTTTTTTACTGCTGCCGCCGTTGTTAGGGAAACACCCCTTCGGCAGCGTGTGACTTTCCCACTCCCGTCTAAACAAGCCGGCAGCTGGGGGAAGCGAGAAGATGAAGACAAGGGAAGGGAGGAAACAGGAACACACAGACAGGAAGTGTGTTTCAGTATGTTTACAGTAATTAGGCTCTGTGATTTACAGCCCCTCTTGAACAGCCGTAACTCCACCTCACAGACAGCACATACTTACAGACGTGTGTTATGTGAACGGGCTTACAGAAGTAAGTAATGCGAACATGCTTACAGATGTGCGTAATATGTAACCACACTTACAGGCTGTGTAATTTGAGCAGACTTAAAGAAGTGTGTAATATATGCACATGTTTAAAGACATGCATAATGTAAAAATGCTTACAGATGTGTGCAATATGTGCACACAGACGTGTAATACAACCACGCTTACCGACTTGTTTAATATATGCGCACACTTACAGACGTGTTTAATGTAGACGTGTTATTTGAATACACTCAGAGATGTGTGTAATGTGAACATTTGTTTTCTTAAACACAGGCACAAAACAGCAAATCTACGCTGCAGACAGAGTTACTGACACAACGGGATATGCTTATTGAAATGAATGCAAATTTCCTGGATTGTTGATTAAAAAGGAGCAAACTCTACTTTCGTTCAGATCAATTTGCATTTCATCCATAACAGTAACTACTGTATGAGCTCCCATTATGAAACCGTTAAAACCCCACAGAAACAACAAGCAGGAGAAGCCATAAAAGGTAGAAAAATACTGCCTGTCATAAGTATGGTAATTACAGTATTTCAGTGAGAAAAGGAACACCATTTTAAAACTGCATTTTAATTATGAGCTGACAAAAACAATCATTATGACGATAAAACTAGCTTCCATACCACTGCGGAAATTTAAGTATCTTATAATAAATGACCTAGACTCAACCCACATCTGTTTCATATAGCTATCGCATACTGCATGCAGAATTTGCCAAACCCATCCTTTTCCTGATTTTGTCATTCCAGTTTGGTCCTCAAAAAGTAAAGTAATTATTTTCATTGTTACGTTTATGGAACAATTTAATAACTGGCTGTCTTCTGCAAATGTCCAAAAACTCACCTCTCAGATGACACCTCAGTGTTTCGATTCAATATAAAAATAGCTTTATCCTGTAGGTCTTCATAACATGTAATGGATGCATGAAAGATACCACATTCTATAACATCCAACGTCTTACTGTAAAAACTCATATACGTGAGCATAGGACTCTTGCGCTTCAATCTTATGTCAAAACGTATATGACTTACAACTCATTTGTACAGTACATTGCACAATGCACTTTAACCTACACTGTACTATACTGGTCAGTTTTACTGTACTGTACTTCAATTTGTTTACCCTACTAATTACTTATTGCTTTATAATTTCCTTGCATATGCATTTTCTTTGTATTTATGCTTACACTGTGCGAGTGAGTGGGGAGCAAACATTCCATTGTAGTTGTGGTATATGCCAGTAAAAACCTGAATCAATATGGAGTTTAACTTTTTTTTTAAATGTAGGCTATGTAAAACCAGCAGTATTAATACAAGCAAGGTGATTCTCACTGCAAACTGGAGACCCAGAAAAACAGAAAAGTGAGATTTGCAGAGGGTGACTGCTCCTGTATGACAGATGAGGACACTTTGTTTGCTGTAACCCTGGGTGTAAATTTAGACATCTTCTTTTGCTGCTTGTTCCCTGTTGCAGTGGAGTCACAGATTCAGGTCAGCAGAATTTACAATTGAGTAAAAGTTGAATAAGTAGGTTTCAGAGTTTGAGTTCCGGCCCTACATGTACAAATTACAACTAAATCAGCCTGAAAACACCTTGGTTTGAAATGAAGAGTGAAGATGAAACATTACAGCCTCATTGAAATGGAGAGTCCTGGTTTCAATGGAAACCAAAGAGAGAAGAATCTTTTAACGCCCATTTCCTGATGTCACCCCAAATCAAAATGAGCTCAAATTAAACAGTCAAGAACCCTTTCACAGAGACCTGTTACCTGCAATGCATATGCTCTAACATACAGGTATGCATGTTCTGTAACATACAGATAGGGTATGTGCTCTAAAATACAGGTATGTATACGCTGTAACATATGAAACTGCATGCTATAACTTCTACACATAACTTCCATAACTTCCACACTTGTCTTACACAAGTTCCACATGTATCTTAGGCAAGTTCCACACTTATCTTACGCAAGTTCTACACTTAACTTACACAAGTTCCACACTTATCTTATGCATGTTCCACACTTATCTTAGGCAAGTTCCACACTTATCTTACGCAACTTCCACACTTCACTTACGCAACTTCCACACTTATCTTATGCAACTTCCACACTTAACTTACGCAAGTTACACACTTATCTTACGAAAGTTCCACACTTAACTTACGCAAGTTCCACACGTATCTTATGCATGTTCCACACTTATCTTAGGCAAGTTCCACACTTATCTTACACAACTTCCACACTTAACTTACGCAAGTCCCACACTTATCTTACGCAAGTTCCACACTTAACTTACACAAGTTCCACACTTGCCTTGACTTCGTGACTAATGCAAACTGCATTCTGCTCAGAGTGGTTCTATATTCAAGTGTTCTTGGCTGAAAGTTTTTTTTTCCCCAGATGTGTCAAGCAGTGAAAAAGGAATTAACAAAGGACCCAGGGATATTTTCCTTCTGAAACGTGCCGAAGGAAAGGGCGCCCGTTCAGCTGTGCTGGGCACCGCGGAGCTGCTGGCCGCGATGCTAATCCCGCTCTCCTGACGGCATCGCGGGAACGGCACTCAGGCTAAAACCCGCGCTGCTGTTCTTGGCTCGCGCTTACAACCAGGTCACACAAACCTTTCCCAAACGTTTATTAGACAGACGTTATGTCAACATCTCGCCTTAATGGCATTTGCATAATGTACACAAAAAAAGGGTTTTGAAATAAAGGCTTATGGGGCGTATGCACGGCATTCGCGGGAGCGAGAAAGAAATCACGGTGAAGGGCAGTGGCGTGCCAGCTCGACGCTCGGTCTCGCAGGAGGGTCGTGTTTCAGAGAGAGGCCGTCGGGCTCGCTCTCCATGGAAACAGGACACTGGAACGCCGAGCGCGGCCAGCTGCCCGATGGCGAGGGCCGCCATCTGAGGAACTTCTACTTTTACACTGAATCAGACTCTTTCTCCGTCCGCACCGCTCAGAGAATATGGAAACACTGAATGATAAAGAGCAAAGCCGCCACATTTCCCATAATCACTGTCATTACCATTTAGCTGAAAAACTTGGTGGTTTGTGCTTTGAAGGAGGAAAGGACAGAGGAGTAATCCCGCACAAAAACATGCGATTCTGCGGCAGTTCCAGCTGCATTATAAGGGAAGGGAGAGAGGTCCTGAGGGAACCACCTGTGCATGCATCACGCTGTTAACAATCTCCTACATACGTGCAGTGCGAGTTTGGTAGAGCTGTCACACAGCGCAGGTTTCAGAGTCACAGCTGCGTTTGGACCCGCTGGCTCCGGGCAGCGCTAATGGGTCAGGGCATTCCCAGAATTCCCCTGAGCCATCAATCAAGCGCCTTTCATATCCTGCCGCGGCGCGGATGGGGGGTGGGAATAGTGCGCTGATTGTTTACAGAAGGCGAGGGGCAGGAGAGCGAGAGGAAGGGAACCTGTCGAAAGGAGCGTCCTGTGGGAGTGCTAAGATCTGAGAGACCCGGGCTTCATTACTCCTGTGGGCCCAGAACCTCAGAGTCCCCTTCCAAAACAAACACACCCAGAGAGCCAGCCAAGAATCTGAGACTCCACCCGCCCAGGACCACAGATTCCCAAGTCCCGATCCCAACAGAGCTGAGCTGCGCCCCCAATGCAGGCCAGTAAGACAGGGTCCGCCCCCAATAAAGGCCAGTAAATCAGGCTCCGCCCCCAATAAAGGATAGTAAATCAGGTTCCGCCCCCAATAAAGGCCTTAAGTCAGGCTCCGCCCCAATACAGGCCTGTAAGTCAGGCTCTGCCCCAATACATGTCTGTTAGCCAGATTTCTCCCCCAACAAATCACTGTCTGAAAGCAGATGCAAGCACACACACACACACACACACACAACCTCACCTGAGCATGTGTGCGGCATTGAAAACCACGTCAAACTCTCCGCTCTCCAGCCGGGCCGCTTTCTCCGCCATCTCAGCCGCTTCCTGTAGGCGGGACTCTTCCAACAGGAACTGACCTGGAGAGGGGACAGAGGAACAGATTTAACACTGAGAGAAACTGATTTAACAGAGAGAGAAAAACATTTAGCTCTGAGAGAGAAACACATTCAACACTGAGTGAGGAGGTTTAATACGGAGGGAGAGCTGATTTCACATTCACTGATAGCAGAAACATGTTTAATGCTCAGTGACGCGTTGGAGAGACAAATCCGGAGTCATGAGCTCATGCTGGGGACGTTGAGTCACAGTTCCTGAAGAAGGAAGCCCTTACGCAGGAGGGAAGATGCAGCGGGTGCGACCGCGCACAGGAAGGACCCAGCAGGAAGACGTGCCGCGTGTGAACGTGCGCTTCAAACGAGTCGTTTGATGTGCGACGGTGGACATGCCCCCCCCCCTCCCCCTTCGCTCCCCAGCACGCGTGAACAGGAACAATTCCTGGAAGACGGTTCATTTCCAAGGTGAACCTCTACCCCCGCGATGCGCGCTCAGACACGTACCTTCACACGTGACACGGCACAGGGTCAGACCCGGTCAAGAAGACCAAAAGAAGCGTTAGTTTACGCGAACGCACGAGCAGGAGCGTGGCGAACACGCACCCGGAGACGTGAACAACGAGGAGAACTGTCAACAAGCCTTCAGGGCGGATTACCCATAATACCTCACTACGGGAAACCCTCAACAGCCTGTCAATCTGTCATGACCAATGCCTCCAGGATTACATCAGTGGCCAGGTGCATTCACTGCAAGGTACAGGCTTGCTAAACTTCTAAACCAGCCAATCGCAGAGCTTCACTTCTCAAGCGTGCAACATGTCTCAGAGTGCAATGTTGTTATAATCATGTCAGATCTCACAAATAACTGGAAATGAAACACTGTGATGAATACAGGCACTGAAAACAGATGAAATAATATTTCCATTTTCCACTTACCGTAATGCATATAGCAGCTCCCCTTGGTGGGATCCAGGCTAATGGCCTTCAGAAAGTACTGCTCTGCTTCAGTCTTCTGTCCCTACGGGAGGAAATGGAGTTTGGTTGTTTTAATATTTAAGATTTCCTCAACATTGTTCAATAACAACTTATAACCATATTCAAAAAATTTGAATTGGTTGACAATCTACCCTGACATAAAATGGAATGGTATATGAGACTCTGCCTTCTTGGAGTGCTGATACTGCACCTGTGACTCTGACTAATGAAGAGGTGACATTGCTCACTGTGGGCTTGCTGTCAGAGCTAGCACAGCCAGTCAGAGAGACAGCCAGTGTGGTTCCTCATTCAAACCGCTATTCACACACGGGTACACGGACTACCGTGACCGCAGGGTCACGTTAGAGGCGCGTCTGGCTGTTCTGTGCTGCACGAGCGCCAGGAGACTGTCGTGATCACACAGGGGGAGTGACTGGGTTCACCTACACGCCAGCCTCTGGCCCCAGAACAGTGGCTATGGCAACCGAGGCATCCATCATCCCCGGCGGCCATGGCGACAGGGGCATCCATCATCCCCCGTCTCTTCAGGATCGGTGCGGCTGCACATGCTAAAGACAGCACTGAAATCCGCTGTGACAGGCGGTGACCAGGGATGACGGTAGCAAACAGCGCCACACGCTGGCCTGGGGGACTCCTGTCTCAGAGCCCTTACAGAGACAAGGCTGGACTAGGGAGAGCCAGCAGCAGGACATATGAGTCACTGTATCTTCAATTAAATGAATCAAGGAAAAAGGCAACTAAGGTTAAATAAATCTCTCGTCTGGGAGATCGATGTGGAAGCAGAAGCAGCAGGAAAGCCTGCTCCCCGCTACCGAAATCGAAAAAGCAAGAGAGAGTAAGAGAGCAAGAGAAAGAGAAATGAGAAAAGTTCAAACCCAGAGTGTTTTTTTTACCCAGTTTCTTTTGTTAAATAATTTAATTGCTAGATCCACACAGCAAATTTCCCATTGTAAATATGTGAGGAAGCCTATTGACGTGCTGTGCTATTTAACTCATTCAGCGTAAATGTTTAATGTAGCCCAAGGCATGAGGGTAATTGCAAAAGCTGGAATCAGTGCTACATTATTTTTATACGCTTTCGCTTGGCTTGACATATGGCCGCAACAGTGCTGTAAAAAAGATTGAAAAGTCAAACCTGTGCTGCACTTTTAAACAAAAGCAACTAGCCTGCAACAAAAGCGTGTCGCAACCAGACTGCAACAAAAACACATCACAATCAGCCTGCAACAACAGAACATCACAAACAGCCAGCAACAAGAGCACATTACAACCTGCCTGCAACAAGAGCACTTCACAATCAGCCTGCAACAACAGCACATCACAAACAGCCAGCAACAACAGCACATTACAACCAGCCTGCAACAAGAGCACATTACATCTAGCCAGCAAGTTCTCACAGTTCTCTACCCACAGCCCAGATGAGACTTCTGCTACACCCAAAGGATTATGGGTACATGATTTAGCCTTCTCTTTATGTTGCCATCTAGAATTATGGGTAGATGGGCTGGGATTTCAGCGCAGATAAGTACCCTCTCCTCTAAGGAGCTTCTCTCTCTACGGCGAAACGCGAGATCCCCTCTGCCGGAGATCGGATTTTATTCTGCCGCACGAACCAGAACTTAAACCGGGTTTCTGCCGTTCCCCATCTTCAGCTCAGCGACTTAGCCGAGGAAAGACAAAGGCTCCGGAGTGGGAGTGACTGCAGCAGGTCTTTGTTGTCGAGGGGCCGCAGCTGCCGGAGACGAAAGTCTCCACTCTGCCTCCAACGCACAGGATCCCGGCAATTACCGGGACTCCTCCAGCTCCGATACACGGATCAATTCACCCCGGTGCTCACGTACGAAGCCAGTCTGAATCCAACGCTTGATATCGGCATTTTCACTCCAGGTGAAGCAAATTGCATTTAACATGCTGCTGGTCTAAGCTTCGTGGAGAAAATACTCAGGAGACAGAAAAATCGACGCAGTGATCGGGCTTGTATTATTACCAGCATTCATCGAAAAGTCTAGGTTTTATGGTGAAGTAGCTAATAAGCAATATAATTGAAGAGATGGTTTAACACATCAAAAGACCCAGCCTAAATCCCTGATTTCCATAAATATATATGGATTTTTATGTTGTTTCGTTAATATAAGGTTACACAATATATGGTCCCTATTGTACCGCATAAAGTATCTTTCGCCAAGACAGCTGTGTCTGTGGGAAGATTAATCAATTCGCTAACCCCAAAGTCCTATACTCAGTGCTGCCCACGCCAATATCCGCCATATGAATTATTCCCTGTTGGGACACTTCAGGAGCACAGAAAACCACATTAAACACTGCAAGAGGAGGAACGAGTTCTGCACGGGAGAGACAGAGCAGGGAGAAGAGTAAGAAAAGGAGGGGGAGGTGCACAGAAAGAGGATTAAGGAGGAGGGAATGGATTTTATCATGGGGTTTTATCAACTGTGCTACGGCTAACCCTGTATCCTCAAACCAGGCTGCTGCAGAAAGCTCAACATTCTCGGTCTCCCTTTGCACCTGCTGTGGACATCAGTCCTCACTGAGCTCACACTCTTACAGTATTCCTGTGTGGCTCTCGATAATAGTGCCTGCTAATTGCCTAAACGTGCATGCAAATGTAGTGGTTGGGAGGAAGAAAAACAGTGAGGAGAGAAAGGACAGGACGAGAGAGGGAGAGAGAGGAAGGAGAACGAGAGAGAAAGGGACAACAGGAGGGAGAATGGAGAGGGAGGAGGAGACAGAGGAGGTGGAGGAGCAATGCTCACCATCATAGCCAGGAGCTTTCCATAGGTGAGGTGGGCGGGGATGTGATCGGGTTTGGCTCTGAGAGACTCCCTGTACCAGTGCCCTGCCTCCTGAAGTCTGTTCAGCCTCATGTATGCCTCACCTGTGGGATCAAATGTCATCAAACAGTGTAACACACACACCATGATCTATCAGAGCGAGCTACCCCCAACCCATCACCAAAACATCCCCACCACAATTAAACCCTAACCTTGACACACAATTAAACCCTAACCCTGTTACACAGCACACATTACCGCCTGAAACCAAAATGGTCATTGCCTTTGATGTCAGCTTTGTGACTCATGATTGGTTGAACTGGTGGTCAGTGTTCCAACTGAACTCCACCCCTTCTGTCAAGCTTGACTAAACTCGGTGAATTAATTAAAGGGTTCAGCTTAACAGGAAACAGAGCAGGAGTTTAGTGAAGTACAGGGTCCAGTTTAACAGGAAACAGAGCAGAAGTTTAACAAATTACAGGGTTCAGTTTAACAGGAAACAGCAGGAGTTTAGTGAATTACAGGGTTCAGTTTAACAGGAAACAGAGCAGAAATTTAGTGAATTACAGCGTTCAGTTTAATAGGAAACAGAGCAGTTCATCTGAGAAATCATCAGAGAAGCAAATCCCCAAAGGATCAACAGAGCACAAGCTGTGGGGAGTGGGTGGGTGGGGGGGGGGGGGGGGGGGGGGGGCTGAGGGAGGCAAATAGAGACGCCAGCACAGAGAGATCAGCATGAAGCCAAGATTTTAACCGTCTCTCAGAGAACGCCACCCCACTGGCTCTGGATTTATGAGGACACGTAGAAATAGAGCAGCTTTTTTAAAACCACCTGCATGAGGAAACTTACTTTCAGACTCACGGATCATTTGTAATGTTGCTAATGCTAAGACAAGTTCTACTGGCTGCCATGTCTCTTCAGATGATTAACGATGCTCTGAAAATTAGATCAGTGTGTTTTGCAGGATAAGCTACACCTGCACGTTTTTGCACAAGTGTTTTTGTCCAGTATTGTGTCTATGCAAAAAATCTAAGCAGAGGGTCACAAAGGTCATTCTATTAAAACCAAACAGAATTTAGTTCTAGCGCAACATGAAAACACCTGACTTATCTAATCAACCATTCATATTACATCAACACAGATTACATATTACATCAACACTTTGATTGGTTGAACAAAATGCAGCATCAACACCAACTTTAATGGGTAAGACTGGACACCCCTGCTTGCTTGTGTAGGTGTGTGTGTGTGTGCGTGTGTGTGTTTGTGTTTCCATTGTGATAGCAAATAAAACTAATGAAAATTAATCATCCGGTTCAGATGCAAGTTCCTATTTCTTAATAAAATGCTGACTTAGTGAAACTTGTGGATGTTCCCACAGGCTCAAGTGCATTCATACAATGCTAAGCGGACATAATTTAGTTTATTTTAAGTCTGGCTCCTGGGTGTAGCAAACCCTGGATAAACTACATTACCCATCAACCAGATATTCTCTCCCAATCAGTGCAGTTTGGCCAGTCCCACAGGTAGCCCACTCACCCATCATGTTGTAGAGGCTCTGAGGGGCGAACTGTCTGGGCATTTTCTGCATTGCTTCCTTATACACTGACAGAGCTTCCTGTGGACGAGAGAGAGGGCTTGGGGCCTTAATAAGGAGGGTGGGTTTCAGAGCTGACTGAATGAATGAATAAGGTCACCACTACAGTGCTAGCTTGTCCTGCACATTACACAACATTTGTATTTATAATTAGATATCACAGTATGAACCATGAGCCAGCTGCTTAGTGCCACTAACAACATATTTAGGCATCTAATCCTATCTAAGGACTATACCTAGCCTTATTCTCTTACCTGTATCTTGTCCTCTATTGATGGCTGGTATTTCATTTGCCATTTTAACCTTTATCTCTGGCCTGCATCTTGGCCCAGCTCTGTGGGCAGCATCTTAGACCAGCTCTGTGCCCTGTACCTTAGATCGGCCCAGTGCCCTGTATCTTGGCCCAGCTCAGTGACCTGTATCTTGGCCCAGCTCTACCCACCTCCTGGTGACCCTGCTCGTGCAGCAGCTTTCCCAGGTTGTAGAGGCAGCTGGTCACAGAGCTCCTGTGGGCGTGGGGGTCCTTCAGGTTCTCGTCAGGGATGTTGGCGCAGGTGAGGAAGGTCTGCTTGGCCTCATCCAGACGGCCCTGGTTCATCAGGACGATGCCCGTGTTCAAGTACGCAGCTGCAGGGAGGGATGAATCAGTTCTGGGGCTTGGGGAACAGGCGACATAAACCAACACACAACGCCTGGCATTTTAAACACCCCCTCTCATCTCTCTGTGGAGTTCAGTATTGTTCCTCCATAATCTAATTTCCATTAGTTCTGATGGGAATCTCCCTGGGAAAATGGTGACATGACGGAGTCCTATTATTATTAAAACTCCATTCTTAAACGTCTCATCTTATTGAACATTACTAATACATGCATTATACATATTACAGCTTCTTCTCTGGAGATTCTTCTCCAAAGAAATTGATATGCATTGAGCAGTATGAAACAGAATTACACACCTTCTCAGAATTAACAGAAATGCAGGCTTTTAAAATGCTGATAAACAAGGCTATTCGTACTACTGTCCATGTCAAGAGCAGATATTGTTACCAAATGATAATGAAAAGCAATTGCATTTCTTACATATGACAGTCAGTATAATTATTCATAATAAGTGTAATTAAGTGAGGGTTTAATGTGGTGAAATGACTGGGCTTTGATAATGACTCAGAAGTGCACTTTCAGACAGTTGATTCGGGGACACAGAGCAGAGGGGGCTGTATGGGTGGCAATGTAATATAATGGGTTTGGAGTTGGATTCCCCGGTAGGACACTGCCATTGTACCCTTGAGCAAGGTACTTAACCTGCATTGCTTCAGTATATATCCAGCTGTATGATTGGATACAATGTAAATGCTATGTAAAAAGTTGTGTATGTCGCCCTGGATAAGAGCGTCTGCTAAATGCCTGTAATGTAATGTAATGTAATGTAATGTAATGATACGGCCTTAGAGCCAAGCAGCGATACTTACAGGCTAACGTCGGCCTGCTACCGATCGCCAGCTTGTAGTAGTGCAGGGCCTCAGTGAGTTGGCTGCTTTCTTGTAGTAGCAGGCCTCTGGAGCAGAGAAGCGCATTAAAAACCAGAAAACACACAGGAAAATGGGAGACACACACACGGACAGACACACGGACGTTACGCAGGGAAGGCAGAGAGAGCTGTGCCGAGGGCGAGCGGTGTTTCGGAGAGAGAGCCGAGCTCACCGTCACCTGCTTCCAATATTCCACGAGGTCTCATAAAATAAAGATGTATGCTTAGGAGCAGCGAGGTTGACAAGTGAGCCACAAGTGTCAGAGTCAAACTTTAACCTTTTAGACAACAGTGAAATCCCCGCAGATTACTGGCAATTTTAAAAGCAACATCTGTCTTTGCCAGAAGGTAGAGCATAACATATCTGAATCGTGCAGTTATCCACTGGAGAGATGTGGCGTGCATTTAAAATGTTTTCCTTGCAACAAGGTCTCAATCCACCTTCCTGCATCTACTGTACATCAGTTGAAATTAGTTCTTTTTTGCACAGAAAAAGATTTAGGGAGGGGAACTGTTGCCATAGGAACTGGTAGTCAGCTGAGGAGCTACGGATGATTGGCGCCCTGGGTTAATGTGTCAGGTACGCTACTGCCTTCTTCCTAGGGTAACAGACGCAGGTAACCCCAGCAGGGGGTGTGTACAGGAGGGGTACTCCCTCAACGTGGAGACAGAGCACAGAGATACAACCCCCTAATTCCAATTAGAGAGATAGCGCAGGGCTGACACACACAGGCCCGTTAGTGAGGGCTAGCGGGGGGTGACGCACACATACTCACAGGTTGTACAGCATGTCGGCCATGTTACTGCGGTAGTACAGCGCGTTCCTGTAGGCTCGCTCCGCTTCGGCCATCTTGCCCTGGTTCTTCAGGACATTGCCAAGGTTACCCCACGCTGGCAGGTGCAGAGGAGCCCGTCAGTACACTGACACATTTTACACGCGTACACCCCCTTTACCCAGCCCCTGCAGTGCCCCCCCCCCCTCCCCCCAGTTCCAAAGAAGCACTCTCACGCAGCACATAAACACTACAACCCTGAGTCTCCGCTCGTATATCAACACAAACAAAGACTCTTTAACAAACACAATTCTGCTTCTGTCAGAATACTGTATACAGAATACGACATTTATACAGAATACAGAATACGACATTTAAAAGGTATTTTTCAGTGCTCCTAAATGGAAAGTTAAGTGGCCAATTACAGTGTGACTATGCCAGACTGTAAAAATATCACATTTGAAATTGAAATGCATTCCTCGGGTCTGACACTAATTTAAAAATAAAAACGGCACACCAGCCGTGTTGGGGTGGGTGAATACGTCAGCCATGTTCACCAGGAATCTGAATACACCCAGGTATGGTTCACTCAGGTAGCCAGGTACAGAGGCATTAGGCCCTGTGATACACAACTCCACTAGGAGCTGGTGCTGCTCCTTCTCTTGACGGCTCAAAAGCAAAGAGTCTAAAATACAGGCCCTGAGGCTGCTTTAATTAAAACCTATTGACCGCCATCTTCTGCCAAAGGCTCTTTCCATTGAAGCGCTTATTTATTACAGAGAGAATATCACAGTCAGGCTAGCCTGGAATATTTGATTCCCCATCAGTGCAGCGCGCAGGCGGGGGTGCTGTGTAATTATTTGGTTTCTCCCACATACGTCCTCCTCATAATGAAGGTAATGGTTTGGGTGTGAAGGCGCAGACTGTGTCTGGTTTGCAGAAAGCCGGCCATCTTAAGATGCGCGTGCGAATGCATACTAATGGCACTTTAGCGTGGCGGTTTCATAGGATGATTGACTGTTCTCTCTGTGTGCTCGGCTATCCAGGAGGTGATCCAAAGTCCCCCTTCACACAAACTCACGGTGACCAGCCAGCACTTATCCTCTAGAGTGTCAGGGTTAACAGGCCACATTGATGTTCATCGGCCAATCAGAGAGTGAGGATCGTTAACAGCTCATTGTACGACTTTGGCCTCTGACTCAGCAGATCAGGCAGGCACTTCCTGGTCTTATCACAGCTTCAATCGCCAATGCCGTTTTTTCTGAAGCTACTGAGCCAGAAAGGTCAAAGGTGGGGAAATGTGGTTACCAGTCACAGCCCAGCATTTCAGACAAAAGATCACTGAACCCTTATCAAGACCTACCCAGCATGCTCTCTGTTTGACTCGCACTCAAACAGGCCTTAGAAAAAACTGCTTGTCAGAGAGCCATGTTCACACTCAAACCTGTGATCACACCTGCTAATTATAGCTGCGATAGAGCCAGCGATTGCATGGTGAGCTGATTAGTACGTGTGACTCCACAAGCTCTCCTGCGGGGGGGGGGGGGGGGGGGGGGGGGGGGGGGGGGGGGGGGGGGTGGGGGGGGGAACCACAGTTAGTCACAAAGTGATACTGAAAGTGCTTCTGTATGAATTAGCTCCAGAAAGTGTGTGATATGGTGTCATTTGTATAGTAGCAGGGTATCAGCTTAGTACGTGCGCGCTAAAATATCGTGGTTGTATCCAAAAGAAAAGAGACAGCATATTAGGACCTGAACCTGGTCCTCTACTCTAAAGGTATGCCTATATAGCAAGGCTGCCCAATCAGCTGCTCAAGGTGTACTTTGTTAGAGTTGGAATGAAAACCTACAGGAAGGTAGATCTCCAGGAACAGGATTAGGTAGCCCTGGCCTATAGGAAGTAAAGACAGCGTGTGATATATCATTCTTATTTCCACTGAGAATACAACAAAGTCTGCCCTCCGGCTAGGCCCTCACAGATAAAGGAATCGCTTTTCTATTAAAAGAAAAACGCAAATGTCACGGCCATTACAGACGTTCCCTGCAGGGCTGCCATTTAAAGGGGAAAAGGCAGCTCCCGGAGACACAGAGTCATCGCTCACACCGTCCCCGACTTACTCCGCTGTCAGCTCTGCGCTCCTGTAGAATTTCACTAAAGTGTACTGTCAGGTAATAAAGTCAGCTTTTCATCAGCGTTGCGCTCAGCCATAAAATCTCGCAGACTTGCGGTGGAACTCAACTGCCGGCAAATTCTTCTCAGGTGAGAGTCGGTGTCTGCGTTCACTGAGAGACAGAGAATCGAGGAGTACTGAGCGAAAGGCCTCATCCCCGCTGAGGAAAGGCTTTTGAATAATAATAAAATCTAAGGGGTGTCTCGTGGCGTAGCCTGTAGAGCACTGTCCACATGCTCATTTCGAGCCGCGACATCGGCGTTTCGAGTCCAACCACGCAACCTTTGTCGCACGTCTCTCTCTTTCTCTTCCCCGTTCTTCCTGTCTCTCTACAATATCCTGTCCAATAAAGCTGAAAAGCCCATAAAACAATAAAAAAATAAAAATAAAATCTAATTCAGTTGGTGACCACAGGACCCACAAATAAAGGCTGTAGAAACACAAGAGAAAAGAGCTTTTTTCTCCAGAACCACACGGCGTCTGGAGAGCTAGCTTAGCTCTTACGCACCTTTAGCGGGGTTGACGGTAATCCCGGACCGGTACAGCATCTCCTCGTTGCGCCAGTCCTGGTTGCGGAGCACAGTTTTAATCCCGTAGAGCAGGACCAGGGCGGCGGTGCCGTAGAGCAGCGCGGTCCGGGACGCCCGGCCGCGCAGCCGGACGAACAGCGCCCGCGTTCCCACGGCGACCAGCAGGCAGAAGCCCATGCTGGGGATGTACAGGACGCGCTCGGCGATCACGAAGCCCACGTAGAAGAACAGGTTCGTGGCGGGAAGGAAGGGCACCGCCATCAGGCCCAGGGAGAACACCACCACGCCCTCCGTGCAGGGCAGAGGGCGGGGCTTGGGGCCGCAGTGGTTCCTCGTACCGTTCTCCGCACTTTTGGGGAGCTCCGATCCGGAGTCGGCCTGCTCCGGGTGGTAGCTGTGCCCGTTGGAGCTGGACTTGCCGTTGCCGTTGGAGACGTGGGCTTTGCCGTTGACCTCGCGAAGCTTGGCCGTGCTCCTCAGGCCAAACCGGGCCAGCACCGCCACCCCGACATAGAAGGCCACGCTGTGAAGGTTCCTCCAATCAGACACGGTCCTTAGCAGGGGCAGGGCGTCCATGGACCAATCAAAGCTCAGGGTGTTGGGGCACAGCAGCAGCCACAGGTTGGCCGCGGGCAGGTAGAGGAAGGTGAGGGTTCTGGTGAGCAGGCTGGCGGAGTCGGCCGCCGGGTTGTCGGAGTTGGAGAAGTTTGGCGGTTTGTTGCCCATCCAGTACAGCCGCAGGCCCAGCAGGAGGGCCCCCCAGGAGGCCAGCAAGCTCACGCTGAGCAGCAGGCCCCCGTTCTTCCTCTGAGGGAAGAAAATAAACACAGAGTCAGAGGCTTAAGTCGCCCTGGCAACGCCACCGCGGGCTTTGATGCATGAGGTGGGAGGGACAGCGCACTTTCCACTGCACTGCCATCTTCTGAAGGCCAGTCATGGTCATCACACAGCACAGATGCCAATACTCCAGTCCAGTTAAAAGTGATGCATCAATACAATGAGTAATAATATTGTTAAAACAGAATCACAGAAATAGTTGTGTAAAATTCAGTGCAGCTTAAAACACAAACCAGTCTGGATTCAGGCCCAGTCTCAGTGTTTATTCTTCAAATTTGCAAAAATAAATAAATAAATCAATAAATAAACTGTGTTTAGTTTTCTGGTCGATTTAATTTGGATCGCTAAACTGTGTTTGTGAAGGCAAGAAAAAGAGCAAATTTTGAGTTTAATTGTGATTCAATATTAGAAAAAGGGTTTTATTCAGCAGAGCTGTGCTACTGAAATACATGAGCCAATAAAAACGTGTTAATTTCCCGCCGAGTTACAATTACTTTCATTTAAAAAGTTAGACGTTAGACACAACACAACTGTATCACTACTGCACCACAACCCTCATAATTAAACAACTCAAACCCAACATCGCTGCCCCCTGCACATTTTCCCTTCTCTCTCCACCGTTTGCCTGGAACACCTGGACATGAAAAAATAAACTTAAATGTGGCTAAATTAAATGTACCCATCAATCATATTACAGGCCTAACATTAAACACATTCAGAGCTCAAACAAGGAAATGGTTATGATGCATTAATAGAGCGCCTGAATCGCTCCTGCTCCAGTATGAAAGAGCTGACAGCAGCAGCAGTCCCTGATTCCCTATAGAGCTCTGCGGGGCTGGCCTTTAAAAGTGTTTACTTTGGAAACCTGGCACTACTGTCAGTCTTTATGGCTTCCTTTCCTCAATAAATATAACATAAATACAGAGAAAAACAAGCAGGAGGCCGGTTCCTGTACAAGGGCTGTGAGCAAAACTTCATGGCATGATGATGTCATAGCTGCTGTGAAGCACAGTGCCAACGTGCTAGCGGCAGTCAAGCTCAGCACTAAAGTGCTAGCCACAGCCAGGCTCAGTACTAAATTGTTAGCAACAGTAAAGCTTGGTGGTTGAGCATTTGGACTCCAATCCAGTTCCGAAAGGGCAAAGAGCTCCTACTGTACATTCAGCTGCATGGAACCATTTGATGCATTTAGTTATTCCGAAGAAAACAAATTTGTCATTTCTATTTTAGTATCTTAATGTATTCTTTTTAAAAACAGAATATTTATGCCCTGTAGATACTGGAAGCACCTGTTCCCATTTTATACATTTGTTACAGTAGCATGAACTTCGTAATCTTACCTACCCAGCACACTACAACAGTGACAATTCAGCAAACTCCAGTTTACTCCAGTTTATTCCAGTTAACTCTAGTTTACAGTCTTATTCTATCTTACTCCAGTTTATGCTACTTACTCGACTTTACTCCAGCTTACTCCAGTTTACTCCAGGTAATCCCAGTCTACTCTATTTTATGCTGTTATTCTAGTTTACTCCAGTTTATGCTGCTTACTCGACTGTACTCCAGATTACTCCAGTTTACTACAGGTAATTTCAGTTTACTCCATCTTATGCTCTTATTCTAGTTTACTCTAGTTTACTTTACGCTTAGTCCAGTTTACTTCACTTTACTCCAGCTTACTCTAGCAGATGGTAGTTTGGCAGGACATCGGATCCCCATGGAAAATCAGATGCGCCACGTGATCGGAATGAGGTCGTAAAAACATTCCCAGTGGAACCTTTAAGGGGCTTGCGGCAGGAGCCAAGTGGAACACCACTACTAAAGAGAAAGGCAGAGCTGTCCCATGATGCACTGCTTCTTTTGTAGCTCAGACAGGATACCAACAGTAAATCACATTCCAGACGGGAGGAATCCGAACAAATTTCACTTAGAGCAAATCTGTAACGCATTTATTCAATTATAAAGCAATATGAATCAAACTGCACACATATACGGTATATGTGTGGTTATTGCTCTTTCATATGGTACATTACGGAATAGCTCATAGTAGCATAGAAAAAACAGTGAATCTAGTAATTAAAGTGTACTATTCCTTGGGACTGAAGCCATGCAGTAAATGATCTTGAGAGTCTTTGAGAGTCCTTATAATGCCAAATCTACATGTGATAATATAGCTGTGAGCATAGAGACTGCATGACACAAAGACTCATGGTACAAAAATACCATTTTGCTGTAGTAGACACCATATGTCCCAATACAGACCCTTCCATCATCGAACACGGAGCCAGATGTAGACCCATGAAAGCTCGGCACCCAGTTACGGTTCACTGTAGTACAAACTCTGGGGTCGCCTCCCCAGTGAACCCCAAAACGGAGACAAACAGAACCAGCTGAAAAAGCTGACAGGCAATCCAAAAAACAGCTCCAAACAATAAAGACTCTGATACCAAAGACAGCTGTTAATTACAAAGACCATAAGACTGAAGGAACTCCTCCTAGACCAGCCATAAAGAAATGAGAATCAGAATCTAATGCAGTCTGAGAGACCGTGGACAGGCAGGACCATTACGGTCACCGGTCCGTATGAGTTTATTTAATAAACCGGCGCTCAGCGGCGCTGAAGTTCTGGTTCCGCTCCGAGGAGAAAAGAAACAGCGCAGAGGAAGTGTAAAAGTCCATTAAGTGGAAAATATTAAGCCACGCTTTTTTACTACCTTTACTCTGGAAGGAAAAAAGCAAGTTCGGAGAGAACAGGTCGATCAAGCCCATTTAGGCTTAACACCTTTGTGTCAGCGGTGTTCAGTCTCGTCCTGGAAGAGCCTCTAGTTTCTTTGTTTCACCTCAAAATTCAGCAACCAGTTCAGACCCCAGAAACCAGGCGAGGAGTGCTAACATTCATCAGCTGTTTTAACTGAGCCACTAACAGGTGAGTAAGAACATAAACCTACACTCCCCATGGGTTTCCAAGGACAACGGTGAACAAGAGATTATTCAGCCCGGTGTCAAGCTTGATTTTAAACACCCTTAAGGTCTCTGGCAAGATGGTTTAACAGTGACAAAAACTGTGTGAAAAAACTGCGAATTGATATCAGTGCAAACATGTGATTCTGTGACTGGATAAAAAGAATATACAGAGAGAATATATGAGCACAACTGGCCGCTGTTGGAGCAGCTGGAGGCTCTGACATGAATCAAGGCCTCATTGAAGTTAAATCATAACTACCATTGTCTCTCTCATAGAGAACAAAGCAAGCAAATGAGCACACACGCTTTCCCTTTATTTATTTTTAAGAGTTTGTTATACTAAATTACAGGGAGTTAGTTAAAAGGCAATTTGTACGGTCTAATACAATACTCAAGTCAGCATGTAGCCTATATGCATTCATGTATTTATATACATTTGTACTTGACATATGGATATTCCTATGAGAAATGGCATTGATTTTTACGCTATATTTCTTCGACAATAGCTTTCCCGGTTGTTTACGCAGTTTAAGGAATCCTTAAAAGGAAAGGGAGGAGAGAAACGTCCTGGGACAAAGCTCACGCGGGACCGATGTGGTGTTAATGTGATTATGCGGGAGAGCAGAGCCGTTTTATCGGCCTTGGCACCGAAGCCAGCCCGGTATTACACGAGATAAGAGCGGTGCGCTTATGTGCGCTTTCACCAGACGTAAATCAGGGGGAGTCTGACGGCGAGGGATTTCGTCACGCTCCCTCGAACCTTCGACCTCGTCTGAACTCGCCTTGCCTATCGGCTGCTTGGAAAGAGTCTGGCGCGTCGTACGTCTATCTCTTAAAAAACACCGAACTCTGCCAAAAGCGTCTGAAGTGCAAGGTGAAAGAAAGGTGAAAACACAGATTATCTGGAACACCATGTGCACGCAGCACACTGAAGTGGTCAAAAACAAAACCTTAATCTCACACCTTAAGGGATCTACTGAGGTAATCTCACGCCTTTATAAGGAATCTGCTGCGGTAATCACACCTTTACGTGCGATCTGCTGTGGTAATCGCACCTTTACATGGGATCTGATGAGGTAATCACACCTTTACATGGGATCTGCTGTGGTAATCACACCTTTACATGGGAATTGCTGAGGTAATCACACCTTTACATGGGATCTGATGTGGTAATCACACCTTTACATGGGATCTGCTGTGGTAATCACACATTTACATGGGATCTGCTGTGGTAATCACACCTATACATGGGATCTGATGGGGTAATCACACCTTTACATGGGATCTGATGAGGTAATCACACCTTTACATGGGATCTGCTGTGGTAATCACACCTTTACATGGGATCTGATGTTGTAATCACACCTTTACACGGGATCTGCTGTGGTAATCACACCTTTAAACGGGATCTGATGCAGTATTCTCACATCTTTAGAAGGGATCTACTGAGGTAATCTCACACCTTCATGTGCCCCATCAGCGTTATGTCATAACAGTGAATAAACATTTATCAGTGAATGAATATAACACACTCCTCTGTGAATGAAACACAAATGAATGCAGGCTGTGTGCCTGTGTGTCCATAATCTTGTTTTCCTTGAAATGAGAGATTTAACTCTGCTCAGCAGGTAGCATAATACCCCCCCCCCCCATCTCATATACGGCTTTTTTATTTGGAAAATGCGCGTCCTGGTTACGCAACGGCATGTCTGTTAAAATCACACAAATGTAAAAAACATCTTCCCGGGGAATGGGGCTAGTGCAGGAAGTTCTTTACCCACAATCCTTTGCTACTGCACCCTCCGGCAGATAAATGACAGGAGCCAAATTAAAGAGGACAGGCTCCCCAGAGCTGCAACGCTGCTGGGAAAACCAGGCCACGGTTATTGACTTTGCCTTTTTGACCCATGGTGTGAACAGCTGGTGACAGGAGATTAAATCACAGCGTTGGTGTTATGCTGGTTCGGGATCTGCTTCATCTCCCCACCCCCCACCCCCCAACCCCCCATGGTGCTGACGTGCCGCTGGGAATTCGAGGAAACGTGACGACAGCAAAACTTTAAAAACTATTTAAGGGTCTAACTCAGCACGCCCAGTATCTCCTGACACAGTTTGGGCCTGTGCCACACACCCCTATTGTTATCATCCTGAACAGAACATCAGCAGTGCCTGTTCACCTGGAGGGTGACCAGCTCAACAGTCTTTTTCCTCTATCACACACAAAAACACACACACACACACACACACAGACAGGCAGACACACACACACAGACACAGACAGGAAAGGCTTTCTGTGTCTGCAGCACTGTGATACAGATGCAATCTCCATCACTAAATGCGTAAATCCCATAAAGACTTGGGATTATCGTTGTAAATAAGAGTTTTTCTGTACAGCAGAGGTTTTACACACATGTTGTCTGGACTAGTCATATCAGCTTCTGTCTTTGTGCTTACATGATATTATTGTTACAGTAGCAGCCACGTGGTTTGTAGTTACACTTCACCCACTGATTCCACCCATAGAAACCCAACAAGTTAATAAAGGTGCTAGGAAAACAGGCTAAAATCTACGGTACTGCAGCACCCCAGACCTACAGCAACCCAGCACTCTGTCAACCCAGTACTGCAGTGCCCCAGAAATGCTAAGTCAACAGAACATGAACAGGACTGGAACTCTGACACTGATAAAATGGCTGAATTACAGAGCAGCACTGTTCATCAGGACTGCAGTACAAAGGGCAGTGACCTTGGAACAGGAAGGTCATGGGTTCGCGCCTTGGGAGAGACTCCTGCCTCCTGTCCGTCTCCAGTTTATTCTCAGCGGTATAAACGCACTCTGAAGTTCATTCATGAGTCTTGGTTAAAGTATCTAGGCTGTGAGCAAGGTAAAATCATCTACACAAAGAACAAATGCTGTTTCAAATGCTGGTGGAGGGACTAGCGTGTGGCTATGAGAAACCAGCAGAACCAGCAGGGAAGATTATGGTCCAGAGTCATCCATATACAAATGATGAGCTCTGAGGAAGGCTGTCTCATGAACACCATAATGAGAAACACAGCATTGAAGTCCAATGGGAGAACTTTCTAGAAAAGATTCAGCATTGGCATTGAGGAAGGTCCTTGACTGTCAAATGGAAATTTAAAAACTCAAGGTGTTTGTTCCGAGGATAATTAAGATAGCCAGTGCAAAACAAGGTTTTAGACTGTGTGGTAGATTTATTAGATAGCCTATGCAATGGAGTTTTCACATAACCTGTGTAACAGAGGGTTTTTAAAATATTGCCCGTGTAACAGACAGTTTTTTTTACCAGTTTTACAGTTTTTGCACCACAGAGAGCTTTCAGATAGCTTGTGCAACAGAGGATTTTTACATAGCTTGTGCAACAGTTTTCAGATGATCTGTAACAGGGGATTTTAGCCTGTGTAAGAGGGCTTTTGTTGCGAAGAAAACAATATGGAATTGATTGTTAACACATGAGAACTGTTGTGGCAAAAATGCTGAGTCTTTACAAATTTGCGGGGTTACACTGGAAATATTGACTAAGTCAAACCTTGATTAATTTAATTTACATGAAGAGGCCACTCTCTAAATGTTTTCTTATTTTTTCGGACATCTTATTTACATTGGAAATCTGCAGTCTACATCGCTAGCAGTCTACAGTCCAGAGCGCTAGCAGTCAGCGCGGCGCTTACAGTCTACCTACAGTCCAGATGTGCTATAGCGAGAGACTGGAGCACGTTCGGGGGAACGTTGCTGAAGTTTGACGATAATCGAAACCGATCGTGAAACACATCGCATAATTTCAGCGAAAACTGCTACAGAACGGTCTGGGGGAAAAATTACAGTCCATTCACACGACTCGTGCCCAGACCTGCTCTCATTACAACGAATGCAGGAGATTACAGTTCCCTCACGGAGGTTAGGGGGGATTAAGAGCTGCCGTTCCTGAGAGCGATCGAACGAATATTTTTTGGAAGGGACTGGAGGCGATAACACGGCTCGAATGCGAACCTCGCTGAAATATTGGCAGCGAAACTTCTCGGCGCTCTGCTGTCCAAGAGCAATCGTGCTGGGAAGCGCTTCCCTCTCCCGGCATGACGCCGGCGTTTGTTTGCGTTGGCCGCCCCTGCTCTCCGGCCTCAGAGCCCCCAGGGGGGCCGCCATGTGACTATCTGGGCTAACGGAAAACGACGGTGAAATATCGCACACGCTTGGAAAAGATGCAGCCCGATTAAATCCGTCATGAAAATGAAACTAACATCAATTTCCCTGCATCACCGCTACATTTATTCTGAACAAAAATGCACATTTTACATAATATGGTGCTTTGTAAAATTAAGAAATTACCATCTTTTGCACTATTCAAACAAATAAGCATGAACACCTATATGTGTGTGAATGTATACACATATATCACCCTCACCCTGGAAAATACACATGTGAATATACATATAGGCTACACATTTATATAGACACACACTCAACAATCAGAGAGGAGATGAGAGGAGAGAGGAGACCATAGCAGAAGAGAGTAGGCAAGAGGAGAATTCTGCTTCTGAGGGATTAGAGGTCTGCGTATCCAAATACAACACTGAAAGTATAACTGAGCAGTAAGATCTTGTAAACAGAAGTGGAGCGACTGCACACACTGTTCTGTAAGCTCTATGTACACACACACACACACATACACACACACTAGTCCACATGCTCCTCTTGTGATACAAAACATGAGGATTCCTCTTTCATCTAACAGAAGGTGATCATCATATGAGTGCAAATCTGCAAGAGTTTCTGAGAGGTTCTGGAAGGTTCTGAGAGGTTCTGATAGGGGTTCTAAACTCCTGCCAAAGCTAGAGGGTCATTCTTTCTGCTTACAGAGGTTATTAACATGGGCATAGGAACAGTTTACTAGATTTATCCCTGGAACCTCAGGAGGGATGCATTTTTATAACATTCTCTTTTAAAGCTGCACCAAAGTACAGCACATATCTGTGGAAAGAAACAGATTTTTCCATCTTTTTAAAATTCTGGATCAAATTTATTGTCACAGTACTGTCCAAATATTTACTTTAATTGCCAAACAACGATGCAATTTTTGTCATGGAAAAACACAGTAATGGACAAATCCACAGAAATAAACCTTTTACAGGAGCAGGCATATAACTCTCATGCTAAAGCAGCTACACAATTGCCAAGTTAGGTGTGCTAATTACATCTTAATTGTTTGTTTAAGTGTTTGTTTATCGAAATGAGCCAGTTACTCTGAAACGCACGAGAAAAGCAGCTCATAAAATGCACATTTATCTTAAGAATAACCTGATTCCAGAAGAAATGTACTGGCAGTCAGCGTAGTTGAAATCTGTGGGTTCAGTGTTAGCGTGACAGCAGCTGAATGTGGTGCCTGTTAGAGGCTGGCCTGTCAGCTTCACAGACAAGGGGCAGCACAGGCCAATGGCCTGAAGCTACAGCCCAGCTCTCCATAAATAAAATAATACATTAAATGTACATAAACACGCACCGCTGTGTGTTCCTTTCATATATGAATACAAATAGAGCACTCAGAGAAAAGAGAAAGAGCTCAATATAAAGGAATTCAAGAGAAGCCTCTGGTTTAAAGTGCTACACTGCAGACACACAATATAACTAACCATAACCCTAAAACATATCCATAGAGTCCTTCTTGTACCCCTCAGATACCACAATTTAGGACCTGAAACAAACCCCGTCCGCATTGCAGCTTAAAATCCATGATACCACTCCCTACTGTTCAACAGCCTACGTAGCCTATGTTAATCACACACCAAATAGCCTACGTCGTTAACCAAGGGAGGCAGAAACAAGCTCCGGAACATTCTGACTTGGCTAGGCCACCGGATGATCCACAAGCCAACTGCGTCAATGCAAGCCGCCATGCTGATTTCATATAAAACACCAGATTCAATGAAATTGGGGTGGACTGCTGGGGAAATAGCCGTATAGAATGATGCTGATAAGATGTGAAATGCATTCGTTTCTATGACTGGACAGGGCAGGGGAAAATCGTACAGACCGAGCAGACTCACAGACATGGCACAGAAGACGTACAGACAGACGTGGCACAGCAGACTTACAGACAGACGTGGCACAGCAGACTTACAGACGTGGCACAGAAGACTGACAGACAGACGTGGCACAGCAGACTTACAGACGTGGCACAGAAGACTAGCAGACGTGGCACAGAAGACTAGCAGACGTGGCACAGAAGACTGACAGACGTGGCACAGAGGACTTACAGATGTGGAAGAGAAGACTTCAGTCGTGGCACAGCAGATTCACTCAGGCAAGCGAGCAGTGTGGTCCGTTACGTACTTTTTTCACAAAGCACACATACAAATGCTCCGCAGAACTTGAGGGAGAGAAACTCCTCAATATTTCATATTTAATTACTTCATACAGTTTCCTGCATGTTAAACCACTGATTCAATGCTGATGAAGCCCCTGAACTCACATGCACGCACACATGCACACACACACACACACAGACACACACATCCGCGCGCGCGTACACATGCACACACACGCTGGCGCGCACGCTCATACAAGTATGTGCAAGTATGCAACGCAAGTCCAGAAGCGATAAGGACAAATATCTCTGTTAATGCTTTCTTATAAAGACCAAGCACAGCCTCCTCGTGCCAGTCGAACAGGGAGGCAATTAATCTCGTTGACAAGACAATCATTAACAATCATTAGGGAGCCTTATCTGATCCTGACAGCCAATCATTACCGAGACTTATCTGATCCTGTTTAACTGCTCTGCAAACACAGCACCGCTCCTCTCTCTGCTAAGGCTGGGCTGAACCGGACAGCTGGACTTCGGGAGAGAGAAAATAAGGCCACGTTCACAGAGCGTCGACCGGTCCGAACGAACCTCTGGCACCACAGCCATTTCCCCTGGATCATCACCCCCTTGTTACCCCTACTGCCCCCCTGCAGGAGAGGTTCTGCACTCTGTCTTTCCCTTTTCAGCTCCTCCGAGTATCTGTGTGCACTTTCATATGTTCAGGGACACATGCAGTCATATACACACCACCAAAGAGGACTCATTCAGCAGGACTTAGGGTAGTTTGCTGGGTCAGTAAGTGATTCATGTAAATAAGAATGAAGTTAGGAAATTATCACTCTTAAATCTGAAGGTTTTATTTTGTGTTAATGCTCTTCACTCCTCTCTGTTTTATCACATAAATCCCATGAGATAATTCACACTTTCAACAGAAATCACTATGCCTCCCACAGGGAGTTTATATTTCTTACCCTTAAATCAACCATCTTTCAAACAAAGGAGCCTCCCTACTCTCTTTATGTATCTCTTGCGCTCGCGCTCTCTCTTTCAAAAACCCACACACACATACTCTCTCTCTTTTATGTGCTCTCTCTCTCTTTCAAAAGAACACACACACACACTCACGCTCTCTCTCTTTTAAAAACACACACAGACACACACACACACAGACACACAGACACAGACACACATCCCCGCAGGCAGGCTCACCTTAAACAAGCCGAGGGCTTGGCGCAGCTTGAGCCGATGGAAGACAAAGACGTCGTAGGCGGCAGAGACGGCCAGGGTGGTCACGCCCTGCTCTTTCCACAGCATGCTGCAGGCGGCGCACGCCAGCGTCCCCAGCAGCCACGCCCAGCAGCCCGGGAGCCGCGCCCAGCAGTGGGCGGGGCCGGGGGCGGGGCCGGGCCTGAGGGCGCAGTGCCGGACGTAGCACAGCAGCGACAGCAGGAAGAAGAGCCCCGCCCCGAGGTCGGCCCGCCCCACCACGCCCGCCACCGCCTCGGTGTGCACCGGGTGCGAGGCGAAGAGGAGTCCCGCCACCAGCGTCCAGCGCCCGCCCCCCAGGAGCAGGCGGGACAGGCGGGCGAACAGCCCCGTCACGGCCGCGTGCAGGCTCACGTTGACCAGGTGGTACCCCCAGGGCTCCAGCCCGCCCAGCGCGTGGTTGAGCCGGAAGGAGAGCGTGCACAGGGGCCGGTACGACTTGTGGCTCCCGCTGTGGGTGAGCAGGGTCCCCCAGAAGTCGTTGTAGAAGATGTTGATCCAGGGGGTCTCCGGGAGCAGGTCCTGGTTGGATTTGATCGCGCGGCTGCAGGAGGGAGAGGAGGCCGGGTCAGAGCACGGAACCATTACATGACATCACGCAACATTACAGCAGCACAGCACAGCAGCCACTCACTGTGGCAGTTTCCTCATGCTGAGTCAGCCACAAAACCAAGTGCGTGAGTGCATAAGAAAACACCACTCACAAGCCATTCAGCCCTGCAGAGCATAAAGGGGTCAATCCAGGTCAAAGTGAGGAGGCTAATAGCTTCATATTTTCTGCTCTGCAGACCCACTCTTACAGAAACCGGTGTGAGGTAAAGACAGACACGCGGAGTGAGAAAATAACTCCACACAGAGAGAAACGATAACCCCACACAGAGTGAAAACATAGCTCCACTAGGAGTGACAACAAAACTCCATACAGTGTGAAAAATACACAGAGCTAGAAAAAATTACTTCACACCTAACCTCCCCACCTGTGACTTCTTCCTCATCCTATACTTCCTCCTCCTACACCTCGTTCTTCTCCTATACCTCCTCCTTCTCCTTCACCACCTCCTCCAGCAGACACATCATCTATCACTTCCAGGACCACACTAAGACTGAACACACACAGTCGGCCTCACAAAGGTCCAAAATAAACCCTCTGTTTTGAAGTTGAGGAGAAAAAATAAAATAAAGACTGGCGAACTGGCCCAGGAGGAGGTTTTCCACTGTGTGAAAACCTCACGTTTGATATTTGTTTGAATTGCGGTTCTATGAAACGTCAATGAGATTCTGGCCCAATCCACACATGGGCGAGTCCAAACACTCACTGAACTCCACACACTGGGACTGTTCCCAAAAACAGCCCAGCGTTTACTGCTGTGGAGAAAGCCATGCTTTCATGCCACATTTAAAATGGCCTTTCCCTAGACAGAGCAACCATATGATCCTTAAACAATATAGTTTAAGAGGTCAGCCTCAAACGCAACTTCCTATGAATGTACAAGGAGGCAGCCACCACTTGTGAAACACATTGGCCTGAATTCAAGAATCAAGAATTTTCCTCAATTTGGACCTGGACAAATTTAATTTGAGTTTCTACCCTTTTCAAACATCCCGTGTTTATCAATTTGTCAATGTAAATGTAGTTTTTTTTCTTTTGTGGCAGAATCCAGTCTGAATCCAATCACATGCCAAAAAGAAACCCATCATTCAAACACTGCAAGCATGATGCAATTCTGTGCAGAACTCTAACAGCAGAGACTGCAGGTTCTATTGTGCAGAACTCTAACAGCAGGAACTGCAGGTTCCGTAGTGCCTAACTCAAACAGCAGAGACTGCAGGTTCCCTCATGCAGAACTGAAGCAGCAGGAGCTGCAGGTTCGTTGTGCATAACTCGAACAACAGCAACTGCAGGTTCCTTCATGCAGAACTCAAACAGCGGGAAGTGCAGGTTCCACTGTGCAGAACTCTAATGGTAGGAACTACAGGTTCCGTTGTGCAGAACTCAAACAGCAGTAGCTGTAGGTTCTGTTGTGCAGAACTCAAACAGCTGGAACTGCAGGTTACCTCATGCAGAACTGAAGCAGCAGGAGCTGCAGGTTTCATTGTGCAGAACTCTAACAGCAGGGACTGCAGGTTCTGTTGTGCAGAACTGAAGCAGCAGGAGCTGCAGGTTTCATTGTGCAGAACTCTAACAGCAGTAGATGTAGGTTCTGTTGTGCAGAACTCAAACAGCAGGAACTGCAGATCCACTGTGCAGAACTCAAACAGCAGCAACTGCAGGACCTCTGAGCACACCAGGGCATGAGAAAGGCTGGGTTGGTCTTCATTAAATAAAACAATCCTGGGAAACTGCGGACCTGGTTGGCAGCCGGCGCATAAAGGGCAGAGCCCTGTAGCAGCGACTGCGCATGGAAAAGCAAAGAAAACCACAGCCCTCACAGCCTTGCACCTAGCACTGCTGCCATTTTATAAACACACAAACCGCCACTCACCCACATGCTATTACACGGGATGTTATTACACAGGATCAAGGATGATTTTGATCATTTGATTTCAGATGATGCAAGTTAAATGCACCCACGTAAATGTCAGCATGGTCATCAGACCTACTATAGATCAGACCAGGGTCACACATACATCTGAAACACTTAGAAAATAAAAATAAAAATAAAAATAAATAAACTCCTGCAAATGATTTATAATGTTCAACAAAACACGGTGCTTAACAAAACCAACAATCAACTTGAAGTTTTCTCTGAATATTACAGGAAATGGGTGTTTCTTTTAAAGTTGTCACTAATCTGCAGGAATCTTACTGGTGTATTTTCACAGTACAGTACTTGGCCCAGGTCTGCTGTTGAGTTCATTTATATTGGAGTATTAGTGCAATTCTTAATGCAGTGAAACAATCGCTATCACTTTCCCTTAAGGCCATAGCCTGTGGCCTGAGGCACAAAGTCATTATCACTGGAGAGCAGGGGGTCGAGCGACCCCCCCCCCCCCACCTTCCAGCTCGAACGGGCACTGTCAGCACTGAATGCCTCCAATCGATGTGACACATGAGATTAATAAAGCTGTTCTTTGAACCCAGGGGAATTAACCTGATTACTGACTGTGATTGCAAAGCTTTTATACTTTCATACAGCCTGTGTGTGTGTCTGTGTGTGTCTGTGTGTGTGCGTGCGTGCATGTGTGTGCGTGTGCGTGTGTGTGACTGCAAAGCTTTTATACTTTCATACAGCCTGTGAGCGTGTGTGTGTGTGAGCGTGCATGTGTGTGTGTGTGTGTGTCAGGGCCACCCTGGCCCAACACTAATCACCCACAGGACTTTCTTCTATCAGCTGATTGGCTGTCTGTTTCCAAAGTGCAACATTTGTTCAAAGCTATGATTTTATGGCTCCCATGAAATAAATTTAAAAAAAAACTTAATAAAAGTTATGTGAAGACAGACTGTGGAAAATAAACACTTCTTTGCGATCGGAAAAGAATTAGACATTGATGGTTTTCATTTTGCTCATGATGTGACTGCATGTGACACACAAATACAAATAAATCCCTTGCCTCCCCCCTCCCCCAACCACATGACAATCCACCTCTTCCCTGCACACTAGGCAGTTCAGCTAGTACTACAGCAAACGCTAAAGCTAACGCCAATGCCATTCTGGTCACCACTAAGTTCCCCCCCTCAACTTAACAGGATGTTCATTCAGCCGTAGGACTAAGCTGCCTACATGCTAACACTTCCTCCTCCGGGATAATTCTATTAGGGTTCAGTCAAAGAAAGCAGCGGAGACTGATTTACTGCACCAATTAAGCAGGGAGATAGCGAGCTGTCAGACGCTTGGCGCTTCACATGGAATTACTGTCGTCTCTGAAAGGACAGGAAATCGCTCGCGACGTGACTAACTTTCCCCGGGACTCGCACCTGAAAAGCGCTGACATCACGCCGAAGCAAATTAGCTGCCGCAATTGCGGCTTCCAGAAAGGACAACAAACTCATCAGCCTGAATCTCACGCCGGCTGGATAACAATCTCACATCCCCTCACAAAAGCACAAAAGTGCTATGTATTCTTGTTAAAAATATATAGGGGCCCATGTCATTTCCTGCAGGTGCAAACTAGATAAAATAAAAAGGATTCTGGGAGGTGTAGTCCAGGTCTTGGCTTCTGGCCCCCGGACTATTGTGTTTTTTTACAGAGGCAGCGGGGCAGGCATGTGCCCCAGATTCTGACCTACTCATAATCTTGATTATCAATAAATGTTTCCCCATTGCACCATGGGTATTACAGAATGCAGCAAGGCTGGACTAGGAGGCTGTAATGTTAGGCCTCTGCAAATGACTACAGTATGCCCAAAAAATACAATCTTTTAAGAAAATCTGCTGACAGCCAATCATTAATAAAACCCTGAAATTGCTCAGTATCCCACAGTCCTCTTGCCCAGCCAGGTCCTCTGTGTGCTTTAATTAGCTGCCCAAAGCAGGTGCAAAAACCAATTACTCTGTGCTTGTGCCTCTGCAGACAAGACCTGCTGATGCATACAGATTATCACATCTCATAAATCTGTCAGCATGAAGCTGCTCAAACACTTACTACCACCCCCCACCCCCCCCCCCCCCCCCAACTGTGCCCTCCGGTCAAGTGGTCTGAGCCAAGGGAGGTCAGTACCCCGAATCCTCACCCCCCACCCCCACCGTGTCTCCGGTGGAATCCCAGGAGATCTGCACAACATCCGCAGAATGACACCTACCTACCCACACACACACACACACATTTGGTGACATTGTACATGACATTGGTGCAGTTATAACTGCACTATACATGACTTATTGCATTAAATTATTTGCTTATTACACTACTGCTCTGATCCACAGAGCATGTCAATATCCAAGGGGGAGTGGTGTGAACCACACACGCGGGTCTTGTGAAGGGCCTTTGATTAAAGTCTTTGATTGAACAGTTTAATAAGAGCTGCACTATCTGTGCTGAGCTTGTGTGGTGTGATTCCCGCTGGTTGCTGCAAAGATAGTGTATGATTCAAGGCTTATCAGACCTGGCTAATCACAGGCTTTAGAGGACAAGCTCGGCTCATCTGAAACATTAGCGTGGCTCGTCTTATCTCTGAGCACTGAGCGTGCTCAGTAGACACCGGCTCTTTCTCTCTCTCGTGTACACACGCATCCACGCACACACGCACACGCATACGCGCACACACACACACACACACCCCCTGAAGGGTTTCTTTTTCTGAATAATGCTGCTGGTATTCATACCAGGAAGCAGCAACATCTTACCCCATCTGTCCCATCTCGTACATCTGTCCTTGACACCAACACGTTTCTCCCTCCCACCCTCATGGGAAGATGTCAACCTCATCTTCACCAAGAATAACCTTTTAGATTCATGAATTTTAGATTTATGCATTAAAAATACACATTATTTTCAGTCTGAACATTCAAACATGCATTCTAAACCGGTTGTTTCACTTACCCTAACCCTAACACAGTTGGGTGTGGATCTGTTAATGCCTTTAATGTGAAAACAATGGGAGTATCTAGAATGTTCCTTTTAATGATGTCATAGCAGAAGTCACGGAGATGTGGTCGGGACATTTCATCGCCGTTCGCATGTGCACCCCCCTCCCCCCCTCAGGGCTAACAATGGCGAGCAGCAATCTGTATGACCAAGTTTCCAAGTTTGGGACAAACCAGGACGTCAAGTTCTGAGAATCAGTCTGAAACTGGTTAAAAGAAAGAGACACTGATATACAGCCAGACAGGCAAGAACCTTGTACGCACTGTGTCATAACCAGGATATATGTACCATTTGTCGCAAGCTGCCACCTCACTAAGCAAATTCATGTTATCCGAAAAGATTCTTTTTTTTTTTTTGCATAGTTGTTAAAGCTGGCAAAGACGAGATGTTGAAATAGGTTTTCGAAATGGAAAATGCCCCCCACCCAAAACCGGCATAATGAGATCACCACATGAGAGAAATCGCATCGTCTGCTTAAGGCATTCACTGAAACAAACAAAACGAAACAAATGGCACCCGTACCCCCCCCCCCCCCCCCACACCCCACCCCCCCAGCCCTCCCCCCCGCCACCCTTGCGTGAGACCGGAGGGCCTGGCCGCCCCAAAAAAAAAACAGATCTAAAACCCCAAAATAAGCACTTAACCACGTTTCAAGACTTTGTCTTCCACATGGCGTCAATTTGCATTTTTGTGACAGAGCTCATTACGCATTTTTCGATTTTATTGTGGCCCAATCGCCCAAACCACACGTCCCACCCGCTCAGCATCTCTGTTTTATGGCTTTACGCTTCCTAATTTGTTTTTTTTCCATTGTTTTAAAAGCTGAGCACTTCCATATTAAGTTTAATACAAAGATGTTATTTAAAGTTTACATTTAGCTATAAAAATCAGCTGTTTTATGATGCCTAAAAGGCAAACGTATAACCAAAAATGTATACATATTTTTGCTAAAGCTGTTAGATTTCAAATGGCAGACAAATTTATGCCCTTCAGCTGGGGAAAAGCTTTCCTCTTGAGTAACATTCCACCCTCAGAGTTCTAACGCATGAAACCCAGCACAGGGAGAAACCCAGCATCAGGGATTCAACACAGGGAGAAACACAGCATCAGGGATGCAACGCAAGGAGAAACCCAGGATCAGGGTTATAACACAGGGAGAAACCAGGATCAGCACTGTAACACAGGGCTAAAACAGATCACAGCACAGGCTCTGAGGGAATCACACACAAGCTGCACACTAATATTTCATTGCCGCCGTTGCAATATCACCAAGCTATTCATTACCTTCTGTCTTCTTTGGATTTATCATCAATCATGACTCTCGCTGCACCAGAGACTGATATCGGTCTCCCAGCAACACCAGAGCATGAACCCCGCTGGATGAGCCACCTTCATTAGCCAATTCCCCCAAAGACTTCCACACACAGCGCTAATCTGTAGCCCACTGTCACTGTGTCTGTAGCCTTGTATGTTTCTGTGCATCTATCATGAAACCATATACAACATTTCATTTTTCAAATGTGCTCACCTTTCATCTAGAATGCCTTAACACATTTAAAAATGTCAGTGTAATTACAAACCTATATCCCACAAGAGTGAACTGGGCAGCTCTGTTTATCATATTCGTTCTTTTTTTTTGTGACTTCCAGTATTAAACCTCGGTAAAAAGCCTTGATCATACGCATTGCATACAATTCCAGAAGGTGCCAGAAGTGGCCCTTTCTACTTCAAACAAGGAGGCGGTTTCCCCCATTGTCTGAAGCCCCTGCTTTGAAGTGCTCATAAAGTCTACTTCCTGATTAGCAACAGACCAACAGGGCAGCCCGAGCCAAGGCCATTCTATAGGAAAGGAACGAAAGAGCAGAAGGGAAACCACCGGGGGTTAGCCCTACCGCGCGTCTGCCGCTAACGTCAACCTTCCGTCGCACGTCACGACGGTCACGACTCACGCTCTCGCAGAAGCGAACCGACAAACCGCGCGGCTCGCAAGCCGGCCAATCGCAGCGCGGCTCGCGGGCCGGGCCGTCCGTGGCAGCCCCGCGGTAGAACGGACTAGCGCGCACTAGCGCGGGCAGCCGTCGATAAAACATGTTTTATCGCAATTTAAAAGGTTCCTCTTCAATTTTTATAAAACGTCTAAGGAGCCTCTCTCCGCAGCTGGGCCTGTAGATGCTTTTAGCCGGCCCGTCTTTCTTCGGCAAAAACATGTTTTATGGCCGTCCGACGCGAGAGGCAAACCAGCCGCCCCCACAGCAGGTTTAGAAATTAAGGGGGCCCCTGGCATCGCGGAAAAGCCCGAAACATGCGTGTGACACTTCAAACGGCTTCCTCTTTCAAGAGCAGGCCGAGCAGTAAGCCTCTCACATGTACTCAGATTTATGTGTGCCACGTAATCCTTAATAAAAGCAAGAAAATTAAGGCAAATATATTATGTTGCAAAACGGGAGACGTGTTTATAGAAGAATCCAGACTTCCGAGGTCCCAACAGAGGTGGGTAACCCGGCTTCAAAGAGTAAAAAGACTGACCGTGTATTTGCTCCACCACCACGCACTAAACCAGCTGACTCTAAATAGCATAACTCTTCAGCATGATAGAAGAACTAATTATTGTAATCAGCTGGTTTAGTGCATGTTGGTGGAGCAAATACATGGTCAGTCTTTTTACTCTTTGAAGCCGGGTTACCCACCTCTAGGTCCCAAATGAGAAGGTCGGGTTTTTCTTAATGAGAAACCAGCTAAATGTTTTTTTTAATCTACAAATGAGCTTTTTTGTGGCAAATTACATAGGTTTGTATTAATTTTAATATAGTCAAAAATTTGTCTAGAACATAAAGTAACATGAAGTAACGAGACAGGGACTTTGCTAAATGACCATGACTCTGCATTGTACTGGTGACAAATCACTGATACTGCCAATCTCAAATATGGCAGGGTTTAGTCAGTCAGTCAGTCAGTCAGTCAGTCAGTCAGCCAGCCAGCCAGTCAGTCAGACAGTCAGTGAAGGCTATTTCAGTTTCTTGTGCTGTTTTTACCAGGGGCTATCAAATAAAGGAGAGCAATAACACAAAGCAGATATCCTTATATAAAGCACGGCTTTGCTCTGACCAATAGAAAGAAGGCAGTAGAATTCCTTTTGTTTGAACAATGCCAATTTGTCTACCACTCAGCTCAGCTCCACTGTCAGCACGTCACAAAATCAAAAAAACGTCGACTCCAGAGGATGAGAGGCCCTCTGTGAGATGGCTGCATGGCAGAACATTCAAACCCACAGAGCAAACGGCATTCGGTGCATTTCTGAAATAGCTGCTGGTGACAGATTGTAGTTTGAGAGCAGAAGGCTGGGGGGGGAGAGGGAGTGGGCTGACCCCTGACCTACAGCACAAAGGAGTGGGTGGGGCCCCGTTTCAGGCCATGCCTGTGAGTGGCTGGGACAAAGCCAGGCCTGTGACTGGCAGCTTTGGATTGGCTGAAGAATGGAAGGCGAGGTGGGGGGGGGGGGGGGGGGGGGGGGGGGGGGGGGGGGGGGTATGGGAGAAGACAGACAGAAGAAGGAGGGGGAACGCAGGAAGACGACAAAGGAAGCATGAGAGAAGGACATGCGAGAAAGAGAGAGGGGGAGGGGAAAGATGGATAGAAAGAGGAGGGAAAGAAGGGAGAAAGAGGGAGTGAGCAAGGGAGAGATGGAGAGAGATGGAGAAAGAAAGAGAAACAGAAACGTGAAATCCACCTGGCTACATTCTTGGGCACACTAGGCTGTGAGCTCTCAGGAGAAGAAGTGTGTGTGTGTGTGTGTGTGTGTGTGTGTGTGTGTGTGCATGTGCATGTGTGTGTGTGTGTCTGAGCGTGTGAGTGTGTGGGTGTGTGCGTGTGTGTGTGGTCTGGCCCCCCCACTGCGATGACGGCCTGTGGTAAAGGCAGAGAACAGACAAGCTCCCCATTCAGTGATCGCGGTTCTCCACCCTCCAACCGCCCCGGCCCCCGCCCCCACCCCCCGAGTGTGGGCGTCTCGCTTCACATGAAACAACCTGAGTGACATGTGACTGACAGGTGTTTGATGCTGATGGGGAGCACCAGGTCAGGGAGCAGGGCTCTTTCGTTTGGGGGACAGAAGCACACTTTCGTGAGAACGACCATTCTGAGAAGCAACAGTTTGAATCTGTGTCCGACACATTAATGGAGCAGATTTTACAGGGGTGAAAACACACTGAGAACCACCACTGACACCACCTTCACACCCATCAGGGGGAACAAGGAGAGCACGAAGAGAACACAAGGAGAACACGAAGAGAACACGAAGAGAACACAATGACTAACACAAGGAGAACACAAAGAAAATACGTTCTGCCATACTACTGATATGCAGCTTTGAGTGAAGTGGCTGCGTGTTCACTCTTCAGTGATGAGCACTTGAGAGAGCGAATGCCCTGAGGAGCATTAGCTTTCGCTCAGCTGCCGTTCAACCCCACTCTAATGAAGAGGTCAAAATAAAAGCCTTCAGAGCGAGTGACAATCGGTGGATGATGACAGATGGTGATTATCAGCTTTCATTTCTTTTATTCTGAAAGGTGAGCGCGGGCTGACCTGAGCGCTCGGAACGCTTAACAGATTCATTGATTTCCTCTTCCTGCCAGCTGTGGCCTGCAAAGTGATTCAACCGCAAGAGGCGAGAACCTCCACTTCAGATAAATTAACGCCCACACAGGAGATTCAAATAAACTATAAAGCTTTAAAAAAAAAAAAACATTGGGCCTCATTCACAAAACTTTTCTTAAATAGTTCTTACTTTTGTTCTTAAAAATGTCCCTACGAAGAAACAATATGAGATTCATGACACGTATGTAGACCTTTGTTTTTGTGCATATCCCAGGTGTATGAGATGATGAACGCTGGCTGTTTGTAAATTTTCACGTGCGATCCTGTTCATGTGATTTGCATAAGGAAACAGCCGTGAACAAATGCAGATGAATGATGACAACAAATAATGAATGCCGAAATGTTCTTCGAAACATTCTTACACGCAGTTTACAATCAAATGTGATCGTACACATGTTTTGTGAATGAGGCCCATTGTTCATACCAAGACAGGCAAATGCCCATTAAAAAAAATATTTTTTTTAAATATTCAGGGCAGATATTAGCCCATATGCATAAGTGAATGTATGCCAGCAACTGCGTGGTCCAAGGACATGTTCCAGTTTCCAGGGTTACTTTGCTGTTTCAGTGGAGCAGAGTTTGCTGCAAAAGAGAATATTCAAAGGAGAATAAAGGAGAAGATTCAGCACTGCATTACTATCTGACAGGCCAGCGATAGGAAAAGAGCTTAGAGCAGAACGAGTGTTCTCACAAGGCAAGACTAATACAATAAAGCCACTGAGCCACTGGGGAGGGCGGGCTGTCGTGACCTAACAACTCCACCACTCTCCCCCCCCCCCCCCCCCACACACCGAGAAACACACCGTAAAATCGGCTCTCAGAACAGAGCCGGCGAATTTAACATCTGGCAAATCAAAAACAGGAAGAATTTCCTTCCTTGTTCCTCACAAAGTACCCTCGACATGAAAGTACACCTGAAGGTCTGCATATGCATTTAAGAGGTGAGCGTGCTTATAAATCTGCAGGTAAATGCGCTCATTTCAAAAGAAAAAAGATGAAACCGTGTGAAAGGGATGAAACAGCTTAGCCGGCAGTAGGGAAGCCAGTAAATGCCTCAGCTGTTGAACCTGAGTCTGGATGGCCACCCACAAATAGCATCTGCAACACAGCAATTTACGCACAGCCAACTAAACGCCACGTCCTCAGCCGCACTGCAACCGTAAAACGCACCTTCTGCTTCACAAACAGCTCCTGCAGTCTGTCCAGCTGACCTCTCTACTGCTGTTTCATGCCTGTGCAGCCAATCAGAGAACAGTTTATAGCTGACCTCCGGCTGAGCTTCATCACAAGTAATTAACGAGGCCCGCAGAGAAAATTAGCTCTGATTTTGCAGCGACCCCCATTTTCTACATATGTTGGAAGTTTGAATCAGAAAAAGATTCAAGACAATCGAAGCATCAGGAAAGATGGGATATTTAGTTAGTGTTAATCAGTCTAACCACCAGGGTCCAGGTTGAACTATGCGGTTGTTCCCTGTACTTGGACCGGTACTTCTCTCTAGGGGTTTCGTCATACTTGTTCCTGGTTATGGTTATACACTTTGTTGTACGTCGCTCTGGATAAGAGCGTCTGCCAAATGCCTGTAATGTAATGTAATGTAATGATATGAGTCAACAAACCAAAGAGTGACAACCAGCACGGAGCAACACAGGGCGACACCCAGGCTATGTGCTGGAAAAATGGGTAATGTTTCATAAAGCATAAAGCCATCATACATGACCTTACCACTTGAGGAAAAAAATATACTTCAGATGAAGTGAAAAAAATATCCAATTTATTGAGTGAGAAAGTAAAAGAGTGAGTAGGATAGTGAGTGAGTTAGGGTACATGTAGAGTAATTGGATGTTGATGAGTAACAGATGTTTTAAACCTACACTTAGAACCTCTTACTCAGACTAGCTGTAAGTTGACAGACAGTAGGGACAATAAGTGTAGTTTTCTGCTTTACTGACGGGCACAGCCTGTACTCTAGGTTCAGTCCTGTGGTGACACAGTGAAAGATCTGGGTCCTACAGCCCCAGGACTTCTAGCTCCTCCAGAGGGGAATGGGACAAAGCCCGAGGAGCAGGATGGCACCCATTGGCTGCTGCCCAACTAACTCCGCCCCATGCTCTGCCCACAGCCCCTCTTCTCCTCGTTTAGTGCAGAAAGGGCGCAGTGACTCCACACTCCACCCTCCTACCCTCCACCATTAAAAACCTCTCAAATCAGGCCACTACTGAAAGTGAGGCTCTGGAGATTTCTTGCAGAGACAGTGCAGTTAATAATGAATCACTGAGTTATTTCAGACAGTCATTGAGGTAGAAACAGGTCACCTGTTGACGTCAGAAATATGCAGTCAGAAAATGAAAGCAATATGAGCAAGAATGAAAAAATATGTCTTGATGGAATAAAAATGTTCTGAGAAGGACCATGACACCATTCATTTAAGCTACGTTTCTCGGGGGATGATGTTTTGAGCGCGGAATGACTTTCTGGCGGTCAATTTGTGAAACCAGCTGTCCAGCAGTCTCCCTTGGCAACAGCAGAGAAATGTTTTTCCCGATGCCTGTTTGGCTTTTGGTTATTATTGACACAAAAGGTTCAAACAACCTTCATGTTAAAATTCAGCTGTCAGGCTCCATTGAGTGCAAGGAAATGACCTGAAAGCCTACAATTATCAGTCAGTGGGAGGTACTATAAATAGACAAGGGACAGGCTATAGACAGTTTATATCACTGTTAAGGATTCCTATGATACATAATATTAAAATCACACCATCAAAGGGATTATGGGTGAAATTTTGTGATTGTGAAGAGTACAGCGTGTGCATGTGCAAGGCCCTCTTGTGCACATGCAGACGCATGCACACATACACACCTTAGAGCTACACAGTGACACACACACATACACACACACACGCATGCACGCACACACACACAGAGCTAAGTTTGCCTTTGGATTTTCAATGAAAACGCAGATCCGTGCTGAGACGGTAAGAATAGATGGTGAAGACAGATGTCTGTGGTTCCTGTTGAAAAGTGAAGCAAGTGAACAGCCCCGAAGCATTTTAAAGAGCTTCCATCATTTACAGGAAACCGACCTGCAGACATATCTGCCTCTACGCACGCTACACACTACACGAAACTACTGAGGGAAAATAAATAATATATAAAGGCTGAACAGGCACTTGGATCCAACAGCATGTAATTATGTGCACATGACTGCCGACAGACGTGTGGCACAGGGGGTTACCCCAATCGTATTATAAAATAACATGCTATTAGTAAGTGACATCATCACCCCAACTGGGGTTCATTCTAGCCAGCCACACATTAGCACGATAGCATGCGATCGCGTTAGCATGCGTGCTTGCGCCGCTTCGCCACAGTGATTCAGCGTATTCCGGAAGCTTCAGCTCTGATACACGGAACCAAAGCACGGAGATAAAACGGCCTGAGGACACGCAACACCCCCACTTCTCACCGATGATTCAGTCTCCCACGGGCCGAACTCAAAACACAATTTTTATGCCTTACGCACACATAAATAATTGAATATTTTCCTCGCATGGAAATTTCCACATAAATCGAGGCCTGGTTTTCGAGAGCCCCATTCAGGCAGTGTCCCTACCAGCCCCTAAACTCAGAGACTCAGTGGGTGACTGTCATCAACAGGGCGAGTGCAATGCGCACCAAGCAACAGGACAGGAGCGCATTTGATCATAGCGACTCGGTGAAACGTGGCCCGCACTGCAGCCGAGTTTTCCGAAAATAACGTTTCCCTGGAAGCGTCCAAGCCTCTCCGCTCCCCCTTGAATCACCCGCACGTCAAACCCCTCGGCCCGGAGTGGGAACGGACAGGCCCAATCCCTGAGGGATAAGGGGAAGCGCCGTTAAGTCAGAAGCCGCTCCGTTTACGAGCGCTCCAGCGGGCGGCCGCGTTTATTCACGGAGCTCATTCCCTTATCTTTCCAGAGCGGCGGGCGTTCCGGGAAACCCCGTCCGCCAGAGCGCGATCCGTTCCACCGCGCGGAGACGCGCCGAGGCTGCGATTTACTTAATTACACTCCAAACGCGTGCTTAACGAACGCAGGGAGGGGGGGGAAAAAACCTCCCCCGCCACACACATGCAGGATTACTGCGTCGGCAGCCTCGTGCCGCACTGTTCGACAGCAGCCGGACGATGTGGGCGGGGTCTCTGTGATGTAACGGCGAGTAAGGGATGACCCACATTTCAGTAACCCTGATGAAGGGGGGGGGGCTTCCCGCAGTCTCAGAAATAGAGTCATGCCCAGCCATTGACTGACAGGGTCTGGCCCCAAGCACATTTCAGCTTGAGTTTAAAATTCTATAAAAGAACAACTATAAAAACTAAAGTGGCTAACAGCTGAAGCTCATATGGATGGCGGAAATGAATATTTAAAAGCTTTCCGACCTGGTCTCATCTCAAACAATGGCTATCCTTCTCTGTATTCTGACTGAGTGGGGGGGTAAACTACCCCCTTATTTGGATGTAATGAGTGGCATCCCAGCATGCACCAGGATGATCTACCCAGCTGCAGTGAGACTCCACAACCAGGTCAATCCGCAATCACCAGGTATAAAACTACTTGACTGGGAATGTACAGTTAGACAGAGCACATGATGTATGTAAGACTACAACTTAATCTTGTCTGTAATCAATGTGAACAACCCTTCAAATTTGCAGTCATGCCCTTTTGTATGACATCATTCATTTTGAATATGAATTATGAATCGCTCCAAATGGTTTATTGGCTTCTTACAAGGACATTAACTGCTACTGCAGTAAGAGACCAACGCGAACAGCGTCCCGTTATGTAGACTTGTTCTCCCCGCTTAGACTCCCTGTCAGATAGAATTAATGGTGCTTCATTGAAATTCATACAGCATTTCATGACCTTGATATATCTCCGAGTGACAGCAGTTAAACAGCAATATTTCATCCTGGTATTTAACCCTGTAGTCCAGCAGAACTCTATAAACGGCATTTATCTGTGCAGGAACACAGGGGGGCTTCCTGTGCGAAAGCACACTGGGCTGTCACAACACACCGCACAGTCACACTTAGCCGTTAGCACCCACATAAATCCCTTTCACATTCCTCTGCCTAACGGCACGTGCTCATTTAATTTCCTCCCCTCCTTTGTTTGAATTCAGCCAAAATTTGTCCTCAAGTTTAACTGTCAAATAAGCCATTTGTCAATTACCTGACCGTATGAACATTACTGCAAACACATGCAAATCTTACGTTTTCTCAGTAAAGTTCTGGGTCTCTGAATTTGAATTAGCCAAATGGTGTATGAAGAAGCTAACTAACGCTGGATTCAATTCCAATTCGAAGGGCAAATGTTGCTTGAATCCGGGCCAAAGTTAAGGACGACTGTCAGCTGTATCCAGGTCAAAATTCCTTCCAGTCAGCGATCAGCCAGCCTGTACAAAGCTGTTCTTCACAGAGACATACATTTACCACCCCCCCCCCCAGGAGCCCTGCACTTCTGCCATTACAACACAGAACTGACACTAAACAGAAAAGCAAAAGGACACAGTTCACTTCGAAAGGGCTTCCTGCTGCGGATTAGAAATGGCCGTTTCACCATCCTTTAGGTCTGTGATCAAATCCGTTTGAAGGACACATCTGGGAAAAGGCATTTCTGCAGCTTAAACACATTTCAGTTTCAAAGCAACGGCACAGGCAAATCCAATCATGAAATTACCTGTGACACCGAGCCAGAAGCACACAGAGATGAGGACAAGGAACACAGAAGAAACATTTTCAGTTACCAAAAACTCCAGATGAGTTTGTTTGCAGTTATACGGTCACATTCTGAAATGTGCACTTGTGTCATGGATGATATGAATGCTAGCGCTAACCACACCAATCTTTTATCATTTTGTGGATAATAAAATCAATTCTCAATCTATCACTAACAATAACCCTGCACATCAGCTTCTGTTAACTCAGATTCCCATAATGCACCTCTTACATCACTGTAGCAGAAAGGATTACTCTATTTCTGACCTGAAAAAACCTTATACCACCCAGCTATAAAGCCATAATACAAATAATTTTAACAGCTTTATTGTGCTGGGCTTGATATCATAAATTAATTATATGTCAACAGGAATATGTGTAATTCTGTTGTATGTTAATTACTGAATAAAATCAATCAGTCATGAGGGTGAATAAGCGTGTTATTTACATAAATGCTAGCAAAAATATTATCATAAATAAAATGACTGCTGCTTGAGAAGATTTGTCATTTATTTTGTAACCACGTTTGATCTACTGCTGCTCAATGTGCGATGTGAATCAAGTGAACAAAGACACAGCTTGGAGGTCAAAAACACCTCCAACATGCCCTGAAGACTGGGTATCTAAAAACTGGCCTTGCCTTGCATTGTGAAACGGGAACACTGCAACAGTGATAGTCACCATGACAACCAAGTGAATACACCGTAAGGGGACCCCCTCCCCCCCCCCAACACCCCCCTTCTTGCCCCCAATACGCCCGTGCCGGTTGGCTGCTGTAAGAAGGAGCCTCTCGGTGGCCCTCCGGGCTCTGATTGGCTGTCCGTAACAAAGGGTTCCTCAGCCGTGACTGCGCTCCAGAAAACACTCTCTGAGCGCCACCTGAATGAACTCATCATCTCCGCTCGCCTGGCGGTGCTTCCGCGCGACCTTCCGCGGGTTGGCCTCTCCACGAAACCCCGCGGAGGAAAAGGATGTGGAGGAAAAGCGCACTCACCCCCCCCCCCCCTTCCCTTCTCCCTCTCTGTGAGGCCGGCTTCTTAGATGACAGAACGCAACAGTCATAAGTGTTTCATTTCCGAAAGATTAACCGCTTCTTGTATTTATCACCTGATTCTACAGCATGAATGCAGTCCGATATTTTGCTTATTTATATACTTGCTAAGTCGGCTGACAGAACAGTTCAGTATCAGAGTAAATGACCTTCAGAGTATACTGCAGAGCAATAACATTTGCACTTGTATCGTTAGCTTGATGTAGCTCGTCGTCAAATAAATGTAATGTAATATGCTGGAACGCTCACAACAACAAAGTGTTACCCTAAAGAGCACTGCCAATAAATGATAAAAATAAACATAAGGACTAATGCTTACTCTGCAAGGTGCCAGACAATAATGCAAAAAAAACTGTTAACTTGCATCATCTTGCAACTCACTAATGTACAGACAACAGCCTACAATAATCCTATTTCTTATTGCAATCACCCCACATAAAGAGCAAGACCGTGGATCCCAGAGAGCAGATATAATTGCATGTGCATAAATACTATCCTCTTTTTAAACACAGTTCGCCAAATTTAAAGCTTTAAATCTCTTCAAGTACAAGCTTAAAATTCTCCCAGTCTAGTCTTAGTCTTATTTACAAACAGTTCTTTTCTGAAATACAAGCTTTATTCACAGCTACTCTGATACTTACCCACAGCTGATCCCAAAGTAAAAGGAAAGACAAACAAATCTGAAAATAATTATAGTTTTCAGCATGATTTAGGTTTTTTATTGTTCAATACTTCCAGAGCTACAAAGAGGGAACACATCCATTCATGCACCCAGTGCCCAAAAATGCCTGGCTTTTTTACACCATATGAAAACTGGACCCTGTGCTGGCTGCAGAGTGGAACACAAAAAAGAAACAATATTTTCCCTTTTTCGGCAAAATATCCATGACAACGCATCATCATTATCGGCGTGCCGCCGGAGCGAGATTTCCGAAACCGCGAGTAAATGTGTTTCTCATTAGGGGGGGGGCGACCGAGTCCCCTCCGCAGCCAAACCTGGGGAAGTGGGGTCTCCGCTCGAACCCCGTATCGGGTTACCGGGGCTGCCGACGCCGCGGCCCGCGCCCCCCCCCCCCCCAAACCACAGACAGTGCCCGGGCGAAAGGTAATCCGCTCAAGCTGCTGATTAAAGCAGGGGGGGGGGGGGGGGGAAACGCGTGATATTAAACAACTGCTTTCATTCCGGCTCAAAGAGAAACCGGAGACTGTGAATAAACCCCGAGCTTCTGCCGTTACAGCGGCGGCGGGTTTCAAGGGGAACCGTTATTCCGATCCGGTTCGTTACGGCACGAATCGGAAGCGTCGCGGTAGCGCTGAAACAGCGTGGGGCCTCGCCGAGACGACGGGAGACCTTCACAGTGGCGTTTCGCTGCCACGCTGAAGCCGTACCATGGCTTACTCACCGATCCTGTACCATGGCTTACTCACTGATCCAGTACCATGGCTTACTCACTGATCCAACACCACGGCTTACTCACTGATCCAACACCATGGCTTACTCACCGATCCAGTACCATGGCTTACTCATCGATCCAGTACCATGGCTTACTCACTGATCCAACACCATGGCTTACTCACCGATCCAGTACCATGGCTTACTCACCGATCCAGTACCATGGCTTACTCACCGATCCAGTACCATGGCTTACTCACCGATCCAGTACCATGGCTTACTCACCGATCCAGTTTTAATATCAGACCTGGGCCAAATGCTTATTTGAAACGGGTTACTTTCAAGCAGCGTTTCCCAACCGGAGTGCCGCGGCACTCTGGTGTGCCGTCAGGTGACATTTCTTATGTTCAAATGAATTTCAAAAACTTAAATGAACAAATCCCACTCACAAAAGCCAAAATAAATGTTATTAAACATGCATATCGCTTAATTAAAACCCCAAAAGAACATTTAGGCCTACTGTTGGCACGTCACCTCAACGCCAGCACGTCGCTTGCAGGGTGTTTATTTTTTATGCTTTTGAGAGTGGTGTGCCGTGAGATTCTATAAATTTGGAAAGCGTGCCGCGGAAGGAAAAAGGTTGGGAGACGCTGGTTTAAAGAACCTTCATACCCCTGTCAAATTCTGGTTGACGACTTGCAATTTCCAAAAAAACGTCGCTGTTTTCGCCAACAACATCCACCTACAAAACTGAAAATATTCTGATTGTCAACTGAACATGTCATTGAAAATTTACAGGGACCTACAGCAGTGTTCTAATATTTTACTGACATCGAAACCATAGTCATTTTCCGGTAATTACTATGACTGGTGGGGAGCAGGCAGCGGATAATTAAAGCTGAATATGCTCTGAACTTTTCTGGAGACCCAGCTGATGCAGCTCGGAGTTTGTGCCTCGGTCAGCTTTACCGCTCTCTCCAACACGCTGCTTATAGTGCTGAGGAAGCTCATGACACTCAAACCTTCACCCTGCCTACTGCACATTAAATCACTTCACGTGCACTTTACCAAATTTGTCTTTTAACCCTTTTGTTGAGATTCTTATCATTCAGTGTACAGGGTGCTTCTCCCCCATACCTATGTCTACTGTTTCATTTGGATAGTAACTACTCAAAGCGTAGCTCACTATATTCAATCTTGAATACACATTTGACGCAAGTCTGGTAAACAGGCAACATGTAACATATGTGTGTTCATAAACTCATTCATGTGGTAAAAAGTGTTTTCAATTTGCAGCGTGATGTCAGCGTGATCTAAGATGGGGGCCAGCCAGTGGAGAAAAGCCATGCAGAATCCCGCTGTTCTTAAGACAGAGAAAATGACAGATGTTTGATTCCTGCAGGACTAGTCCAACACCCCCGCAACTATTCCCCAAAATCAGAGCTTTTCCAGGCCTTCCAATGTCCCGTTCCCCAAAATTCAAGGACCCATAAAATTAGGCTGTCACACGCAACACTGACCATCATTAAAAGTAACATAAAAAATAAATTCAATATTCCTGCTCACCCAGAATCAGGTCTTTCAACCCCAAGTCAAACCCCAGTCATTTTCAACGCTAACTATACTCTACGCACGGCTAATGCTACACTGCTGCCTTTACAACCAGCAAATATGCAGGGCTAACGCTATACGAAGGTAATGCTACACTCCATCCTTTCCAACCTGCAAAAACCGTGCATAATACAACACAGAGCAGCTAAGCACAGCAGATCTGAGAGCTTGCTCAACGGAACAGTAAATGTCTTTGGAGGACAGTAGCATTCTATCTTGGGTGAGAATTCCTTGTGCATTTTTCAACAAGCTCTTGCAGAATATAAATCTGAGGTTTTAAATGTGGCAGGCTGTCAGTGTTAGCATGAGGTGGAGATGCTAAAATTCAGAAGCAGTGATGCTAAAGTGCAGAATTTAACCGTATCACAGGTGCTCATAAGCATTTCTTTCGTGGAAGATATCCACAAAGGAGCTACTCAGTTTGAAGCAAAATTAATGGTGTTAACTTGAGAGTCCTCTGTCTGCATCCTGTAGGCTGTCCAAACAATGTGCTGTCCACTAACAGCGAGAGCAAGTTAGTGAGTGAGTGAGTGAGTGAGAGAGTGACTGAGTGAGTGCTAAAAACAGTAGCAGAAAACTGAAAGTCTTTTTTGAAAAATGAGACAGGCCAATTAATAGAACTGTATTACAGGCATTACTTACTTAGATGGATGTTTTATTACGCAGCCAGGGAACGTCATTAATAATGCATTAATCATGACTAAGATCAACATCTGGGCCACACTTCTGCAGCTCTACAACAGACCCTCGGCCAAACTCTACGCAGCATTAATGTCACAAGTCTGTTTAACTCAGGGAGAGTACAGCACGTTCAGCTCCAAACATGTGATCTGTAGGGATCCACTGTGGGCCGGTGGCCTTCAAAACCCTTCCTGCATCCTGTGGGGATCTCCGTGCGACTGTAACAGAAAGCAGGTTCTGTCCTCATCAAACCCCTTGGCTCAGACACAAAACTTAGTTAATTGGCCGCAGACAGGCACATGACCGCATATCCCGAAACGATATAGCGAAGCGTGACGAACCTTCAAGGTGTGATTTAACATTCTCGATGTTTGCCTTTGCGCCTGCTTAATATCGCTGGCGTGATCAACTGTCTCACAGGCCATCCAAATGTCAAAAACACAGGGGTTTAAGGCACTTACATTGCCAAGCACCGATAAAAAGGCTAAGGACGGAACTAAAGCAGAGCTGTGAATGAAGCAGTATTTAGAGCTGAAACAATGACAGGCCAATCAGCTGCCTCTTTCTAAGACCAGTCCTGCCCAAGGGCCAATCGGGTGCCTCTTTCTAAGACCAGCTCAGCCTGAGGGCCAATCATGGATGCCTTTCTAAATCTAGCTCAGCCCAAGGGCCAAATGGCTCTCTTTCTAACACCACCTCAGCCTGAGGGCCAATCAGCTCTTCCTTTCTAAGACCAGTTCAGCCTGAGGGTCAATGAGCTCACTCTTTCTGAGACCAGCTCAGCCTGAGGGCCAATCAGCTCTCTCTAAAACCAGCTCAGCCTGAGGGCCAATCAGCTCTCTCTAAAACCAGCTCACCCCGAGTTGCCGGAGTGACACAGCCTGGCTACAGTCAGTCGGCGCATTCAGAGGCTGTGTTAATTAAAGCCCTTTGAACACATGGCCCACTCCAAACAAAGAGTCATTCATATTTACATAAAGCATAACTGAAACTTTCATCCATAATTGCAGTTACCGCGGTGACCATTTGATGCATTTCCAAAGGCCTTTTCATGCAGACGCGTGCATTTTGGACACTGTGGAGGAGGGGACGGACACACACACACTGACCATGACATAGGCCTCTATCCCAGACCCTCTGCCCAAACCAACCCCTCCACCCTAATACCCGCAGTCAACCCCCCCTACTCCCGCCTCTCACAATACACAAAGGCCCAGTCACCCAGGACCCCCCCTTATCCAAACACAAGCAGTGATAAGCAGTGTCAGGGAGTGAGAAACCAGGATGGGGGGGGTTTCTTTATTAAAGTGCCAGACTGTAGCATCCTTGTTCTGTTTCACCAACAACAGAGTTTTTGTGTCTCATAGCTTGGACTCCACACGCTGCTACTGGCACATTCTCAAATCCCATGGACATTTCTCTGTGTGTGTGGCTTTTAATAAATTAAAAAAGGCAACATGGAAATCCTGCTTGGATTTGCTCAATGTTTGTCCGTAATTATGAATTAACATACAAACCAGCCATACCTGGGTCACACGTTGATCAATGTTTGGAGTCTGACTGAGTACATATTGCGTGAACATTCAAGAGAGACTGAGATGAACTCCTGTTGACAGTACAGGTTTGGCATACAGCCATTTACAGGTGATGAGGTGGCTTCACCCATTCAGAGAGAGTCCTGCAGAGACGTCGCCAGTGGCCTCGCTTATGAAGAGAAGCCTGCCTTTATACCGCGGGCACAGTGAAATAACATCTAGCCAGCGCGCTGCTGAATGCTCAATGGGGATAGACCACTGGGAGCCCAAACCCTTCCCCTGCTGATGGGGTCATGTGCATAACAGTGTTCTTGTAATATCCAGACATTCGAGATACCACAGTCAGTCACAAATCATCAATGGATCAAACTATCACCAAAAAAATTCAACATGGCCCAAGATTTGCATGACATACTTGATACACAGCAAATGTTCAATGTCAAATGAACTCTGACAAATTTGCATTTAGTCAAAGTATATTGAGTCCTTCTGGGATACACTCTATTAGAGTTTAACCAAAACTGTATATTTTAATTTACAGTCTGATTTTTCTTTTGATACACTTTACATTATGGGAAGAGAGCCGGTGGTTAAGCTCCACATCAGTAGGTTTCTGACTTGGAAGCCATTATCTTCACCAACTACTGCTGTCCTTAAATGAAATAAAATGATGTAAACATTGTGACCGGCAGATGGCAGAAACCTGGCCTAAAACTCTTCTTTCGGCTCCTTCTTGCCAAACAGCCACCTGTTTCTTTCCTCCGGCCAGACAAGCGTCACACCTTCTTTACGGATAAAGGGCTTACAGCACATTAGCCGGAGTTTACCGTGTCGCTAAGTCGTCAGAGATGACACACTGAGCGCGTGCGGGATTTGCGAGTGGGATAATTCAATTGTCCATTATTAGGGTCTAAGATTATTACATTTTCAAAATTATATATATGTAAATATAATAATGAAAGACAGAGATGGAACTATGAGTTAACAAAGATAACGGATAACGGAGTGTGGCACAGTGGGTAAGGAACTGCGCTTGTAACCGAAAGGTCGCAGGTTCGATTCCCGGGTAAGGACACTGCCGTTGTACCCTTGAGCAAGGTACTTAACCTGCATTGCTTCAGTATATATCCAGCTGTATAAATGGATACAATGTAAAATGCTATGTAAAAAGTTGTGTAAGTCGCTCTGGATAAGAGCGTCTGCTAAATGCCTGTAATGTAATGTAATGTAATAATATATTGGCTTGGAGATATGAGAGCTCCTCATTCCCCCACTGGGTGTTCAGTGCCGCATGCTGATCATCTCTAATTCTCAGCACGAACGCGAAGTCCCTGTCACATATGGAGCCCCCCCCCACTCAACCTGCCCCCGCACGCACCTCTTCTGCCTCCCCCCTCAACCCGCCTGCTTGCCCCCCCCCCACCACCCCCACCCGGCCTGCCCCATTTCCACAATGAGGCTACAGAGAAAGGGCCCACAGCCACAAACCCCCCACCAAAAAAAGAAAAACCCATCAGAAATAATAATCATTTGCCCTGCAATCAGAGACCTGTCCCAACAACTTCCAGACCCCCCCAGACCAGGCTGAGGCTATCCAACCCCCCTCCCTCTACCCCACACACCAATACCAGCCAAATCCTGATGATCAAAGCACGGAGGTTTAGTTCCTCCTGGTGCTTCCCAAAGCAAACCACTCAAGAGATGGAGACCGGGGAGGGAAACGCCCTCTAATTTCTCCATCCTGAGACTTTTTGTCTAGACACCATCTGGCCCGGGGAGGTTGTGGCTATCTGGTCGCCTCCACTAAAGTTTTTTTTTTTTTTTCAAGTTTGATGCCAAGTATATGCAGCCCGCAGCAGGCATCTTGCGCTGCCAAACGCATGCTAATAACTGGCGACTACAAAGTCCGTGTGACCGTGGAAGGTAATGAACATCTGCAATTTTACATACTGTAAAATGGCGGACCCCACAACCGAAACCACCTCCATTCATGAAGAGGTCCTCTCTGTGGGTGGCTAAAGGTCTGGCTCCATTGGGCGGATCACCACCCTTGCCACTCTCTGGCGGATGACCTCTCCTGCTGCTCTTCCTGAAGGAGAAGCAGGGTGTATACTGTGGAATTGGGAATTGGGAGAGCTCACCTTAAATACTCTGGGTCGCAGACACATGGCAGTGACCCCAATCAGCTGGAGCTGAGACTCCTCACCTCATCACTAAACTGGAGAGTAAATGTCACCATGCCAACGGTCACCCTGCCGACAGTCACCGAGGACACTTCTCAACTGCACATCGCAAGTGAGCAAATGGATCTGTGCTCTGACTAGAATACAGGAGTCACTCCAGTGGTGGAGTTGAAATGAAAACGAATATGGAGACTTTATACTTTATACACTACATGTTTTTCTGCGTCAAATATGACTTTGTATAACTGTTCCTTTTCCGGACAAAATTTATTCAAAATTATTAAAATGCGTCGTTCAGCATTCAAACAGTAGAGCACATGTGCCCCATACCTCAGGCAAGCATCTGAAGGTCCTTCTGGCAAAACAGCTGACACACGCATTTAAACCTCGTTCGAGGAAATTATGAATTGCACTAAATCTATCACACGCTCAGCCTTGCGGAACGCCGGCGATGCTGCCATGACGACGCAGCACAAAATCGTTCAGTTCTCCCACACCACCAACCAATAAAATAATCCCACAATACTTTGCAGCCCAGGCCTTGCGGACCATGTCTATGGAGGATGAGAGCAAAGCTGGCCTGGGCTCCTTTGTGTTTGTCTGTGTGTGTGTGTGTGTGTCTTGCCCCCCCCCCCCCCCTCTCTGGGGGTAATTACAGGCTCTCTCTCTCCATGGGGAGGGCGGGGTGTGCCCAGGAACCGCAACACCGCCCTCTGAATCCAGCCAGCCACGCCCACGCCAGCGCATGCCAAACCCAGACACCGTCACCGCGGAAACGCGCCAGCCTCCATCCGCACGCGGGCATCCCAGAACCCTCCGGGATGAATCACGGAACGCGGCGCAAACGTGAACGGGTAAGGCCGATTCGGCCATTACCAGAATCCGCCCTGCGTCCCAGTTTTAAAGAGCATTTGAGTCGGCATCTGCCGCATGTACGCAACCCTTCAGGAAGCAGAAGGAGAGGGGAGACGAGGGTCAGCTTCCCTCCGAGTGTCAGTCTTTGATTTATGGCTTTGTTTAGAGCGCGGCCCAGCCCACTGTAACAAGTCAGTATTTATAAACAACGTTCCTGTCCTGCTCCACTCAAAATATACACACATGCACACGCACCCTCCGGCCAAACCAAATATCCTTCGCCGGGCTGTCCTGGCATATGAAATTTGTCTCTGTTATGGCAGTTACAGACGAGTAAAAATGAACCACACCAACCGTATCACATGACAAAAGACCATTTACTGTGCGGCCAATCAGAAAGCCACTGCAAACCACATGCAAACTTTACTGAAGAGCACCAGGTTGCATAACTCGACTGGTAAAATGCAAAACGATGCTTCTGAAAACGTGTCTAACACAAGGACTCATAAATGTGCTGGACTGAACCATTTATGATATTTGAACTCTGACTGTAACAAAATGAATACACAAACATATAAAACCCAAAGAGGAACACAAAGTGCTTCCCACTTCTTTGCTATCCAAATGCCCTTTTTTGGATTGCTAATGTACTGCAGCGCATTACAAATGAAAATGTGTTTTTCTCAACTGAACTACCGCTCAGTATTTTGAGCGCAAACCAAATTCAGATTCAAATTCCGTGGCGTCAGTCAGACTCCTAGCATCCATTACAGCGTTACAAATTAACATTACAAATCTTTAAAACTGCTTTAAAATCGGTAGTGTCAGCAGTGCTCAGGGAACTCATCCTTCAAACGCATAAAACATCACATCTATTAATCAGCTATTCTGGGTACCAGCCTGACAGGACTGCGGTTACAGCAAATTACCTCAAGCACCTAAAATATTGAGCACGGATAAAGTTTTGAAGCTACACTCCATCCCTCCCCTTCCCCCCCTCCCTCCCTCCCTCTCTCCCTCCCACCTTCTCTAACTCTCATCCGTCTCTCTTTCTCACAAACAGTCCACCAGCCTTCCTCTTCATCAGAACATTTTACAGCAAAGAGAGAGCAGCGCATATTTTACAGACCCCTTGCTAAAAATACTTCAGTGCTGTGCTATTTTTAAAGAGCTGTCATTGTTATGTGTTTATTAGAAGAGACCAACAAACACACGCTTTTAATCACTTCAGTTAGAAAGAATAAGAGTGTCACAAACTTTTGTGCGTCCTTGTCACAGGCCTGACATACACTTCGCGGTGAGTTTAATCTCTTCGCGATTCCCCTGCAGAATGAGCGAGAGTCGGTCCTGCGAGCTGGGCTTGAATCCCACAGTCTGACATCGGATCTCGGCTCCTCCGTCCGGCCCGTCAGAGGAGCGACAGCTAGCCGGGGCCCAAAAATACTCAGGCACCGCACTCAGGACACAGGCCGGAGAGAGCATTTTTTGGGGTGGATCTAGCAGAGAATTTGAGCTGTACCTCTGTGGTATTTTGAGTCCAAAATAAAGGACCATAATACCACCAAGCTGTGATATACATTAATAAGAAGCATTTAGGCAGCAGTGTAGTGTAGTGTATAAGGGATTACAGGTTCAAATCCCAAACGGGATACTGTCATTGAACCCTTTATCAAAAGCTACTTAATTTGAAAGCTTCGGTAAAAACACGACTGCAAATTACCTATAAAAATAAGGTAAACGTGTAAATAAACTGTCAGTTGCTGTGAATAAGGTTGTCTGCTGAGAGAAAACTGCTGCAGTAATGAATGTTCAGAGCGCAATGTCAATGAGCTGTAGCACTCTGAAGTGACAGAACTGCGAGACTGCGGTGTGATGCCGCAGGTTTTGGCACCGATTTCACACAGACAGGGTGACAGAATGCCTGGCACGTCTCCAGCCCTGGCAGCTTGGCTGGCAGACAGCAGAACTCTCTTCTGCCAGGGCAGATGTGGCAGAGCAGCTCTGTCGCCAACCTTGGTAACAGCATCCTACCCGCAGGCCGAGTCCAACTGCCTCGATCCAGCCACCATTTTATCACGCCGGCCTGGACCGCTAGCTGTTCCGCAAGGGTTCGCCAAAGCTGGCGTCTGTCCCACCGAAGGAGAAGCAGAAACGCACGTTTGCGTTGGTGAGAGACGTACAGGCGTGCCGCTCTGCCTCGATTAACACAGACTGCGGCACTGCCCTTCCCTCAGTCAGCCAAACACAGCTCTGTACACACGCTGTCCCGTTCAGTTATTTACAGTAGCGTGTGTCACACTCCTCTTGTTCAAACTCAGACTTTATCTGCTCAGGTATGCCAGCCAGGCTACAGTAAAGCGTGGTGGCCCACTGCAGCAGGGTTGGGCTTAGGTTTAGTCCCTTTACAAGCTGTAAGCGCAGCGATGACAGCGTCGTTAACCTATCAGCAACACTGCCGGTGCGTGTAGCTCACGCCGTGCCAGCCCGTATCTAGGTCGCTGCCTCACACACCTGTTAAGGCAGTAAAATAGCCCTGAGCCACTTCCTGTAGCAGTAACAAGCCGTGTTTGATCCAGCACGGTTCACTTTACTCAGACACATAACGTACTGTGGTTTAATTTACTCAAACACACAATGGCTGGTCTCATTTTTTTTACTGAGACACGCCGTAACGGGGTTCCGTTTACTCAGACGCTCAGTAACGAGGTTCCTTTTACTCGGGCGGAAGTCTGGTTGAGGCCGGACCCTTCTCACACCGGCTGCTGTTCATCTGTAATCATTAACGGGGGTTAACCCGCACCACTCGGTCCTTCCCCTGAGAACTTCGAAACCCGCCTCTCAAACACAACAGAAATCAATACGCCATCTCCGCAGGGTTTGTTTGCTCGGGCGCCCGCCTTCGCACAATTTCTTTTTTCCCGCCGGCAAACGTGCCGCAGTATCGCGCATTACTGATTTCGTCCAATTATAAATTATTTATTTGCGTACATGTAAATTTCACACACATGTAAATACATTTTTTCATATGAAGGTGTCGTGCATCCTTTCTGATGTCTGATCCCTCTTGCCTGCCCTGTCTGTCGAAGGAACAGTGTGGGAGGGCCGGGGGCGACTTTGGAACCCCCAGGTTATGAGAATTCTGTAGGAGTCACAAAAGGTCATGATTTCATCTGCCATGTTGACTTATAAAGGATAAAATCAGAGGACTCAAAACTCCTCTGTGGCTGGTTGTTATATAGCCTAACAAATGCATCTTTCTTTGCCGTGAAATGCATTAAAATGTGTTTTACAGTGCCTAAAGACTTACAGCTGCATCATTTCCTGTTCAATGTTCACTTTTTCTACTAATCTCATCTTCTGAGTGAAGGGTGTATGTGTAGTGAGAGTGGCCTAGCAGGAGGACACACAGCTGTGTGCGGAGACGGACACTTCCGTCCACCAATGAGATCATTTCACCAGTCTCAACCTTGTTGAGGACTCCAGTCTGAATATTGAATAAAGTGTCGTGTTTATAACTCGTATGAACATGCCGACATTGCTACATATGCACCACGCACGTAGCCAAACAACATGGCTCTTAAAAATAGCATCACTGACTACAGATGCTCAGAAGGCCATTTTTTTCAGCAACAAGAACAGAGTATAAAAATACACACTTATGATGAGATGAAATTGTGTGAGTGGGAGTGTTGAAACTGCGTCAAATCTAGAACACTCTTCAAAAAAAGAAGTGAAAAGTGAGGTCAGCGTTAGCATACGCTCGGCTCTGTTTACGACTGTAGATGCAACACCACTGTTATTTGGTAAAGTACAAAGGCTTACAGGTAACCATGACAACTGTTCACACGCTTCTGCAAAACCCCAGAAGAATAAAAATATGTAGCCTACACACTACCGACACACATCTGGCGTTTCATGCATTGCCTAATATTCCATATTCAGATCAGCATATTTAATTAGGAGCAAAACATTTTCATATTTAATCACTGTTTTCATATTTAATTACTGTTTTTCCAAAGCCAGGAGATGCAAAATGTGTCACAAAAATAAAACGGCTCCCTAATTTCCATCTTCCAAAAATCAAATCTAGATGCAATCCATGCGAGAGCGTTTACAGCGGCAGAACTTCAAAATTAAATTTACATTTTTTAAGAATAATGCACTTGCGTAGGACACCTGATACGGCCCTGCTAAAATTTATGTTCACTCCTGGCTCACATCTGATTGGCTCCGGGGTGTTAGATCAGTAGCAAAAGGGTTTGATTTAGGAGCAGTTCCCACTCGGACACATGACACGATTCCTGTCTGAACACCGTTTCCAGTCCCGTTGCACCTGGACTTCCTCGTCTCAAACGAAGCAGGTGAGAACACTGTGACATCACTAAAGACTCACGTCTGTTGTCCAGCTTGCTGTTCTGTCCCAGAGGAACTGCAGGAATGTATCAAGACGCTAAAATGCTACCAACAGCCAATGAACCGAAGCAAATACTGAACATACTTTTTTTTTTTTTAAATCTACAGATTTTGATCAGTCTTAAGTTTTATGTATCTGCTCAACATTAATAATATTAATTAAAATGTTACAGATAATCACATTCAGCACAAATGCAGTGTATTAAGTTGTTATTATAAGGCTCCATTAAAATAAATGTTTGAAAAGAATTTAAATAATTGACTTCTAATTATTTAGTCCATATTAATAACGTGTATGGTTATACAGAAATACAATTTAATTCCTTCATAAGGTTGTACTGAATGTATAATTCACTTGCAGCTGTCCGCTAGTCCACCCAAAGGGGTGACTAAACAAAAAATAAATACAATGATATAAAAAGTTCCCTTAAAAATGGCAACGTGGTGGATGAAGTCTGTACCCCCACGGCCCAACTCATCTGACAGAGAATCACACTTACATGGTACAAAAAATGATTCCTTACAGTAAAATCCAACTAAACCCAACTCTCTACTGCAGACTGCAAAGCACAGGTTAGTCAATGCACTGGCATTATGGAAGCATGTCTAAATTGCCATTATATATAGCTACTTAGTGTAATATAAAAACTTAATAATTACAGTGAGGGTAATAGTAATATCTGCAAACCAGAAAGGTATAATTTACCCATAAAAACATTTCATCTGTAAAATATGTACAGATGATGAAAGTACTATTAAATTGAATATATTAATATCCATATAGCCCTGGGCCCCTGGAACCTGCCTTAGAATACCCAAAACCAGTTTGGAGGACCCCCTGTCCTACTGAGCTGACTGAGCGAATCCACAGCAGTCTCTCACCCAAACAAGTTTATCTTTTTACAAGCACTGAGCATTATCAGCACGCCAGGGCACGCTGTGTAAACGAATCAGTTATCTTTCCACATTAACCAACCTGAGCAGGACACACTTACAGCAATGGTCTGTCCTCAAATCAGATTATATTTTATACATTCAGGCTATGTGGGAGCCACAGCAACGTACTGCACATTACTTGTATTGTACATATTTGTTTAATTCCTTCCTGAAGCACGAAATAGCTGGCCTACGTGCACATCGATTTGAGTTTTTTTTTTTTTTTTTTGTGTGTGTGTTATTTTTGAGAATTTTCATTTCAATTTGTTATATAAAAATTAATTTAGACAATGACAAAAGATTCAGAGCCGTTAATAAAAAAAAAAATCCTTTTACATTTTTAATTTTAAGCACTTATAGCAGGCGCTCTTATTCAGAGCGACAGAACATCAGCCTACATTTTAAAGTGACTAGTTATGCTTGTAAACTAGGGAACATAAAACCTTGATAGTCCGGGTATCATAAGCTGCAGTTTCCATTGAACATGGGGCCATAACCGAGATAAACATGCATTTTCTCCGCGATGTAAAACTAATGGAAACCCACTAAATGCATATTAAGTTATTGGATATTCACTACTTCCCAGTGAAGAATGGAAAACACCGTGTTGGTAAGTTCAGCGATACCTGCTGCGTTGCCCGCCTGAAAGAATGCATCCCAAATTGCGATATGATTTCCCCGGAAAGCGGCGTCCTGATACACGCTTTCTAATTTAATGGAGTTAAAAGCAGTGCTTTATCGTAGGTTGCAACTGCAGAGCGCGAACACTGAATTTCACGTGTTGCGGATTCATATTTGACAGTTTCTCGGACAAGAACTTTACCTATAACTAACCTATATTTACCACGTCTTTAATCTGTCCGGTTGTTACTGTTGTTGTGTAAATTAACATGAAGAAAAACACGTTTGTGGCAATAAGGTCACATCACGTTTGAGTGAAGGCTTATCACTGTATAAAACATTCTTGTTATGTGTTGATAAACCAGAGGTCCGCCTCCCGTGGCTACTGCTATCATGCAGTCACTTTAGATAGCCATTTCTGCATTTATTTTAAACGGATACACATTGAATAATGATATCGGCAAGCTCTTGCGTTTTCACGTGTCAAACTTCAGCAGGACGCCGTGTTTACTGGCAGAATGGCCCACAGCTGTACCGAATTCAGACCGGGGAGAAAATCCCGAGCCAACCGGTAACATATCGACATTTTGGTATTTTCCAATGCATGTACCATAGGCTATATCTAAATTATTCACGCCGGTAAAACGCATCGTCGTAGAGCAGTTAATGTAGTGAAATATGAGAAGTTAAGAGACAGGTGGAATAGCGATTTCTGTACCTGTCATCGTAGCAGAAATCAGCGCCGAGGGTGTTCAGATAGAGGACCAGAGCCACGGCACTACACACCAACTCTGCAATCATTTCTCAAAAAAAGGAAAAAAATAAAGAAAGAAAATGGAAGAACAGGGGAGACAAATCAGTTGCCCCTATTTTCTTTCTTCTTTGTCAAGGTGCCTCTGCAAAAACTGAAATTCCGACTCCCCATCCTCGCAAAGTGGAGAGAGCGAACAATCCAGACATTCTCTCCCTAACCCATTTTGAGTTTGTAGAGGTCAACGGTGATCCGAAGAAGAAGACAAAATGAGCAGTATTTACAGTGCGGCTGAGCGCATTTGGACGGCTCCGCTCCCTGTGCCCAGCTGATGAATTCTGGTCACTGAATAAACGACTGATTGAGCCGCATGTGGTAAAGTCGTCTACGCGCATGCGCTCGACTCCTCCAGCGCCGTGTGTTGATGCATTGTGCAAACGGCAAGATATCATTCCATATCCCGGGAGCGGTGTGTGTTTAGCTGTTTTTTCGTATTCCTTTAAACGTGACCTGTAAATCCGCTAAAAAGACCTTAATGCGGAATGTTGCTAGCAACATGTTAAACTATAGGCGTAGCTATTTAATTAAAGTTGGAATATTTAGAATTCCCGGTAGATTTCCGCGCGCATATTACGAGGGCGCTGGATCCTAGCAATCATGACAATCATGGGGAATCGCGGTGTAGTTTACTGAAAACGGAAAAGCGTGTTCTTTTACTGAATATTATTTGGTGCTCTACGGCCGTGAATTTAGCACAATTGCGCGCTAATCCGACCCTAATCCTCTTGAGTGCGATGTGCATTAGAGAAAATAGGCCAACAGTGATCCATTAGTATCCTCAACACAACCCTGTGGCAATTTGCACAATTGGCTAATCCCTGTGGCAGCTTTTCAGCACCTTTTCTTTTGAAATATTCTAGTTTGTAGCAGATTACATTTACATTATACATTGTTTATACATTTAAAACACAGTAAAAATAAATTAGTGAGGCATGTTTCATTATCTTTTAAAATTCTAATGTGATTTTCCAGTTGCACTATTGATAGTACTGATAATATTAATGATGCAGTTAAATTGGTAGTCTCATATTTTACAGTGCATAACCACTGCAGTGGTGACATGCAGACCAGAAAGGTTTCCTTTTCTGTAAAGAAACTGAGTTTATTGTAGGTGTTGACATGCATGATCCGTTCTGCTGTGTGCCTGTTCATTCATAAACCAAGAGGCACCTGTCAGGGTCTAACTCTTATGAAATCTGTTCTTTTCTGTATTTTTAAAGTTTAAATTGCACAATAAGAGTGAATGGAGCCTGATTTGGGGATATTATTATTATTATTATTATTATTATTGTTGTTGTTGTTGTTGGGTAGACTTTAAAAGCCTGTGTTTAAGAGATAGTAACAAAATATGTCACATGGGTGTAAAAACAGTCCATCTGAAGTGTAATAAACTTTCATTTTTAGTTCAGTAGAACTAACATGGTCAAATTATGCTGGAGAAATGACAAGAAAATATAATGTGACCAGTGAAAACTCATCTGAAAGAGTTATGCTTGATTATTACTGTTTATCACTGCCTGCACAATAAATAAAAAAAATACTAAAAAATGTCGACAGAAAGATAATCCTCACCCAGTTCCTACATAACTGGGCTTTCATATGGTTGATTTTTAGCATGGTTACATTTATAAATGCATTAATCAGTGTTTCTGAAAAGTACCGCAGGCAGCTTTACTTCATCTGAGTGATGCTGTACCAAACTTCCGGTCATAAGGCAGGGAGCCGTGCAATCTAAAACCGGTCAGCAGAGGGCTCTCACCGTGTGCGAACAACTTGCGCGGAGAGCACATACTCCCTTCTGCAGGAAGCCGTTTACTCCAACATGTTTAAAATTGCATCATGTGTGCCGAATGTTCGTTTTTAAAGCAAAACCGCTCCGGTATTAGGAGTTGAGCTGCCTCTCCTCTGTCCCACAAGAAGGTTTTTCCGTGTGCGTCGGAGGGAACTGGAGAGAAGAAAAGACTGGATTTCGGAGCTCTTCTGTTAGCGCAGAAACAAAGGCCGTAGCCGGGTCCAGTGCATATTGATGCAGTTCTGCTTGAATAGAAAGACCTGCTTTACCCAGGAACACATCAATGTGTCCATTCACTGAGCTGCAGCCCGCCATGAGGTAACGCATTGCAGGAATGAATTAAACTCATCAGACGACTGACCCGGACTGCAGGCAGTCGGCTCACTGAAGGAGATGTGTGTGCAAATACTGAGGAATATGTGGACCTGTACGAGGCTCAGTTAGCACAGATTCCAGATGACATTATTATGTTAGTGTGTGTTTTGCAGTGAGCATGTCACAGAGTAATGCTGGTATGTAGGTATCTCAGTTTCCCAAATGATTTCAATCAAATATTTACTATTTTTTAAAAACCGGTTCATATTCTAATTCCTTCTTTTTTGGGGGAAAACCTTTGCAAAAATAGTTTTGAAAATGCAATAAATATTCATGCAGTTTAAATGAATTAATTACATTTTCCCATTTAATAAAATGAGGAGTGTTTAGCAGCATGAAAGTTTTATGAAAATCTAACACTAAACATTCTGTAATGATCAAACTGCATACAGCACAGCCATCCTTTTCACTTATTCGAGGTTTGGCTGCATTTACCGAGTTTTAGGTTATGACTGCGCTTCCAATCAATTATGAAACATAACAATCACTCCCACAACCAATGAGAAGTGCTCTTTCCAAGCCAGACGTTCCACACTGCTCCCTGCTGAAGACCAGCTCTTCTATTCTGGAATGTTCAGTACACATTTCCCCACCTCAGTATTTTATTTGATTCATTAATAGTCAACATATTGGAGGTACAACAATGTGGAAAAAGAGATATAAATAAAACAGTCATATCTCTCATGCAGAACTCAAAACATTATATATCATTTGTATAACTCATTTTTTTGGACAAAGATGACATATAACAGGGTCCACCCTTAAATATTTGTCATGCTGTGTCTGGCATTGTGCTTTGGAAGACGATGGAGGAAGTCTCCTGTTGCAAGAATCTGACCAATATTTGCGGTGAGATGCCTGCATAATCACACACAGATAATGCTCCAGTGTTACCCAGCACCCATCAGTCACTCCACAGTATTCCTGCCTGACCTGGACTACTGCCCATCAGGTGATATACAGCTGGAGACAGTGATGTTCATCCTGTCCATCTGCAGTGGTTAAAAAACCTAGCCAGTCAATGCAGACAGACTGCTGAAAACCACACAAACTCCAAAACATAAAACCTTAAGGTGACATTAAAATTAAAATGAAGACCAGGTGAATCCTGTTTTAAATCTGCATCGCAGGTAGCCTTGGATGTTGAGTGAAACCCAGGTGAGGGCTGACAGTTGAAGATGAGCTGTGTAGCTGGGTTGTTTGTTAAAGATTAGCTGATAGGCTGCAAGATTGATACAGCCAATCAGCTCATCTTTGGTGACTGGTTGGAAGTCTGTGAAAGAGGGTTTGATAGTATTAGTTTAAAATGAGAGTCATTCCTAACGTTCCAAGCATCTGATTTCAGCTCTCGCCGGGCTCCAAATCCTACCCTGTGTCCCCTGCTCATCAACAAAATGTAATTCTGTTATTTTTCCTCTGTCCTCTCCCTCCTGCCCTCAGGGCCAGGCAGTTCAATGGATTCCTGAGATATTACATCCGGCAGATCCACCAGCCTGGCTTGGATAAGTCACGGATAAACAGCCTCCTCATCTCCGGTTCTGCACACGCACACAAACTCAGCAACCTCAGTCTCCTTAAAGTAAATCTCTGCCTGTTGAAAATATTTATGATCGTTTATTTATGACCCCTAATCTCTCAGTGATCTCTCTCTCTCTCTGAGTGTGCTACCTGGCCACGATGCAGATGAATTTCCACTTTCCCCTTTGTTACCTGCTCCTACAGACACCTGTGTAAGTCAGGGGAGGTCAGGAGCTACACGGTAAAACAGTCCAGCACAATGTATGATGATATAGCATGACACAGTGTTAAAAGTGTTTGTTTTCAAATCGATATACATGCAAACGGTAAACATTATGTTTAATTGCTTGGATTATTTTAGCCCCTGACTCATCGACATCTCTTTCAGTTTAGCTTTTCCATGATGTGAGCATGTATTTATAACTGGAGATCTTTCATCTGTATTTGCAAAAACACTTGTTTTGTTATGACAGAGTTTAAACCGCTCTTGTGTGCAAACACAGTTTACAGACCCTGGTGCATTAATCACAGAACAACAGATGCGAGCAGTAATCATATATCAATCCATTCCTCAATGTTTGCAGAGGGAGAGGTTAAACTCTTTAATGAAAGACCTTGCAGCAAACACTCTTAGAGATTCTTTAAACAGGCAAAAACAAATCAACATATTTTTCCACGGTCTGACAGGAAGTGATGTAGTTCTGCGAGGAGCTGGAGCCAGTCTGTGATTTGTTTATTTGTAGATGCATCTAAAGGTCAGTTTGTATTTGGAACCACATTTCCATCTTGTTCTTCCAAACCTAGGGGAGTGGGGGTTTGTGGGAGGAAATCTGCAGGGGGTGGGTGCCTGGTTGGCACGAGGCATGGTTGGCATGGAGCATGGTTGGTACAGGACATGGCTGGTATGGCACATGGTTGGCACGGAGCAGCATGGCTAACTCCACTCCTTGGCTTACCATCCTCCTGCTGCCACCATAGAACCCACCAACACAGACAAGAAAACAGCGACCTGGAGAGCTACAGTGAAATTCAGAGCCAAGCAGATCAGGATCCTTATGTTCTGACCATGTTACTGCTACTGTAACAATCAGTACCTGTGTAGTACCTATGTGCTGGGTACCTGTGTGTATTACGTGTGCGCAGGGTATCTTTGGATGGTACCTGTAGTACATTGGTACTGGGTATCTGTGTGCAGTACCTATGTGTAGTACCGGTGTGTATCACTTGTACATAGGCCTTCCTCAACAGAATTCAAATGCACACTATTCAACAAATTATTCAAAATAATGAAAATACTCACAACATAAATGTTACAGCTTAAGGACATATTTAATGTACGATTAGGATTATGAGCAATGTATAAGTTATGAAGCGGCTAAATTAATCTTATGAGGGTGTTTAACATGAGGTGTGTGCCATTTAAATTTCCGGTAGTAATTTATAATGTATATTTTAGCCTGAAGCTGGTAGCCATGATCAGCTCCACATTGCTTTTGGAGAAGCCATGCTTACAGTACACGTGCCTTTATGGTCCTGGTGCAGAACCATTCATTTTCCAAACGTGCACTTTCTTTTTTAAACCTTTCTATCTCTACACATCACTATACAATTTAGAATGAAAAGAAGTCCTTAAACAACACAGCTAAAACAAAACAGAAAGCCATTTTCTGTTTTTCATATAAAATGAAACATTCATTGATCAAAAGGAGGATTAATCTATTACATTGTGCAAGTAATGAACAGATAGAAGTTCTGTATATAAAAAACCTTCTATTAAAAACAAATAATAATAATAAATGTATTTTTGGACATTAACTCAGCGTTTGCACTTGGAAGAAGGCCAAAAATGCTGTCAGTTTTTGGCAGCTGAAGCGGACCCCTTTTTTTAAGAAGGTAAGAGTGCGTGTGAATGGATGAGGATGTCTGGTGGAGAGGAACGTGTTTCCATCCCCTCCCCTCCGCTGATGAGCCTGAGAGCGAAGTGCGGAGAGAAGAGTCGCTGTTCCCAGGGAGGAGTTATTCTTAGGCATCGGAGCGACTCCGGTCCATCTCACGGCATCCTGCATCTTTTCCTTTTTTTTTTTTTTTACAAACGGAACACGCAATCAGGAAGTCGCGGAAGGTGTTTACGGGGCGCTGGCGTCTGTCCGAGCAAGCGTGGCGTGTGCGCGAAGGGGCTGGTACACACCAGGTCACGTGACACGGTGAAGCGCCGCGACACGATCTCTGTCCTAAAACAGAACAGAAACATCCTGAAGAGCTTCATCACAGCAGGCCTTATTATTCACACTCCCGCTCTCACAAGCGGCAGGCTGTTGACCCTCACACCCGTCCAGCATAAATCAGAGAAGGACAGCACAAATCAGAGTCCATTGCTGGAGGACAGGGCCCAAAGAGGCAATCAGATTCCAATGTACGGCAGGGCAGGGACCGTAGGGGCCAATCAGAGCCCTTGTTGCTGCAGGACAAAGGCCAATCAGTGCCAATGATACTGTAGGAAATACATGCACTTGTATGTCTCTGATAGACAACATGCGACTTTAAAAATGATCCCGGTTCTTCAGGAGTGTTTTTAAAGAGCCAAAACATTTCAACCGCCGGAGTGAGCATTCACATGGACTCAGACACATAACTCGTGCTCGTAAACCGATGCTCATTGCGCAATGATATTTAACGGTCGGGGAAGAATGCGTTCGCGGAGAACGTGCGTGCTGCTGGGGAGAAATAGTGCCCCACGCGGGCGCATAAACACTGAGCTCTGCGGAGGGGGGCAGGTGTGCTGAAGATCGCAGCCAGGAGGGCTCGCAGGAAGCTTTATGAGCGATGCGTTTATCGCTTGGAAAATTATCCCGGCCAGCAGCTTTCTCTCCCGGACCCGAGCCCGCGTTATGGATCTAACAGCCATTTAACATGAGACCTTAGACTAACTCGGATTCAGCCCGAATGCTCAGACTCAGCTCAAATGCTTAGACTCAGCCCAAATTCTCAGACTCAGCACAGATGCTCAGATTTAACCCAAGCACTTAGATTCAGCTCAAATGCTCATATTCAGCCCAAGCGCTCAGAGTCAGACCAAACACTCAGATTCAGTCCAGACGGTGCGAAACAGCTCAAACGTTCAGGCTCAGATCAAAGATCAGGCTCAGCCAAAACGCTCAGACTTAGCCCAGTTCCACAGATTCAACCCAAGTGCTCAGACTCAGCCCAAATGCTCAGATTCAACCCAAGTGCTCAGACTCAGCCCAAGAACTCAGATTTAGCCCAAGCACTTCGATTTAGCCCAAATGCTCATATTCAGCCCAAGTGCTTGGAGTCAGCCCAAACACTCAGATTCAGCCCAAGTACTCAGACTCAGCCCAAACACTCAGATTCAGCCCAAGCGCTCAGACTCAGCCCAAATGCTCATATTCAGCCCAAGTGTTTCGATTTAGCCCAAATTCCCATATTCAGCCCAAACGCTTGGATTCAGCCACGCATCTCCGCCATTCAACTTTGAGTCGAAGGTCACAAAAGCCACAGAGAGGCCACGCACATTGTGACATCATAGCGGTGCACTTACAATTCCACTGCTGTAAGATCCCAGGGAAAACTATTTTACTCTCAAACTTTCCATGACAACATGACCACTCCATACAAATACCCTTTTTTGCCAAATTGGAAGCAAATGTGGCTCTGGGATTGTGATGACAAGACAGGAGGGAGAGAGAGTGGGAGGGAGAGGGAGGGGGAGGGAGAGAGAGAGGAAGGGAGGGAGAGAGAAGGGGTGAAAATGTCATATTTCCCTGAGATTGTGGTCTCTCCTTTAGATTATATCTGTAATATTGCATTTATTCTTCAAAATAGAGAAAAGAGGGGAAGTGTGATTACTGAGTAATTATGGGAAAAATGATCATGAATATTTTGAAGAATGAATAGAATATTCATGATCATTTTTCCCATAATCACTCAGTGATGATTATTTCCCCCCCTCTCTCTATTTTGTAGAATAAATGTAATATTATTTGTAAATATAATAAAACATAGGTAGAATAGTTTCTCAATCAAGTGCTCAATCTGAGCGACAATCTAAGGGAAATACAAAAATCCAACTCAGAGACTGGAATACCAAAGACTGAAGTGAACATTTTATTATTGATTTTGGAAGGATTTTAATATTATATGATATATTGCAACTGACAAACAGCACACCAGCCCAGTACAGTATATACCCATGTGCAATATTTCTACATCTACGCTGCTGCCATGTGTAATATAAACATTTAAATGTCTATTTTACTGAATAGCCATGAAGACCAAGCTGTGCAAAAAGGCATGTAATGTGAAAACATTTCTGTGGCTCTTATAAGTGCATGTAACCGCTGTCCCTAGACATCACACAGAGTGATCTATGGCTGTAATTCCACCATGCAGTGATTACACTGCACTCCTGATTATAAGTTAACCCAGCGTGTATGTGTGTGCGTACGCGAGCGCACGTGTGTGTGTGTGTGTGTCTACGCTGAACATTTGTGCGTATGCGTGTATGTGTTTCTGCCCTGTGAGAATGTGTATGTGTGTGTGTGTGTGTATGTGTTGAAACGGAGCATTTCTGTGTGTCTGCACTTTGAGTACTGCACGTGTGTGTGTGTGTGTGTGTGTGTGTGTGTGTGTGTTTACTCTGTGAGCATGTGTGTACACTGTGTGTGTGTGCTTGTATGTGTGCATGTGTGAGAAGTGCGATTTTCCTCTTGGCAAAGAACCAGTTGCTCCTGAGGAACAATTTAATCTTTTTACACATGAAATGGTGCATCGGTGCAAAGAGTGTTGTATTTCTGGGTTCATATGAAATCATTTTAAATGAGAATTGCTGAGAAACCCCCATCAGACTTCATTGGCGTGAGGTCAGAACATTCCTGAGTTTGCCTGGAGTCTGTGCTTACGGTTCCTGTTTCCTCATAGCCTTCCTGATGCAGAGGAATTCATCTCATACCTTTGCTGAGCCAGAACCACCTGAATCCAGCCCACTGCTGAACCACCTGAATCCAGTCAATGGCAGCCTGCACCCCTCCGCCCCAACAGCCCAATCGTGATGCCAAGACCTGCAACAGGGCTAAGACACAGTTGCACCACGTGATACATAGGCTTGAAAAACAAAAATGCTCCCATTCTCTTTCAAAACCTGGCGAGGGCCATAACGAGGTGTCCTGCCCCCAAGGCCGGGTCAATATTTATGATATGATGCCTTTTCGTGGAGTAATAAATGAGGTTCAGGATTCGTTTGGCCCCGCAGAAGACTTGTGTAACAGTTAAAACCTCCAGGATGTCGTCATATTCGAGCCAAGCCCAGCACCAAACAAATGCTCCCCCTGTGCTGTTTTATTACTTGAATACAAATCCCAGCGATGAACCGTAACACATTTTGAACTAGGCCATATTTTATTGTGCAAACTTCAAGAAGTATTGTCTGACAAAAGTTCATTTTTAAAGACAATAGACTTGGCCAAGATGACTGCCTGTCAGCACATTTTCCACTTCAGAGCTCACTGTAATGGGGGAGATCTGGGAGATGTGTCCTGTTATTGGTTCATCAGTCATTTCTGATATTCCTTCCTGTGGTTCTATGGGAAACTAAAACCTGAAACTGGTGCATGTCTAATGCATGCGCTTGCACCGCGATACAATTGCCTTTTGTAGTCATCTCAAAAATAATTTTAAAAATGAATATTCTATTATAAACAGCTCTTCCTTATTTTCAGCGACAAATGCTTGTACAATAAGCCTAGCAACGGGGAACTATTGCAACTCTTTAATTTAGAACTTTCGAGCTACTGTGCAATACCCAAATAGTTTTTTTGGTCGGAAAGTAAGCAGGCCAATAAAAGAGTTTAAAGTGAATCACTTCCCCTTGTTCTCATAAAGGGTTGGAACAGGCTTGAGAGAGAGAAACAGAGGGGGGCACCCGGTCGTGACAATACGAACACATCCACAAATAAATCAGCCGTTCCCGTTTGGGAGGGAAAAAAATGTTTTAAACAACAGAGGACTTCATAAAGGGGCGGGGGGAGACCCCACCTGTGTTTGGGACAGGGGACAGTAAATGACCCTGTCGGCGCTCACTGTGACAAAAAAAGCCAACAGGGCGGATCGTGATAGATAGCGCACTGCGTGTTTCTCTACTCACACTCTGGCTTTGGGAGAAACATCTGGAATAACAAGCCGTAGATTTACACATCCCTCCACAGAGCGGAGAGACTCTTCCCTCCCCCTCACCCCCCACCCCCCAAGTAAAGGATTATAACTGGAGATTTATGTCCTGTGAAGTTTGGAGCTCATGTCTGCCAGGAACTACAGCCTGTTTTCCAACTATTACAGTATTTCCGTGATGATCTGAGTATGTGATTAACACTCAGAAACTCTGGATAGACAAGCCGGCTCCCCAGCTCGCACGTACTTGAACGCTATTGTGGAAGAGCAGCGATGGTTAAGCAGCTCATCCATTATTATGATTTAAAATCAATATTGCTATTGGCTATGCTGGTAGCATGGATGGTGGATTACCTTATGTGATCGCTGAGCTGACTGCGATGCTCAACATGTATTTTAACATTAACGCTCTATTGCCCTGATTCTGTGGCCAGCTGCGGGACTGGGCTGTTTTCCTGAAGTGTGTTACATGTGTTCAGGTATTGTGTTCGGTTATTACACAAATAATTTAAAGTAAAATAAAATGTTAAAATAATTCTCAGCGGAGAATATCTGATTGACTGGAGCATCGAAACCCAATAGGGAATGCCAGAATCCTGCCACCTGCACCATAGGCCTGTCTGCCTTAGGCCTTCTGCATTAGTCCCATTAGCCCTGTCTGCATTAGCCATGCCTGCATTAGGCATGTCTGTGTTAGACATGCAAGCGTTAGCCCTGCCTGCATTAGCCCAAGCGGTGTCAGCCCTGTCCGCTTTAGCCCTGTCTGCATTAGCACTGTCTGCGTTAGCCATGCCTGCATTAGCCCTGTCTGCATTAGCACTAACTGCTTTAGCCATGCCTGCATTAGCACTGTCTGCATTAGCACTATCTGTGTTAGCCGTGCCCGCATTAGCCCTGTCTGCAATCAGCCCAACCTGTGTCAGCCCTGCCTTCAGGGCCATCAGCAGCTCCTCCTGTGTGGTCCCACAGATCTGATTGCTGCTACGTTTCTCTTTCTTTAATGACATTTTCTTCCTCCTTTTATTTTTCTCTCCAGTTTGGAACCACCAATTACCCATCTCAGGTTCCCGCTGTGCCACCCACTTGGCTGAAGCACAGTCACTCCTCCAATTCACTCACCTGTAACCAGTAACATTTTACACCCTACAGGCCACACACAGTACTGCAGGAGAGCCAGTGACTGTTTTATAACCTATAGGCCACACAGTACTACAGGAGAGCCAGTGACTATTGTACACCCTATAGGCCACACACAATACCACAGGAGAGTAAATGGCTATTTTACACCCTGCAAGTCACACATAATGCTGTAGGAATGCCAGTGACTATTTTACACTCTACAGGCCACACAGTACTACAGGAGAGCCAGTGACATTTTATACCCTATAGAACGCACAGTACTACAGGAGAGCCAGTGACTATTTTACATCCTACAGGATACGCACGGTAATGGGTTGGTTAGTGGGACTCTTGTTAATCCATCCAAGGCATATGCAGTTAAAGAATATGCAGTCAAGGCACACACAGTTAAAGCATATGGAGTTAAATCAAAGGCTGTTAAAGTATGCCCTTGTTTGTGCTCTGAAATGTGTAAACATAAGAGCCGAGTTTGAAACCGCACGCAGCCTCATCCTTCCACATTCTTATGGTCAGCCATAACAACGTCAGTCCCTTAAAATAAACACGGAGCCAGACTGCACAGGACTGATTCCATATAATTGCCTTAATTGTATACAATTCAGCTGTATATCCTAACATCTCTATATAACAGCTTCCAGTGTATTGAGATGTTTAGTGTGCACTGTAGGCTATTGTGCTTAAAAACATAGTATTCTGTACCCCTCCTTCCGCCTCCAACTTTTGTTTTTAGGAATAACAAAATGCATAATGAACACCAGCTGTGATTGGCCAGCTCCTCCCTGGTGATGACCAGCTCTCGCATTCCTTCCATCCTCTCTCTTACTTACCTACAGGAAGTCTAGGTTGGTAAGAGGAGTTTCCGGTGCTGCATTACAGTACAGAACAGCCACTGCCATAGTACTTTGGCTTCAGTGGTTTCATTGTTCAGAATATGGATCCTGCAGGCAATGGAAGAGGATCAGTGGTTTAATGGTTTCATTACCTATCTGATGAAAACTGACCTCTGAAAGGAGGATGGAACAAACACACATGCGTTCCCTGGTTCAGGCTGATCTGAGAGCAGTGCATTCTCTGGTTCAGGCTCATCTAAGAACAGTGCATTCCCTGGTTCAGGCCGATCCTGAGAGCAGTGCATTCCCTGGTTCAGGCTAATCCTGAGAGCAGTGCATTCTCTGGTTCAGGCTCATCTAAGAACAGTGCATTCCCTGGTTCAGGCCGATCCTGAAAGCAGTGCATTCCCTGGTTCAGGCTAATCCTGAGAGCAGTGCATTCTCTGGTTCAGGCTGATCTAAGAACAGTGCATTCCCTGGTTCAGACTGATCCTGAGAGGAGTGCATTCCCTGGCTCAGGCTGATCTGAGAACTGTGCATTTTCTGGTTCAGGACAAACTCCTCTCGGCTTGGGAAGAACAAACACAGGCATGAATGACGTCTGATTTCAGGTGACAGCAAATGCTCAGCTGGCAGTGTTACTGACAATATGTTCAGTGCCCTGGACCAGGGATGACTTGTCCCTTTAACAGCCCCGCTAAGATGATGCACTTAAATTTAATACCTGGCCTTTTCCCCAGGTCTTCCTAGAAAAGGACATCCTTTATTTCTGTGGGATATTTTGGTTGAGCCACATTCAGAGATCAGAGTTCAAGCATCACTGATGTGAGGTGAGGAAGAGAAACTTATGGTCAACACCCTCTGCCCAACCTTTTATTACTGAGTCTAAATTACACGCTGCAGCCCTGTTCTCTGCCATAGAACTTCGCATCATCTGGGAAAACAGAGACTCCATTCACTACAAAAAAACTACTCTTAATCCTGCTCACCTTTACTCAGATGCAACATTTCCTGCATATATTTCTGTCTGTTTCTTGGTTGAAATATTTTTCCCTTTCAAGGTTTTGTTTTAAAAGTGACAACTGTGGGAAATGCATGCACTGCATGCATCTCCATCGAAACATTAAACATTTTGTGACATTTGCATACTGGGAATTACTTTTAAACTCTTCTCTAGAGAATGAAGCTTTCGTGCTTTGTCCTCAGGGTGTAATTTATGGTGATCTGGTTGATCTAAAAGGAAAATTCACAAATTATCAGAGTGACCTGTGATTTACCGTTTGTAAACTGAACATCTGTTAACTTTTGAAAGCTGATAAAAAGAATGTAACACTGACAGCATAGTCTCATGACCAAGTGAACTTCATTTCCCATAATGCAGTATAACCTTCAAAAGAGGTTGCACTCAAATGCAAAAAACCCAATAATACACTGCTTTCCATTGAGCAGGAGGGATTTTTAAATCTTTCTCATATACTTCTTCTAAGTTGTTTACATGGTCGTCATATTATATAACCAAAATAAATTGAGTTAATCTGCAAACACAGAAACAATCCAGCAGACACAATGGCAGCAAATTAACTTGGCTCTGTGTTGCAGGAAACTGAAAAGAAAAGACAGAAAAGTTTGTTTATCTGTGTGCTTCAGAGCAGACGCCAGCAATGCTGAGTCATCTGCAGCAGGAGGGGCTACATATTAACAGACAACACTGAGGCTCCTCCTCTCAGCACAACTCGTTCTGTCATTGGGTGCACTCAGTTAGAGGCTTCCAATCAGTAGGTGACATAGCAGTTGGGTGGAGTTTTCACTTGATTTAAATCGAGTCCTCCCAGCGGGAGGTTGCAAACTCGCCCACTGCAATGCATCGGCGACCAGTGGTGATGTCATGCACTTCCCAGGCCAGGAGGATACCACCCGTAAATGAGCACGCCCATTCATACAGTCTTTAGGGTGGGGTGTCTAGGGAGGTAAGGATCGGGGTGGAGGTCAGGCTGGTACTGTATTGTCCCAATAGGAAATCATAACTTCAAAGCTCGCAGTTTTAATATTGACCTTTGACCCTCAGTACTTTTCCTCAGATGACCTACTGATGAAAGACAGTATTGAAACCACACAGGGAGGAAAACATTGAGGCACTTTTAAATGGTACATTTATTGAGGATATCTATAAGGTTAGAGGGGGGCTCAAGATATTGACAGGAGCTCAAGATACCTATTTTAGGTTTAATCCATCCTTGCCATTGGCTCTACTGGGAACACAAGAAGAGTTTCCTCTACAGTCTCACACAGATGTGCTGTGTGAGTTTTAGTGTCACCTAACCCTGTATCAGACAAGATTACAGGTGATTTTAGACCTAGTATCAGACAAGATTATGGGTGATTTTAGACCTTTTATCAGATAGGATTATGGGTTATTCTTGAATTAAATCCCGGTTTGTGTACCAGGGGAGAAGGGTGTGTTTAACCAACCTCATAAACTCTGACCAACAGGAAAAAACATTTCTCTGGTGGATTCTTGTGTGAGCTCAGGCGATGCGTGCTGTTCAGTTCGGACGGCTTCATTCAACGCGAGGCCATTCGGGCAGAGAACGGCAACGGTGGAGAGAGACTATCTATCATAAATATTGGGGGTAGATTAACAAGCTTCTCTTGGCAGCGGGAGCGATTCACTCACGCGGCTGTATCGCTCCCTTCAGATTCAGTATGAAAACACCGGCGTGTTTGTGAAGCGTGAAGGCAGACATTCATCTACGCCTTCTCACCAGCGGTCTGCTAATCTCAGAGCCTCATTAGAGGTGGGGGCCCTGAACACAAGAATGTGCAAAAACCCTGATTACTGTACTGAGCCTGGCAGAGTGAGCAGGAGGAGGAGCTTTAAAAAAAAGCCCTTCATCTCTACAGTGATCGCTGATCCAAAGCTTTCATTGTATTACTGTGTGTTCCGTTTTTTTTTTTTTTTTTTTGCTTCTTTAAGTAACAAATTTATAGCTTTACATTGCTGCACCGCCCTGTTGTGATTTTTCACTGTTGAGTTATTCAAAATGGCAGACAGATATTTCCTGAACTGGACCAAGAGTAAAGCAGTAGTTTCTGTAACCAGATACAACTCTTAAATATCAGGTGGGATCAAATAAAAATATAAAACTCTAAAAGTGAGGTAAGCTTCTGGGGGATGATCAGCATGATGCAGGAATGTGGAAACTCAACTGTCTCTGTCAGTCTGGAGTATCAGTTTCTCATGATAGCCTGGCTTGCTTTGACACAAAATCTGCTATTACAATGTTTTACCAGATAATAAATATAAAGTACAAAAGGCAGGTGTTTTGATACTCTGTTCATTTCACTTCTTTGTTTAATACTGGATTTACTCCAGTTATAAACGTTTGAAAATCCATATGTGATATATTCCCTTGACGGCAGCCAGCAGTTCCTGGTCTGACGGTCTGACAGGGGAGTTTGGCAGCCATATTGGAAAGTTGGGATATGTTGGGAGACAGACTGAACCCCTCTCAGCAGGAAGTGATGTCATGTGCTGTACAGAATTACACTGACTGCTGAACAACCATAGCAAAACATCTTATCTGAAGAACAATATTGGTGTTCTGGACCCTGATGGAACTCAGGAAAGTCAGACCTAACAAAGCAAGAGCAACAAAAACACTGAGGGCAATTAATAAAGCAATCAAGCAGCTTACTGTAATTACTCAAGTATCACAATAAGTCATAACGAGTGCATATACACCAGCAGTTCCATAGTTGTAAAGGTGATGAAATCTTCCATATTGTCTTGTTTCACTCCCAGAAACAATAAACATTGAGCTGTACTTATGATATATATTCTTCAGAATTTTCAGCTGTATTTGTTGATTCACTGATTGTCATGGAACATAATGGACCTCGTTCACAAAACATATGTACGATTACATTTGATCGTAAACTGCGTATAAGAACAAGAACATTTTAGCATTCATTACGCATATAATTTACAAACATTCAGCATTCATCATCTCATACACCTGGGATATGCACAAAAACAAAGGGCTGCACGTGTCATAAATCTCATATTGTTTTTCGTAGGAACATTTTTAAGAACAAAAGTAAAAATTATTAAAGAAAGGTGTGTGTGTGTGTGTGTGTGTGGTGTGTGTGGTGTGTGTGTCTCAAGCCTGGTCGTGGTCTTCATAGAGATGGGGCCTGGTCCCAGTTATAGCCTGCCCTTCATAGAAAGGGGGCGTGGTCTTGGCTATAGCTTGACCTTCATTGCCAGTGGGCGTGGTCTCTTATAGCCTGTCCTTCATAGAGAGGGGCTGTGGTCTATGTTATAGCCTGCCATTCGTTGAGAGGAGGCGTCTTCTCACATATAGCCTGTCCTTCATAGTGATAGGGGTGCGGTCTCCACACTTTCAGACTGTCAGTTTAGGGGCCAGAGCCAAAAATCACAGGTTTAGTTTTGGTTTGTTAAAAAAAAGAGCTAAATTAAACTATTAATCTCTCTGACGGGGCATTGACATTGTGTAAATAACATCTGTGTGCAATTTCTACATGCCATTGTTGTGCGGGAGCTGTGTAGGGCTGAAAGGGTCTGTTTCCCTCAGAGGGCAGGAGGGTTTGACAAATCATACCACCCCCTCAACCCCCCAACCCCCCCCCCACCCCCCCCTTACGCCCCACCATAGTATACCAGACTCTACCCACCTCCCCCCTCTTCCTGTTGGCTGTTGAAAGGAGGTCTGAAAGAGAGACCGATAACAGGTCATCTTTCCACCCTCCAAGTCTGTTCAGTCAGTTCAGTTGAAAGCAGTTTTCAAGAACTTGGTGCTTTTTGTACACAAATGTGTTTGGACTCTGCTTCAACACTCACGCAACACATTCTATAAATACCCCGTCCCACAGAAAAGTTCTGTTCTTTCCTGTTCTTCAGATTTCCTGAACTGATGGAATCAATCATTACACTGGCTCTTAATCAAAATAGAACATTTATACACATATGTGAAAGCAGGTTCCATGTGCTAATGCGAATCCATCTGTAGTAATTATGGTGACTTTGATGAAATCCCAACCTTTGTGGCTGAAGCTGTGATGACCAGCAATGTCAGCTCCTGCATCACCTGGTAATCTGGCTAACAGCCGTCGCAACCGGACGTATCAGAAGCCACGGTGAGAATAAAGCTTGCAATAGCCTTGTCTTGGCTGATCAAATGTGGTAGCGCCCCCTGCTGTGCGCAGTCAGTAACTCGATTTACAGTTTTCAGCCTTGGTGAACAGCAAAGTAAGGGAACACACGGGGTCGTTAAACACACATGGTAGTGTTACACACAGAGTATTATGCAATTTAATTGATAAGCAGGTACAAATATAAATTCTAAAATAAAGAAATAATTTACAGTTGACCAAATGTTGAGAGTAAATGCTTAGCCTATTTTGAAGAAGCACGAACAAAAACTACTGGGAGGAAATGCTATCGCGGCTAGTTGCGTGCGAGTCTCAATTAAAAACAATTAAAAAAAATTAAAAAAAAGAAAAAAGAAAAACGACATTTTAACAATGCCTGTAAAAAAACGATCTTGGTGAATTTCTACAAGGACAGACTACAAAAAAAATGTTATGCTACTTTAAGTATTGACCGCTAGATGGTAGCCTGGCGCAAGAAACTGGTTTAGCTGTTGCCACTTGTTGAATGACATGAAGTAAAATGTCAAATGTCAAAGCTTGATTCTTATTTTTATTTTTTTTAAGAAATAACTAATTCATTTTTACTCATTTTCCTACTTCAGTTAGTATCTAAATAGTTTAAATCGTTGCCAATTTAACTGGTACATCCTAAATGCTGGCTGTAGTTTTGAAGCGATAGTTTGCATGTTATCTGTGTCTTTATTAACTGAATGTCATGATACAGTATGATGTTCTTTCTGCAGGAAGCCTCTTGTGCAGGTCTTATGCAGCTCTGTGTTTGAGAAGAAATGGTTAAATTACAAAAACAAACCAGAATCACAAACATAACTCAGTTCTCTTATTGTAGCCTACGCTATGCACTTATTGTACGCCGATTTTTTTTTTCTGCCAAATAAATGTAATGAAACGTAATGTTCTCTGTTTAGAGATAAAAGTGGCCTGTAGGCTACTATATATGTTTGTCCTAAAATGAACAACAACAAAAAATGTTCGGCTTTTATGTCCGGCTTTTATCATTTGAATAGTTTGTTTTGCAGTTTACATTGAGCTTTATGCGAAACGTACATTCATTTGATGCTTTATTATTTTTATTTTTTGTCATTTTATCTTATTCGTCTGGTTTTTTTAAGAAATCCTGATTATAGTGTAGATACGCTCACAGACGGAAGCCTATAATATAGTGTACACTCACAGGTACAATTTATACACTCCCACATGTCATTTAATCCTGACAAATCAAGCAAACAACAGCCTACTAAAGAGAATCTTTTGCACCTGATAGAAAAAAAAACATATCTGTCCAGAAAAGGAGTGAGACGGAAGTGCGATGATAATAATAGTACATAAGCATTTTAAAATCTGAAGAAGCTTTGAAGTAGACGATCAGAGCTTTCAGTTGAATGAATCACCCTACGCACGCGCTGGGTTGAAGTACCATGCAGCTGCACGTCCAATGCGAAAGATCAGAGGCTGTCCACTGAAACGATGGAATAGTGATGGCACATTGTGTGATCTCAGAGGACAGTATGTGTTTTCATGATCGTTTTCTGGGGATTCGTTTATCCATCCTTTCACGGGTTTCAGCGGTGATGCTGTTATGTCTCAGCAATGTCTATGAAACACAAATAAGAGTATACATCTGGACGCACACACCAGATACCTGGGCACTGCCAGTGATTTTGGGCCCCGTGAAAAGATCTCACATTGGGGCCCACCACCAATGAATGAAGTTACACATGATTCTACTATATTTTTTTATTGTATTCTTTGCGCCCCAGGAATTATTACCACCTTTCCCACCGCTTATGACGGTACCCTTCTATTTCTTATAGGCTATTTCACTGTTCGGTTTTCCTTAAACGTGTGTTTCTTTTCTTCTTCTTTTTTTAAATGAAAATGTGTTTATCTTTAAAAGAACTTTGTGCTGTATATGCTTGATACGTCCTATACAAGTAAAGGTATTATCATTGTTGTTATCACCCTCATGCAAGCTGGCGTAGGAATTGTTCAGCCCATCGTTAATATGAGCCGTTTGGTACACTATTAGTAAGTCTATATCGTTCCAACTTTCAAATACATCAAATCAGTGGTGGGGACAGGAACCCTGTAGCCTACAGTAATGATTACTGCACTGGAGTACTGCAGTGGAGTTATGGCATGTCTGGAAAAGATCTTAACCTATGTTTGACAATATGTGCAATTAATCCTTTTCTGTGCGCATCTTAGTTTGTCTTCGACGCTTGTAGAATTATATAAAGGAAACTTAAGAACATCGAGGAGGATATTTATTAAGACACATGTACATGCAATTTTTTTCATTATTTTATAATGTGAACGTTTGCAATAATCGTCAGGACGTGTGGCATATGTCTACTTTACTCGTGTGTTACACTAGCACATGGACGCTACAGTATTTAATATGATTAGATCAAATAACTTTGTCACAAACATAAGATGAGTAGGATTGCTGAACTTTGCAATGCCGCTGTTGCTATGGCTACGATGCTTCATTAGTTCAATAAGTCCCACCCTCCGACCACAGTCACCTACACGCTTTAAGGAGTCGCTGTTTTTATGTGTCCTGGATGTAGGATACTCGTTTAAAGAGTGACACGAGCCGAATGTAAGCAGTTCTCCTGAGTCGACCGACTGGTCTCATTATAAACCATTAAATATTTCACTGGAGCTACTTAAAAGTTATACAGCAGGCTACACAAAAAGCAAACTTGAGCGACCCGCTTGCGTTCGCTTGAAGTATGAGCTAGGAGCAGTGCCACATCTCGGTCGGAGCCAGACATAAATGTAAGTTTCTGTTTTTATTCCGCCTGTGAAATGCAACTTTATATCGGAGCTATTTGATATTTGGTTTGTTTCAAGTCATTTTATGAAGCGCAAATGTCACACGTGGTCTTTGTTAAGAGTAACTCCAAGATAACGTCCACGTCACTGTGTTAAAAGTGAGAAGTAGCCTAATTCACAAATTCAGTCATAAAATAACGCAAATAGCCAGACTGGCACCTACGTTCTTTTTATTGTAGTTAAAGTTAGTTCGTGTTTCTCTAAATCGGATCTCTTCCTATAGTCAACTTATAGAATGCAAAGATAATTGCTGACAACCTGTTTCCTTTGGTAAAAGTAACAGATTTCAGTTGTCTTTCAAAGTAAAGCAAGGATAATTTTTGTTTAGGGATCAAAATATTTTATATTTTGCAGAAATAATACCACAACATGCTGAAATATTAGGATGTCGCTTAAACGAGCGTGCACTGGATGTCCTTTTATAAGTGATATGAGTTTGCAACCAGCGATGATGCAGATATAGCCTACCACAGACACGCACGGTTCTGAAATGTGCTGTCACTGTCTTAGTAGCGTGTTTGACTGCAGAATCACACGCTCAGTGCTTGTAAAGTCAATATGACGCACACACCAAACGAACCACAAACACACCCATTTCCACGCTTTGTCGGAAAAAGCAGCTGCTTTTACCGCAAGACCGCTTCCTTTCTCAATCTACTCTGGCGCACCAGTTCTCTGGCTCAGGGTAGGCGAGTGAACTGATAAAGACTGCAGGCAGTAAAACTCACATATTGACCCTCTGATACCGTGCAACACGAGCTCTGTCGCACCGTAGCAGTTCACTGTTGCAGTGAAGCAGAGAAACAACCAACAGGTGTTGGTTTTGGCAAGTTTGATCAGTAAGTTTTAGTCAAGCGCGATTGCTAGAAACTTCTCTAATTCTTCTGTTTTACCTGGAGATTCTGTCCCATTGGTCTTTCCAGTGTTGTTTGTATTGTTAATGTTCGTCCTTCACTACTGAATAAGATGAGGGAACGAAGTCACCGAAGGGCGTGCTTGATACATACAGTTATATATTATCTGGATTTTAAAACAGTGGAAATAAACCTTCACAGAAGCCCATGCTGCAGCAGCTGCATGTTTTAAACGAACAAGATTGCATTGTCCTATAGAGCAAAGATTTCTATCCGACAAAGCTAAATTAAGAGAAAACGTGTTTATTTGGTTAGAGCATGTCCAAGTGTTGGTAAACATGTTCTTGGACAGACGCAGTTACCTCACGTCTGTATGGCTCTTTAAAAAATATATAGTGATCATTAAGGTAGCACTACCAAGGCTACAAACATTATGTTGTGGTAACCTTAATAACTAGGAAGTAAATATTCAAATTGACTGGTGTTAGACGGGATAAACTAGAAATAGCCGCAACAGACCTCCCTCTTGTGTGTGCTGATATGAGCCTGATATGAGTTTGTGTTTGGCTAGTAAGACGCATTCTTAGATTACGTCACAAATGCCAAGCCACTACTACAACCGTTTGCCTAGTGAGACCAATGGCAGTCTATCACCGAGTTAAACTAAATACACCAGGTAAATGATAACACTGAAGAAGAAAGAAAAAAAAAAAAACACATACATTGCAGGTGTCAGTAGAAGGTATAATGAAAATATATTTCCTGCTCACTTGGGCTGTGTGTAAAGAGGCTCTGTATCCAACAGAAAGATGGAAAAATCTGAACAAATGGAAAGACTGTTGCCATAATTTAGAATGTTAAGAATGACAGAACTGTGTGGCAATGCAAAGCCTTGTCATTTTGAGACAAAATATAAAATGTATTTGCTATCTTCTCATTGGTGAGTTATGTTTAGTTTATTTTAGTAGTTAAGGTGTACATTGTGGTTCAGGAAAGCTGAGTGACGTGTGCATGTGTGTGTGTGTTTGTTTGTGTGTGTGTGTGTGTGTGTGGAGTAAAAGTCGGAGGGATCTAAGTGGCAGAGGTCTGGAGTTAGGCTTTCTGGGGTCAGAACTCCAATTCTAAATTGTGTATTTGGCAAATCATTTTGCTGATTAAACTGTCATTCATATCATCTTACTGTGTCTGTGCACATGTGAGTAAGTCTGGTTTCTATGTTGAGATGATGTTCTGTGCACGTATGAGAAAGTTTTGTCTGTGTGTAAAGATAATAATAATAATAATAATAATACATTTTATTTAAATAGCACCTTTCAAGCATAGAGCACACAGTTCTTTCTAGAGCAGATAAAGGAATGAGGTATACAGTATAATTACAACACAAGGGGTACAGTAAAAGCAGCATAAAAGGGAAGAACGAACAGCAAATAAAACAGCAACATTCAGAAAGCTATAATAAAACGTGAATAGAATAAGAATAAGAATAAAACCAAGAGAGGAAAGAAGCACAGTAAGTAAAACACATTTTTATAAAAAAACAATACAAGGAAATGATAAAACAGCAGCAGTAGGACCCAGCAAGTAAAAAGTAAAAATCACAGTATATAGCTATCGATCATTACAGAAGGCAGTTCAGTAAAAAAAAAAAGAATTAAAAAAGAAGAAAAAAAGTTTTTATGCTGGTTTTAAAAGCAGAGACTGTATCAGCAGACCTAATATTGTATGGGTGGCTGCTCTAGAGCCTAGGGGCCATTATGGTGAAGGCTCGATCACCTCTTGATTTTTAATCTAGACTCTGGAACAGCGGATAATTCGTGAAATACATTTCAGTGATAATACATTTTAAAAGTTTAGGTCAGGCAGCTGTAATGTGGCACAGGTGTGCGAGCGTAATGTGGTGCAGGTGTGTGGGTGGAATGTGGTGCGAGTGTAACATGGTGCAGGTGTTCAGGTGTAACATGGTGCAGGTGTGCAAGTGTAACACAGCGAGGTGGGCGGGTGTAACATGGTGCAGGTGTGCAGGTGTAACACAGTGAGGTGGGCGGGTGTAACATGGTACAGGTGTGCAGGTGTAACACAGCGCAGGTGTGCAGGTGTAACATGGCACAGGTGTGCATGTGTATCACGCCACAGGTGTGCAGGCATAGAAAACAGCTGCAAGTCGAGGGCCATCAGCTGGCCCCGCCCAGTTTGTGCATTGGGCCCCAACACGTCAAATCTGGAGGGTTAGATAACCTACAGGGACACGACCCACAGATGTCAATAAAGGGATTATCCTCGCCCCAGGATCCCGCCCTGCTGTCTGTTGACTGAAGGGGTGAAGTCGCGTCGACACGCTGTTGCAAAGATGAGCAGGATTTAGCCCCTCCCTTAGGCGACCATAGGCAGAGTCCGCTCTAAATGTCTTTACATCCCAGCTGCACCGTGCCTCAGGCTAATGACCTTTAACCAGAATTCACCTTTCAACACATTCTGCGGAAGTATGGATTGCTATTGATTTTTCTTCAGTTGCCATGGTTGCATTACTGTGTGATATCTGTCTTTGATGTGGTCACTTATGCATTAATGTCACATCATTGCTCTTCGCATCTCTGCACACTGTCATGTTATCTTAGATTTATTTACGCTGAAGTTTGACTTTTCAGGTAAAGAGAGGGCTGGGTTATTTCTTCCTAGGCAGTCTAGCAGGTGCCGGACTCAATATGATTAACACACTAACTGTGAAGAAAACATCTTTGTTTGTTTTTGTTGAATTGAGGCTGATGTCTGTCTGTCACCTTTCTTTTTCGTTCTGGGCGAAAGAACCCAGAGGAAAGTGAAGTATGAGTGTACACATGACTGGCTGTATGAAGTTCATACTCAGCCAAAGTTTCCGTGTTCCCTAAATACTTAGAAGCAGCATTTGCAGCTGTTGTGACAAGTGGAGATTGGAGTTTAGAGTTGGGGTTATAGGGTTAGGGTTAGAGTTGTGTATGTGGTTAGGTTAAGGGTTAGGTTTTTTGTACACGGCGTTCTATCCTCTTTCTCTGTTTGCCTGCCTGTTTCCTGTTCAGGTTGCTAAGCGATAATGAGCGGTGACATCATCACCTGGCTGTGAGCGGATGCTGGGGGGTTTTCTGGTCTGGGCCCGGTTCTACCCCGTCGGGGGCTGAGAGAGAGAGCGACAGCATGGAAGCAGCCCCCAGTACCAGCGCGACCCAGGCGGCTCACAGCGTCTGTCTGAGGGACCAGGTATCCAGGAACACTGGAACCCCACAGCGAAACGCCGGTGCCCTCAGTGACCCTGGCCCAACCGCCATCCTGGAGAAAACACTGGAGTTCTTCAGGATATGTGACATCGAAGACAAAGGATTCATCACTCGCAGAGATATGCAGGTACAGCTAGTGCATGTCAGACACACACACATACACACACACACACACACATACTTACACACACACTTACACACACACAGCAGCCCTTTTTTCTGGCTTTTTTCACTACTCTGTAAAGCGTCTCTGTGACAGTTCTCAGTAAAAAGTGCTATACAAATACACACACACACACACACACACACACACTTACACACACACAGCAGCCCTTTTTTCTGGCTTTTTTCACTACTCTGTAAAGCGTCTCTGTGACAGTTCTCAGTAAAAAGTGCTATACAAATACACACACACACACACACACACACACACTTACACACACACAGCAGCCCTTTTTTCTGGCTTTTTTCACTACTCTGTAAAGCGTCTCTGTGACAGTTCTCAGTAAAAAGTGCTATACAAATACACACACACACACACACACACACACACACACAATGTTTCCACCAGGAAAACAGATAGTGGAGGGGGAAGTCCCTCAGAGAGTAAGCAGTGGTGTTTGTGAAGTGGTGAGCTGTGTGGTATTCGCAAGGTATAGCCTACACTTGACCTGGTGAAAACATGACTGCAGGATGCCAGTTTTGTCAAACGGCATACATTTATTGAATGGTTCATCTGTATTCCCCTCAGTCCTGGGCTGATAAAACTCTCACACAGATCTCCATGCTGTGTGTGAATGGGTCCTTGCTGTGCTGTTGGACAGTAAGATGTAGAAGGTTTTGCTGTAAGATCTCTTGCCGGCCACACTGGGCATTAATTGCTGCTGTGTTTCACTGTTAAAAAGAGCCTCAAATCAAAGGGCAGTTATGGTGATGAAAGCTGTGTGCGCCCCCCCGCCCCCCATGTGATAAAATGTGCTGTGAGAACAGCGGCAGTCCAGAGCAGCTTCTGTTGTAATTAAGTGGGAGGATGCCATGCCCCGCCCACCCTGCCATGCCCTGCCCCTGCCCCCACACACACCCCCACCCCCACCCACGCCCATGCCCCACCATGCCCACTCTGCCCCACCTGGGCTGATCAGGGCTTCCAACACTAGTGAACACTGTGGGTTCAAGGGGTTGCGCTGCAAACACCAAAATGTATGTTGATCTTAATAAGTATTTTAGTCTTATATTTAGACTTTATATTATTTCTATTACTTTTTTTTTTTTTGCTAAACAAGGCAAAAGATTACCAATGGGGGTGTCTGTTTGACTTCTTTCAAGATTTGCCAGTGGGGTAAGACAGTTTAATTTAAGCAGTAACTTAAAACAAGCTAATATTTTGTACTTGAAAGAAAAAAAAGATTTGAAGTCTCATCATAAGGCTAAAACACTTGTTAAGACAGATATTTTTTTGTAGTGTGGGGGCCCTTGACAACCTCAGGCTCTTATTATAGGCGACCTTCCGTTCCCCCTCTCCTCCTCCCCTCCCCTCCTCGCCTCTCCCTTCCTCCTCTCCTCGCCTCTCCCTTCCTCCTCTCCTCCTCTCCTCTCTGCATTGTTGTGTAGATGCAGTCTCTGTTCCTCTCTGCTTTGCCTTTGTCCTTACAGTTCAGCCTCACGCACTGAAGAGCTCTGATCCTGTTTATCAAACCAAACCAATGCATAATTTACCCACGATGCCTGCTGTATTCATACAAAAAAAACAAACAAAAAAACCCTGTTTAGAATAAACATGCTTCTAAATGGAGCTTTATGCAAAGTGAGTCTTTCTGCTGCACGTCCAGCACGGCTTAAGTACACTGAGTTTGACATGTTTTGCTGGTCCAGCAGCACTTGAGTACGATGTGTTTAATGTATGCTGTAGATTCAGCAGCTCTGGAGTACACTGTGTTTTATGTGTTTGATATGTAATGTGCAGCTAATCCTGTGTGGATTTAACTCCTTCATGTAAGTGTTACTTACACTCACATGAGAAGCCCACTGCTCTGTTAACAAGATGTGATAAGAAAGTTTAAGAAAAAAATTGGAAGATGTAACATTCCTGAAACAATTAATGTTGCTAGCTGCGATCAAATTGAATATTTTGAAAGAAAGCATCGGAGCTAATTGGCTAGAGTACATAGTCTCTTGGGAAGACGAGGGTGCATTGACAAATTCCCCCTCATAGTGTGATTGTTCCCTGCTTCAGGTGATTGACAGGTGTTGGGTTTATGTGCCTGTGAACACAGCAGCGGTCTTTTGAAAGCTGTGATGGTGGAAGGCGTATTAAACCTGATTGGCTGACCCCGTCCTGAACCTTGTGTGTGACAGAGACTGCACAGGAGCCTGTCCCTCAGCGCAGACGAGCTGGAGAACGTCTTCGACACGCTGGACACCGATGCCAACGGCTACCTCACCCTGGAGGAGTTCTCTTCCGGATTCAGTGGGTTCTGATTGGCCGCTCAGATGTCACATGTCAGCTCCAAGCTGTCAGTCTTTTGTTGGAGCATTTAGAACGGAAGAGGACAGGGTTATGTTATTTGCCTCGGTCATTTTATACTGTTTTAAATACTTCCATTATTTAAAATGAAAGCAGTTACTTCAAAAACTAAAAGCAAAAACACATTGAAAATGATTATATGAAAACTGCATTGAAGATGTTAACTATATAGTTCATTATTTTGTCAGGAATTCAAAAATTTGACTTAAAGATTTAAGAAATGAATTAGTTTGACCATAAAAATATATTTACATGAAGTATGCATGGTAACAGTTGGTAACAGGTCACAGGTGTTGGCGTTAGTGATGTGTTGGGGGTTGTTGGCATTAATGTGATAGATTGTGTTGGGTGATGTCCCTGTGCAGGTCACTTCCTGTTTGGGCGGAGAATCTCGGTGGCGGAGGCGGGGGAGGTGGAGGGGGAGGCGTGCGTGGCGCCAGGCTCCTTGGAGGTGCTGTACCAGAGGCAGTGGGAGGCGCGATTGGTGAGAGGCGAGGATGATGAGGAGAGACACTTCTGCATGCTGATGGAGAGCCTGGGCGCCAGCAGCATCTTTGAGGAGTAAGAGCAGAGAGGCTGAAGGGATGGGGTGGGGCTTGGGCGGGGCTACAGGGTTGGGCAGGGCTGTGGAGATGAGGCGGGGCCTGGTCTCTGTGCTGTACCACATGTTGAAACAAATCAAATTTAAATGTCTGTGGCTCATTTAGTTTCTGTTCGGAAACTGTTTCCAAGCTCTTGTGAAGGTGCTCTTTGTCAATTGCAGTAGTTTCTGTCTGATGCTATGAGACTTAGCACGGTGGGCTCATTCCAGTTGCGTTCTTTCCTCGCTGCTTGGCTCCATCCAATGAAGGACGCAAGGAAAGGGTGCGAGGGAGGGACACATGGACGGCGGAATCAAGGAAACGTGTGTTAGGCAAATGGAACGCCCTTACTCAGTCAATTTTAAGCCACATCAATTACAGACATGACAGATGTGGAGAGGTGGATCCACAGGCCGATATGTCACACGTTCCAAAAGATACTTCGGCAAAGGATGCACTCGTGTATCCTTGCTGAAGCATCCTCCAGGAGCCTCCAGGCTCCTCCGAGGAGCATATTACGGGTTGGAATGTCCTTAACAATGGCATACCTCGATCAATTTCCCGGTCAGGCGGGGACTGAGGTGATTAAGAGGGATAAAATATGTAATTGGAATGAGCCCAACGTCTCCTCTCTAGGCGTAGACCATACCCAAATTTGACCTCTCCTGCCCTGCCCCCAGCCCAGCCCAGGTACGTAGCCTGTGGGCCCAGCTTCGTCGGGATGAGCCTCACCTCCTGTCCAACTTTGAGGAGTTCCTGGCCAGGGTCACGTTCCAGATCAACGAGGCCAACCAGGAGAAGAAGGAGATGGAGAGCGCCCTCAAGAGGTGAGTGCCACACAGTCTGTATGGGAACCAGGTGACCAGCTCAACCTTTCTACTTCCTCCTGATTGTGTCAGTTAATATTCATAAAGATGTGCGTCCAACAACAGGTCATCCAACCCCACTAATATTGGCCTTGGTCACACCCATTTGTGAATATGTGTTGAAAAATGCATCAAACTGAGTCATCACAGATACTGTGGATCTTTGAGATGCAAATGTTGAAGTGTTCTTTCACTCATAAAAACATTTTAAAAAATTATTTAGCACAGAATGGAGGTGCTTCCTGCCTCTCACCCGGTGCATGCTGGGATAGGCTCCTTCCCCCCATCCCCCCTTCCCACCCGCTTACCCTGACCAGGATAAGCGGGTTAGATAATGGGTGGATGGAGAATGGGGATGCCTGTTACGAATGTATGAGCTTAGACGTGAGTGGAATAGGGAGGTCAGGGCTCTTGTGCTGACAGACTTTGGGCCTTTCAGAAGAATGAACATGTGACTTTTTGACTTGTCACATAGTGAGCCTGTTAAACTCCTGCCCTCGTCTGGAATCTCTGAATCTCTTTAACCCTAAATTTGCCGACACTTCAGTCCTTCAATGGTTTATGATTTTAGAGTGTTTTTAAGTGGCCGGTGAGTGAATAAACAACACATGAAAGCAACTGCTGCGTAAACACCCCACTTTTTACAAACAACCAGCCCAACATGGCCCCCCACTTATTGAAAAACAACCATTTGCTATCAAACCCTGAAAGGCTGATTTGGTCCTTGTAGGAATACCATCAGATACAGCTTTCTTATTTCATCTCCTCACTCAGGTTTCCTTGTAAATGTGATTTAATGGACAGCTTCTTTATCACGTTCAAGGATACGTTCGAAGGTCCGGGTATGGTGGTACAGTAATGCCTTACAGAATGTGTAATTTATCCTTTTCAAATGACCAGTAATCTGCAGGAAAAACATGTGTGTCTGTAAACAGTGTGACTTTACTAAGACCAGCAATACATTCTTTGAATCTTTTCCCCTGTAAGTGAGAATTAGGAGCATGCAGGTAGTGGAATGTGCACTCACTGAACGTACATTGAGTGATTTTAATTGGCAGTCTAAAAGAGTGTTTTTAATTGCCGCTTTCTCTGGTGTCTGTATGTGCGTTTGATTAGCACCTGTGCTACAGCAATGCTTTGTGATGTCCCGACCACGTCTTTTGTCTGTTGTTGTGCTGATGGCTCCTATAAGGCTTACGTAAGGCACGTGTATAAGAGGAATGTAAATGGGGGTCCTTGTGGTTCAGGATATAGAAATTAATTCACGGAGCTTTCACCTATTTTCCTCTTATCAAGCGAAGTCGGCACAGAGCTCAGAGCTGAGGTTGTTTTTGCAGAAAATCTGCGACTCATGACGATGAGATTCAGCGTCTGTACGAGGAGATGGAGCAACAGATCAAGTCTGAGAAGGACAGGATCCTTCTGCAGGTATGGTCACCCTTACCCAGCATGCACTGCTATAGTATGCACACCCTTACTCGGCATGCACTGCTACAGGTGCTGTCACCCTTACCCGGTATGCACTGCTACACATACATCGCCCTTACCCAGCATGCACCGCTATAGGTGTGGTCACATTTACTCAGCATGCACTGCTAGAGTTGCTGTCACCCTTACCCCATATGCACTGCTACATGTACATCACCCTTACCCAGCATGCTCTGCAACAGGTACATTGCTCTTACCTAGTGTGCACTGCTACAAGAACTGTCACCCATGCCCAGCATGCACCCTTACAGGTATCATCACCTCACCCAGAATGTACTGCTACAGTATGCTCACCCTTGGCATACACTGCTACAGGTGCTGTTTTACTTATCTAGCATGCACAAGTACAGTTGGTGCCGGCAAATAGGACTGTGGTAACCAGCATGCAGTGCTCTAGCAGTCTTTCTTCCTCTTTCCTGCAGGATTCTGAGCGCTTCCTGTCACGCAGTCAGGACCTGGAGCAGCAGCTCAACCACAAGGAGCAGGAGCTGGAGCAGATCTTTCACAAACACAGGAGGGTGAGATTTGCATCTACTTCTTTATTCCTCTGCCTGACTCCACCTTACATCCATTCTCACCACTCTCCATCCAGTGTCACCCCTCTCCATTCCATTCTCACCACTCTCGATCCAGTCTCATCACTCTACGTCCATTCTCACCGCTCTCTATCCAGTCTCACCACGCCCCATCCAGTTTCACCACGCCCCATCCAGTTTCACCACTCTCCATCCCACGCTCTCCCACAAACATTTTCCAGCTCCCATCCACCCAGTCAACAGGTTTGACTGTCACTCTAGCTCTATAAATGATATTAGTTATGATGGCAGATACAGCTGCTGTAACTGATTTAGCGTAACCCATCAGAGAAGTGAGCTGTTTCGGCTTGGCCTCTCATTACGTGACTTTCAGTGTACAAATCTGTGTACTGCCTCTGCAGTCCACCCAAGCTAATTGTGCTGAAAGTCAACATGAGTTTGTAAATTTCCCTGAGTTCTTTCTTAATAAAGAGAAGCTGGCATCTTCCTTGGCACAGTCATTAAAAGCTGTTTACGGGGTGCTTGGTGGGCCTTAATTACTGCCGCTAATGAGTAGCTCCGCGTTTCTCTCTGTAAACATCGTTTCTGTACAAAAGGAATGCCAGCATGAAGCTGGATCAATGCTGGATTAACGCAGCTTGTGTTAACGTGCAGAATTACTGTGCGTGTGCATGTGTGCGTGTGTTTGTGTTTTGCATGCGTGTGTGTACATATGTGACACCTCTGTGCGTGTGTGTGTGTGTGTTTGTGTTTTACGTGTGTGTGTGTGTACATATGTGACGCCTGTATGTGTGTGTGTGCGTGTGTGTGTGGTATGTGTTTTGCATGCATGTGTGTACGTACGTGACACTTGTGTGTGTGTTTGTGTTTTCCATGCCTGCATGTGTACATATGTGACACCTGTATGTGCGTGTGTTTGTGTGTGGGTTTGTGTTTTGCATGCGTGTGTGTGTACATATGTGACGCCTGTGTGTGTGTGTGTGTGTGTGTGTGTGTGTTCATATTTGACGCCTGTGTGTGTGTGTGCAGTTGGAGCTGCAGTGTCAGGACCTGGAGAGCCAGCAGCTGGAGAGCAGGGTGGAGAACGTGAAGCTCAAACAGACCAATGAGGAGCTGCAGCGGGAGCTGAGACACACCTGCCAGGAGCTCAGTCTTGCCCAGGAGAGCCTCAGCCGCCTGCAGGAGGAGGCCTCCCACCTGCACCAGGACCGCGAGCTGTGAGCCCCCTCCCTCCATCACTTATAAGAGACTGATAACTGTGCGTGTGTGTGTGTGTGTGTGTGTGTGTGTGTGTGTATGTGTGTGCGCTGCACCAGGACCGCGAGCTGTGAGTAATCTTCTCTCCCTCGCATATAACAGACTGGTAATTGTGTCTGTGTGCATGCGTGCGTGTGTGTGTGTGCGTGCGTGCGTGCGCTGCTACAGGAACACGAGATGTGAGTTATCACAGAGTCATAAATGTGAATGACCAGCGCCTGCCTCTGCTATGAAGTTATGAAGCAGATCTCTATACTGTGTGAAGGATCCTGTGTGCAGAGTGAAGGATCCTGTGTGCAGAGGTGTGTGTGAGCTGTTTTGTTTGTGGTTTTGTGAACAGGGAGCTGTATCGAGTCACAGAGGGGATGCAGCGAGAGAGGGCGAGCCTTCTAAAACAGCTGGACCTGCTGAGGTACAGAACCTAGCAGAACCGCACACAATCTGCACCTTCTATGGTTCGGAACATTACAGAACCACAAACTGTCTGGATTTGCTGAGGTACAGAACCTAGCAGAACCGGACACAGTCTGGACCTGCTGAACATGTGTGTGTATGTAATCCCGCGATACACACACATGATGCATGTATACAGTATGTAATGTGCGTATAGCAGGGTTTCTGCAGAAAGAATAAGATAGCTCAGTCTTGTTGTCTCATCTTGTCACCTCAATACAGTTCATCTTACACCCTGTATCCCTTAATGTTCTAATGCCAGTAGAACAGTAGAAGCAATAGAACCCTCTCACCTGGCAGTCACATCTGTGTAAGTGTGCAGTTTGGACATTAAGAGGAGTCTCAATTACAGTGGTGCAAATACACATTCAGCATATTTCATATATAGCACATATATTTTACATGTATGTTGTACATGTCCCTCTCTTAGTTAATCCAGCTGCTTTGTACAATATGTGCTCATACCGCTTGATATTCTGTGTCCCCCACTCCCCTCCCCCCACCCCCCAAATTCTGTCCAGGGAAATGAATAAACTCTTGAGAGACGAGCGGGACGTGTGTTACTCAGTAAGTACCTGTGCTTTTTATGAGCTGCGGGATCGAGTCAGACCACAGGGATTCACATGGTAGACATGGACCGGAACACCTGCTCAATGTCTCTCGGTTTTTCATATTCTGATAATAAGGTATAATTTGTTAAGTTAATGAAGCTGCGTATGCATCTCCCTTCCTATTGTCATTCGGAGAACTGTGCAACTGATTGATATTTAGGGAGCCACACTGTAGGAGAGTATTATTATGAAAACGCTTTTAGCATTTGTAGCGAATTTTTGTCAGACAAACTTCGGTGTTCTTACTTTGAAAAGAAACCGGAGAAATGACTCCCGCTCTTCACTCCGCGGCAGAAATCCAAGGATTCGCTCAGAAAGTCCCGGAAGCACAGGCCAGGGTGGCTGGGGCTGCACCACGACGAGAGGCAGCAGTCCTTAAAAAGGTGGGCGTTTCAGACGCGTTCGGTGACTTTAACGCACAGAGTTGTGCCATTACTGGAAAGTAAGGGACACCTGAACAGTTGCCATGCCATGAAAGGGCAAAGGGTGGAGGATGGGTACTGCTCCGACTGAGAGCTGTGTCAGACGCAGGGCATGTTTACGTTGCGAATCGTCTTCTCTGTAGAGATTCACTTTGGAGTTATACCCTCAATATGGTTGAACCCTGGGGTCTCAACGAGTTTCTTAATCTGTCCTGGTTTCTATAAGTGTTGATATTCAGCATAACAGAAACACAATTTATTATTGTCGATTGTTTTTTCCGATTGGTGATTTGTTTTTTAGTTGTCTCATTTGTATTGCTGTAAGTATTGCGGTGATTGTTCTGGTAGTCTATATTCAAATACAGGCCTTATGTTTGCCCCTGTTGGAAGCACGTGATCTGTGTCAATCATTGGCTACATCTGTTGGAGACTAAGAGCTGCTGATTTTGTACTATGCCTCTCTTATATGACCGATCATGACACAGTAGCGTTGAAATGCATCCGTTTTATTTTTCACCGTTAAAGGGCTTATTTTGTATCAGTGTGCTCCAGACTTATTTGTTTTGCAGTGCTTATTTACTGTCAGCGTGCAGCTGTAGCTGTGCTGTCTGTGGGTTTGGAGGCGATTAAATTGAGTGACATGGTGCAGAGTAACACATGTAGTGGTCTGTGGGTAGCACACGCTCTTGAATAACACACAGAGGACGTCTCTCTCTCTCTCTCTCGTTCATTAGTGACGATGAGGACGACCTGGCACTGCTGTCCGCGATGAAGAGCTTGGGGGGTGTGAACGGGCAGGGGCCGGGCCTCAGCGCCGAGGCTCTGGGTTCGAAAGCGGGCCCCGGTAAAGGTCAGCTCCAGAGGATTATCTCCATCGAGGAGGACCACCTGCCCCACCTGCTGCAGCAGCACTACCAGGCTCAGCTGCAGCAGTGGGGCGAGGAGGAGCAGGAGGAGCAGGAGGAGGAGGGGGAGGGGGAGGAGTGCTCAGATCTGGAGATGAGTGACATTTACCCCTGCCCTCTGACCTCCACTGCTCCCGAAACCCTACAGGACTCCCCACCCACAGAGCAGAGGGCTCACCCCTCCCCCGCCAACACAGACACTCCCCACGATGACACGGACACGCCCCTCACTGAAACAGACACACCCCACACTGACACAGACACGCCCCTCACTGACACAGACACGCCCTCCTCCCCCAGGGGGCAGCCTGTCGGCAAGGAAACCATCCGGCAGGTAAGCTGTGCACCCTGTCTGCTGTTTTACTGTAAAAGACTTTTTAAAATGTACTTTGCTTTTAAGCTTTAAACTTTTTTATTTCCTGTTTTTCACATGTTCCCTAGGAATATATCGCCCTCTCTCTCTGCTACCAATTTACTTTACACATTCAGGCAATTAGCAGATGCGCTTATCCAGAGCAAAGTAGGATAGCAATGCTCCACTCGGGAGTTGAACCTGCAACCTCCAAACCACGAGCTTGGTTCCTCTACACACCCCGACACAACTCTCTTGCACCTGTGTAGTGGGTCTGTACCCATGCAGAACCCATATAATGGGTCTGTACCTGTCAGTTGATAATTAACCCAGAGGGAAAGGTGTGCGGGTTTTCCATATCAGATGAACTGGCATACGGGAGGAAGGTCACATGGTGGAGGCAGGTGCGCCATTTCTCAGGAGGCCAGAGCAGGCCTTCTCTCTTATAAGGACAAAGTGTACGGTCTGACTGAGCTGCTCTCTTATTAGGTCAGGCTGTATGGTGTAACTACGCTGCCTCAGGTGTGTGTGTCCATGTATAGCGCTCTTAAACAACTCCTATGTTTTGCCTAATTTCTGAAACAGCACTTTTTAAGCAGTCTCCTCAGATCATCAGTCATCAACTGTCCTTTCAGCCATTTTAGCACAAATTAAAAGTCCACCAGACAAATGTAGCTGCTACTCATTTGATACCAGCAGGACTTTGGGCGTATTCAGTCAGAAACAGAAAATTAAAGTCAGTGTATTTTTATTTTTTAGTGTATCAAGTTTTTTTTGTTATTCAATTTTGTGACCATCAGACTTGTCCAGGAGTGACCTGCTGTGTCTGTCACTCTTAGGAGGAGGGCGTGGCCTCCACTCCAGACCGCCTCTTTAAGATCGTGCTGGTGGGGAATTCCAGCGTGGGCAAGACGTCTCTGCTGCGCCGTTTCTGTGACGACTGCTTTTACCCAGGAACCTCTGCAACTGTGGGTATGTATAGTGCAGTATATAACACCATAATTGTAGCTCTCATTGCATATAGCACCCTCTACCTGTCCTAGGTAGCAGTGTAGCATTATGGGTAAGGAACTGAGCTTGTAACAACAGTACACGGTTGTACCCTTGTGCAGAGTAAAGCAAAGAAAATATCTTATCTGTAAAAATAGATTGTGTGTGAAAATGGAATTTGTGCAAGTCTGGAAAATGCCTAAATTGTAAGTGTACCTACTTCCGGCATGAACGGCACATAGTGCTGCATATACAGATGGGTGACAAATTAAAGTAAAAACCTGAATAAATGAGTGGACACAAATGTGGAAAAAAAGGTGATATGGTCAGATGAGTCATCCTTCGCCATATTCTCGACAAGTGGGCGAGTTCATGTGTGGTGTACAGCCGGAGAGCAGTACAGGCCTCAATGCTAGACCCCCCTACAGTCTCTGCTCTACAGAGTTACAGCCCACTGGGGGCTGTAATGACTGGTGTGGGAATTTTACCGTAGTCGCATTCGTCGTAGTTGAACACGCTGTAGGAATAAAGATCACGGAAACATGCTTGTTAGCCCTTCTCGTGCAGAAACATTTGGCCGAAGAACAATGGCTCATTCTTGTCTTAAACTCTTTATCTAACTCTTTGTGTGCATTCAGCGTGGAAGATTAGTGCGTGAGGGCGTGTGTTTGAGCAGCACAGAAAAGCACGGGGCCAAACACCGTCACATGCAGGGGCTTGAAGGGAAATCTCTCGCTGCATTCTCTCGCTACCATGTGGTCTCTCTTTACCTTGAGGTCTCTCTATACCCTGCTGTCTCTCTGTATCCTGTGGTCTCTCTTTACCTTGAGGTCTCTCTATACCCTGCAGTCTCTCTGTACCCTGAGGTCTCTGTACCCTGTGGTCTCTATACGCTGCTGTCTCTCTGTACCCTGTGGTTTCTTTACCCTGCAGTCTCTCTGCGGTCTCTCACCCCACAACAGGATTCTCCCCAGTTCAGCAAGACTCTTTCTCTTCATAATGTAATGATGACTGTCGGACAGGCAGAGCTGCTGGCTGTTCCAGTTACAGTGGACTTTTTCTTGCACAGTGACAGCAGTGTGCGAATTATCAGCAACACACACACACACACACACACACACACAGTAGTTTCTCACTCACTGCATCCATTAGTGCTGAAGAGAGCTTTTCTGTTTTCTGATATGTTTTTTTATTTAATGAGAAACCTTTTAACCATATCTTTTCATCTGCTTTAGTTTGTTTGTATCATGATGTATCCTTTTTGAGAGTTATCCTGCTACTTTTGTACAGTAACGTTGCTTTTTTTTTTGTTTAAATGTTAATTCTTGTAAATATTAGTGTATCTAAAGGTGGGATCGTACTTTTAATATGAGCACTAAGAGCTGACTGCAGTGAAGTACTGTATTTAAAAGCCCTGTGATTTCTGACCTTTCGGGTTTGTTTTTCTCCTTTGGATGAGTACTTTGCTCTTTATTTTTTGCAAAAAATTATTTCTAAAAATCAATGGCTGCGCTTTCATCTGACTTTCCCATCTGGAAATGATGCATATTTTCTCATTAAAATTGATTTTTCTACATGAGAGAGTACTGGGGGAAACGGTGCCTCCCTGCAGCTCTACTTAGGAAGTTACGGAAAACTGACTTTTTACCTGAAATGTAGCGGCCTTGAACACTTTTTACTGATTTGTTTTCAGTTTTGTATTTGTAGTATTTTAGATATAAAGCACCTCCATAGCTGGCTTGTAACTCCTCACCAACACACTCACGTTTAGCAAGCTTAAAATGCTGAACGTGAGTGTGTTGGTGAGGAGCCATTAGCACTCATGGTGTTTCGCATCAATGATGCTGTGTGTCTGTGTTAACACACTAACCAATACCTCAAATAAATTGCATCTGGGGTTCAGTTCTGAGGTCCTGTCCTGCGCTCTTTGGGTTTCCCGCAGGTATAGACTACAGTGTGAAGACGCTGATTGTGGAGAACAGCAAGGTGGCCCTGCAGATGTGGGACACAGCTGGACAGGAGAGGTGAGATCCACGAGCCTTTACTCTCACAGTCCTGTCTGTTTCCCTTTAAAATCAAAAGTATACTCAATTCAGCCAGGACTGTGTGTTATCAGTGTAGTGATGACTGCTGTTATCTGCTGTAGAACCAGGTCTGGCAGCCCCCACACCATGATTGGCTGTAGGGTTGCCCGGGGAGGGAGGGGATCGTACTCATTGGTCAGCTGGATGGTCCTCATCTCATTATGCACCAGCGCCTCCTCTGGTTGACCAGAGACGTGCAGTGTGCCTGTAACAGCTGCAAATTAAGTGCACTCCTTTGACGCACTGGCTGCGCAGCTCAGCTGGTGGACTGCACAGCTCAGATAGCAAACCGGAGCACTTCAGCTAGCAGACCTGCTGCAGTGAGGAGGAACATGATTGGCCATTCCAAATATGGGAAAAAGAAAAAAAACGATTGAATATAAAAGTCTAAAAAGCAGCAGTGATAAGAGTCCGTCAGTGAGCTAGACAGAGTGGAAATCACCAGCACTGCAGCCCCTCTATATGCCCCTGGCCTTCACTACAGGTGAGAACCCGGTTACCTTGCTGAAGGCGTGTTTGCTTGCGCAGGTATCGCAGCATCACCAAGCAGTTCTTCCGGAAAGCAGACGGAGTTGTGGTCATGTATGACATCACCTCCGTGCACACCTTCACCGCCGTTCGCCAGTGGCTGACCAGCATACAGGTGAGTCAGGCGTACAGGTGAGCCCTGATGCTGCCGATCAGGCTAACCTGTGCACGGACAGGGATAAGCATTATTACACACGTTCGGTAGAGGTGCCGAAAGTGTTGTGGGAACGTTTGGCGTAGGTGCTGGATGCGTTGTGGGAACGTTCGGTAGAGGTATTGAATTATCTGCCTCACTGAGGTGCCACTGATGCTTCCAGGAAGGAGCCGGGGAAACCATTCCCATCATGCTGCTGGGCAACAAAACGGACAAAGAGAACGCGAGGGAGGTCCAGGAGAGACTGGGTGACAAATTAGCCAAGGTGAGTGAGCAAGGGGCCTGTTCGTGACAGTGATAAGCTACACCCTCTGCAAATTGATTGGATCATCATTCGGCTATATTGTAATATAACCACAAGGAAAGGAACACCTGCATAAAGGTACTTGAGATGAGGCAAGATCCCAAATTTCATCCAAATCAGACAATTTCTCAAGGAGAAGAAGCATTTTGAAAATTGGTGTGAAAAATTCAGTATGGCACACTTGAAGGGTCCTTGAGACTGATTTGTTCCTCATGAGTGATTCTGGGCCATTCCAGCTCACGATTGCTTGAAGTGAAACGAGAGAAAAAATCCTAACAAAAACAATAGGGTTTGCTTCGCTGCTTGGAATACTAATATCTCTGCATTTACCACTCCCTGCCCTGAACCCCTTCCACCCCTCTGCAGGACTCCCAGCTGATCTTCTATGAGTGCAGCGCCCTCTCTGGTCACAATGTGGTGGAGTCCATGGTTCACCTGGCCAGGCAAGTGTTCAATTAATGCAGAACGTTCTGTCTAATATTACAGGGAATATTAATGTTAAAGGGAATGGGATAAGTATGCCCCTGGGCCTGCCAGCTTCAAGCTTATACACCATACCACACTTACACACCATACTACACTTACACACTTACCTTACTATACTTACACACTTACTCATCATACTACACTTACACACTTATACAACATACCACATTTACGCACAAAACATCGCACATACACAGTTACACATACCATGCTCATACTGTGTGTGTGTGTGTGTGTGTGTGTGTTGCAGGATTCTGAAGGCGCAGGAGGATCGGGAGAAGGAGAAGACTGTGCAGTTACTGCAGGAGTCCCCCAGTAACACCAAGAGATCCTGCTGCTCCCGATCGTAAAGCTGGGCCTCCCCTGTCCCCCCACAGCCGGCACCTCCTCTGTCCCTCCTGCCCCACAGCCGGCACCTCCTCTGTCCCTCCTGCCCCACAGCCGGCACCTCCTCTGTCCCTCCTGCCCCACAGCCGGCACCTCCTCTGTCCCTCCTGCCCCACGTCCCAAGTTCTCCTCTGCCCCACGGTCTGGTTCTCCTGTGTCCTGTTCCTCTATCGCTGGACCTCTTTAAACATTTAAAAGGTTCTGTGGGCTCTCCAGAGCTTACTGCAGGGGACATTGAAGAGAACCCAGTCTTGGCTGTATGAATATTACATCTGAGCAACAAGAGTGAATTCCATTATTAATGTTGCCAATTTATCTAGTTTCTCGATGCACTATTATATATAAAATAGCAATTTATTTTCCTACGTAAATAGTTTTAAAAATTAAAAATAATTCCTCCTCAAAACAAAAACAGAATGGCTTTACTTGTAAATCAAAGGGGAGAAAGATGCTTTGTTTACTTTAAGATGGTCCTACAGTACAGTTTCTACAAGGGGCTGTCCATCTCTTCTGATCTTTGATTGGTCTTTTACTGCAACTGGAAAAAATACAGTACAGAAAGACCATTTTCCTTATTGAGCTTAAAATGTCCAGTGAGGTTTCTTTGAATCTGGTTACCATGTAAACACACACCATGACTGAAAACCTTGGATGATAATGTAAAATATTGTGTAATTACAGTTTACTGTATTTGTGACAGAGGTGGTAGTTACAGTAATAAGAACTGTGCGTTGTATGTACAGTATTGTCCTGAATAGCTTACCGAATGTTTTTCTTTTTACATGGAAGTTAATGTTTAATTATTGTTTGTGATTTTGAAAGTGTGTCAAAAGCTGTAATATTATAAATACAAATATTTATTCAGCTTAGTGTACTTTCGCTGTAGAAAAGGTATTTTTGGGATTCAACATGATGTCACCATGAATTCACTGAAGCCTGTTAGAATATGTCAACTTTAAATAATTTGGTTATCCTCTGGCCTATTTTTCAGTGTAAATGTCGATAGTGCTGTTATTATTCACCTGAAAAGTCAAAATTTATCCGCATCAGCACACAGCATTAGCTACCACGCGCATGGATTTGCCTGATGTTTAAAAGCATTCTGTGCATCAATGAAACCTGTTCAAAGCTTCTCTAGTGCGGTGGCGCCCTCTGCTGGTGACCGGTGGCCAGGACATTAAAACAGTACAGAAGAGCACATACCCCACTGTGGAAAATTAGATTGTGTCCTAAACTGTCTATTGTATGAGATTCTGTTTATCACTTTGCACTGGATCAGAAGGGCATCTGTCTTTTATTATTCTAACACTCAGCGAAGTACACTGTGAAATGAACACTGATAATGAACACTGCAGAGCAGAGCACCAAACCAGCACACGTCAGCACTGTTTCGCAAACTGTTGTTTTCATTTCTGGTTTCTATCAATCGCATTTGCACATTCCTGTACAATTGGAAAAACAGTTTCTGTTATATGTTTAATGATTGAGTTTAATTATGAAAATAGAAATATGTGAGGTAAATTATGAATAAATACAAATATAACACAGAAAGGGTGAGATGTGTTTCTGATTAATCTCCTGGATTATTAAAATTATTCTCCTTTCTGGTGTAATCTTTAATCATTCTGAGAAGTACACTTAGACCAGGACTTCATCATTTAGATCTTGGTGTGATCGGGTTGCCACCCTGTGGACAAAGTCTGTACCACAATTCCATGGAGATGGTTCAGTCAGTTTATTAATTTGACAGTAAAAACTTCCATGGTAGCTGTAACATTAGGAAGACAAAACTGTACACTGACATTATTAATCTTAAATATGTACTAATACATTAGCAAGGTTCCTGACCAGGTGGTGTTTTGAGCTGTAAAAGACTTCAGCTAAAATAAAGGTTTCGGCAGTTTCTGATCTTAGACATTAAACTGAGACTATTCTTTTCTGATCTTAGTCATTAACATTAAACAGAGATGATTTTTGATTCAAGTAATTTACATGAAACTGAGACCATTCCTTTGTGATCTTATTCATTAACATTAAACTAAGACTATTCCTTTAGATCTCCATCATTTATATTAAACTCTGAGTAGAATATTCCTTAAAACATTTACTGTAATATAAATAATCTTATTTTGTATATGTCCTTAAATACTTTTATTCTTAACTTTGTTACTGTAAATAACCCAAAAAATATTTAAGGCAACACTGCCAATATGCATGCTGTTTTAATCTATTCTTATCAATATTGTCCTAAATGTTTGACACAAGAGAAAGATATTGCAGTATTTCCAATATGCACAGTACAGTACCAGATGATAATACATAAGAAATACATGAATACAGAGTTTCATACTGAACCAAAAAAAAAAAAAGTAAATTCAGAGACATCCTAATCCCTAACAAAACCCTGTCCTTTGCTTTGTGCGCTGGTGCTGATGGTTCTGTCTCGGCCCAGTTAGATGTGCCCAATGCTGCTAGGGAAGGGTTATCCACAGCCCAGACGGACAAACCACCAGTCATCCAGAACCAGAACCAAATGCAGCTCCGACAGCAGAATGGGCATGTAAAATAACCCCAAGCACAGAGCAAAGAGAGCAGCTTGGTGTTAGTGGATAGGGAGCAGCTCTGTCTTAATGGATAGAGAGCAGCTCTGGCTTAGTGGATAGGGAGCAGCTCTGTGTTAATGGACTGGGAGCAAAATTGCTAGTAGACAAGGAGCAGCACTATTAGGGAGTAGTGCTGTGCTTGTGGATAGAGAGCAGCTCTGTGTAGTGAATAGGGAGCAGCATTGTTAGTGGATAGGGAGCAGCACTGAGTTAGTGCATAGGGAGCAGCATTGTTAATGGATAGAGAGCAGCATAGTCAGTGGATATCATAAGCTCTGTGTTAGTGGATAGGCTGGAGCTATGTGTTACCGGATAGGGAACAGTATTAGTGGATAGGATGTCTCTTTAAGGGTCAGTACAGTACTTCACTGCTGTGAAGGAGCTCACAGTTGGACCGGATGAAGCCTCCAGCCGTTGCCTTGGCAATGACCATTGTTAAGAGCACAGGTGATGGGGAGGGGAGGCCACAGTTCCAGGGCTGACCAGCAGGGTGCAGGAGAGCCACTAGCACCCCAGTACATGAGGAACAGTCCCACAGGAAGCGCCATACCTCCCAAACCTATTAACATGGTTTTGGGGTGCCCCTGGTGTAAGAGAGCCTGTTATAAGGGGAGGATATGGAGCCAAAGTTCCTCCACCAACAGAACAATGCTCAAGAGCAGAGAGCATCTACCTGAGAAAACTGCTCTCACCTGAGCAAGTACTGTTCACCTGAACAAACAGCGCTCACCTGAGAAAGCAGAGTTCACCTGAACAAACTGCTCTCACCTGAGAAAGCAGAGTTCACCTGAACAAACTGCTCTCACCTGAGCAAGCAGTGTTCACCTGAACAAACTGCGTTCACCTGAACAAACTGCTCTCACATGAGCAAGCAGTGTTCACCTGAACAAACAGCGCTCACCTGAGCAAGCATTGTTCACCTGAACAAACTGTTCTCACCTGAGCAAGCAGTGTTCACCTGAACAAACTGCATTCACCTGAACAAACTGCTCTCACATGAGCAAACAGTGTTCACCTGAACAAACTGCTCTCACCTGAGCAAGCAGTGTTCACCTGAACAAACTGCTCTCACCTGAGCAAGCAGTGTTCACCTGAACAAATTGCTCTCACCTGGGCAAGCAGTGTTCACCTGAACAAACTTCTCTCACCTGAGCAAGCAGTGTTCACCTTAAAGCCTGGATGTCCAGGGGCTCTGCTTTTCCCCTGAAACACACTAAGTACCATACTGCACATGCCAACAAGCAACACCCCCCCCTCCATATCTGTTATTATTGCACAAAAACATCCTAAGTCCTACAGTAAACACACCACCACTCACACTTCACGTCAGTGAATTTACATAATTCACCCAGCCCTAACCCCCAATCCCTAAATGCAGAAGTTAACAAAATAAGAGCTATGAGAACCCTGCAGCACTGACTTTTAAAAATGGCTGTTTCAAATCTTACAGCCTTGTCGATTTTCTGAAAAATATACATGTTAATACCCTAAATGGTACAATAAATATTGACAAATCATGATTTGACTGGCTAAATGGCTAAACATGCAAATAAATATAAATATGAAAAAAATAACTTATTAGTCAATACTGCAAATGGTTCCTTTCATTATGACATAAATTCTCTCTGGTTCTGTACATTTACTGCAGTAAATATTCCCTAAAACAGTCTCATAACATAATCCTGGTGTAAGAGCTCATGTGAAAGCTCGTTTTTAAAATATAAAGAAGTGTGAGAAAGAGTGTCTTCTGTTCTCATTATTCTGCAAGACCTACACCACTCAGCATAGCCTGAAATCAATAGCACAAGCAAACAAATACACCTTGATATCATTCCTTAAACAATGATGTATAATTACCACTAATAACATTCACACTGAAAAAGAACGTTCTTGAAACTTGAAAGTGTTGCATCCTGTAGTTCCTCTCTGAGTGATTCTCTGAGTGGCTGGTGTCGGCTTGCGATTGGACGGCCTGCACGGAAGACTCCTCCCGCATCCTGGTATGTGATTGGTCAGCACCACTGTGATGAAGGTGTCTGCTGCTCTGTGGGGCTCAGGACTCCCCCTGGCACCGTAGCACCCTTGCAGCAGGGGGCCTAGCGCATCTTGTACTCGTGGGAGATGGCGGCCTCACACAGCTGCCCTTTGAAGTCCAGCTCCAAGGTGAAGTCCAGATCCCGCTGCACGGGAAGAGGGGCCGAATCAGTCCAGGCGGGAGGTCAAACAGGGTTGAGTGAAACCGAGTGGGTTTAGTCACACTCAATCACTCGCAGTCACATTCGGTCACAGTCAGTCACAGTCATGCTCAGCCACACCCAACAACACTCAGTCACGCCCAATCACTCTCAGTCACAGTCATGCTCAGCCACTCAATCACGCTCAGTCACACTCAGTCACAATCATACTCAATCACGCTCAGTCACACTCAGTCACAATCATACTCAATCACGCTCAGTCCCAATCATACTTAGTCACATACAGTCACTCTTAATCACACTCAAACATGCTCAATCACACTCAGTCACACTCAATCAAACTCAGTCACAATCACACTCATTCACACTCAGTCACACTCAATCACACTCAGTCACAGTCATGCTCAGCCACACCCAACAACACTCAGTCACGCTCAATCACTCTCAGTCACAGTCATGCTCAGCCACACCCAACAACACTCAGTCACGCTCAATCACTCAGTCACAGTCATGCTCAGCCACTCAATCACGCTCAGTCACACTCAGTCACAATCATACTCAATCACGCTCAGTCACAATCATACTTAGTCACATACAGTCACTCTTAATCACACTCAGTCACAATCATACTCAATCACACTCAGTCACACTCAGTCACAATCATACTCAATCACGCTCAGTCACACTCAGTCACAATCATACTCAATCACGCTCAGTCCCAATCATACTTAGTCACATACAGTCACTCTTAATCACACTCAAACATGCTCAATCACACTCAGTCACACTCAATCAAACTCAGTCACAATCATACTTAGTCACATACAGTCACACTCAGTCATACTCAATCACACTCAGTCATGCTCAATCACACTCAGTCACACTCAATCACACTCAGTCATACTCAATCACACTCAGTCATGCTCAATCACACTCAGTCACACTCAATCACACTCAGTCATGCTCAATCACACTCATTCATGCTCAATCACAATCAGTCACACTCAATCACACTCAGTCATACTCAATCACACTCAAACATGCTCAATCACACTCAGTCACACTCAATCAAACTCAGTCACAATCATACTTAGTCACATACAGTCACACTCAGTCATACTCAATCACACTCAGTCATGCTCAATCACACTCAGTCACACTCAATCACACTCAGTCATGCTCAATCACACTCAATCACACTCAGTCATGCTCAATCACACTCAATCACACTCAGTCATGCTCAATCACACTCAGTCACACTCAATCACAGACACTCACGTTGTTGTTCTCGTTGGGCTTGACAGCGATGCTTCCGATGATCTCCTCCCCCCTGCGGACGGTCAGGTAATCCTCCAGGTAAAACACTGTCTGCTTCCAGTGTGTGTAAGGAGCATCAGGGGCTGTGCAGGAAAAAGACGCTTTCAGAGTTATTGTTCAGAGGCTAGCGAGCGACCCAGATCTTCTTCAGGGTCGTCAAACACACAAGTTCCACAGTGCTTCTCCCCACTTCTTTACCAGCGTGACTTCTGAACCTGATACTTTCCAGTGCTACAAACCTGCAGCTCAAGGTCATATCTAACAGCAGGTAAGGCCTGCATGATGCCTGCAATTAAATAAATAAAAACAGAGTAAAAATGAAGCTGAACACTGCAGAAGTCATTTAGATATGCTGTGTGACAGGGCAGAGCGCCCTCTGGTGCCTGGAGTGGGTAAGACCGCGGGTTATATATTCACCTGGCTCAGCTGGGGCCTTACCTGTGGAGAAGCCAGTTTTCTTGTGACACTTGGTGAACTCGATGTTGAAGTAGGTGACCAGGGCGTGCACATAGTCATTACGGTGAATCTGGAGACAGAACGCCGAGGTGAAGGACAGGTCCTCTATCTTCACGGTGTAGATATCCACTTCCTGTAGAGAGAAGCCCACGCAATGACTAGGGTTTCCAGACGTCCGGTTTTCGACCGGAATGTCTGGTTTTCAAATTATTTGTACAGATCCGGTTTGTGTTCCCGACTGCCGGTCCAAGTAATTGATGGAAGAACTTCACCGGTAGTTTGTAATGAATTTGCGTGTCAGTGACTCCCAGGTCTGATGTCAGTTCTGAGGGCCCCCCAGGTGTCAATGTTGTGTGGTTTTGACAGATTCTAAATCTGCTGACCCTAGCAGTGACTCACACCAGCACTTCCCGTAGAGAGAGACCCATGCAGCGACTCAAACCAGCACTTCTTGAAGATGGGAATACATGCAGTAACTCACACCAGCACTTCCTGCAGAAGGAAAAGCATGCCGTGACTCACAACAGCACTTCCTGTAGATGGGAAAACATGTAGTGACTCACACCAGCACTTCCTGTAGAAAATAAAACGTGTAGTGACTCACACCAGCACTTCCTGTAGAAAGGAAAACATGTAGTGACTCACACCAGCAGTTCCTGAAGAGTGAAGCATGCAGTGACTCACACCAGTACTTCCTGTAGAGAGGGAAACACACCGTTACTCAAACAAGCACTTCCTATATCCTGCAGAGAGAGAAGCATGCAGTGACCCACATCAACACTTCCTGTAGAGAGAAAAGCGTGCCATGACTCATACCAGCACTTCCTGTAGAGACAGACCCATGCGATGACTCATACCTGCAGTTCCTGTCGAGAAGGGAACATGCACTGAATCACAGAAAACTACATCTCCCTGTGGTATATATCTGCAAACTCATTATATTTAATTCACAACACAAATCCCTGAAAGTTAAGTTCTCACATAATTTGCACAAACCCAGAGCACACACAAGCACACACACACACACACGCACACAGCAGAGATGTCTAACCTTTATCAGGCAGGAGTTGGTCACCACCTGCTTTGGGTCCACAATGTCCACCAGAGGCTCCTTCATGGCCACATTACGGATGCAGGTCATGTCAAAGCCGTACACATTCTCCCACCCTGAATAACACAGGCAACATTAATCACAGACAGACATACATAAACTACAGTACAACAAGTGGATACAGAGAGGAAGTGAATGAGACAGAGAGAAAGACACTCACAGTGGATTTTAAAGTCCTTGTACTGTCGATCCTCAATAGCGACCACATAGAGAGCAGCTCGGTCCGGAAACATCAGGCCTCCAGGTTTCTGTTAATGAAAAAAGGAAATGGGTCAGTGATTCACCAATTTACAGACATCAGCACTGCACACTCTCTCTCACAAACACACAGACACACACACATGCACACACTCTCATTTCTCTCACACACACAGACACACACGCGCACACCCTCCTCCTCTCTCTCTCTCTCTCTCTCTCACACACACACACACACACACACACAGACACACACGCGCACACCCTCCTCCTCTCTCTCTCTCTCTCTCTCTCTCTCTCACACACACACACACAAACACACCCTCCTCTCTCTCTCTCACATACACACACACCCTCATTCTCTCTCTCTCTCACACACACACACACACACACACACAGACACACACACACACACCCTCCTCCTCTCTCTCTCTCTCTCTCTCTCACACACACACGCCACACACACAGACTCCTCCAGCGTGTATACTCTGTTTTCGGCATTAGCAGGTTATTCCAGGACAGCTCACACTATCAGGGGGCCTACCAGCCATTTGTCTCTGGCGAAGATGACGGTGTTGAGCATGGACTCGTAGAAAAGGCAGTAGCCCATCCACTCTGAGATGATGATATCCACCCGCTCCACCGGAAGCTCCACCTCCTCCACCTTCCCCTTAAAGATGGTGATGACTGCAAGACAAAGATGCGTAAGACGCAGTCCCAAACCAGGGTTTGTGGAGTGGGGATACAGGGGGTCCCAGGCAACATGGAAAAATATTTCCTTTTTAATAGAATTTTTAATTATACTTCCATATGTGAATAAAATCATATTCAGATAAAATTTCAGTTAATCCTGGAATACAGCAGTGACATATTTACAATACTTTAAATGCCATATAAATAAAATGACATAAATTAGCCTGAAACCCATAGTATGACATCAGGTCTTAAGACATGTACCCGTGTGCTGGTGCCTTTAAGATTGGCTGCACTGCAGCTTGTTGTGGGAGGTGACAAATGTGTCAGCAGTAAAACATTTTGTTGCTGTGGGGGTCCTCAGCCAAAGGGGGCCCATTTTAGGGGGCTTACACCAAAGGCTGGGCACCTCCTCTTTGAGAGACATTCTGTTCTCAGAACCCCAATAAATGTGTGGAATTCAGCCTTCTGCATAAATAATTAAGTATCACTATCAGTAAATCACATTATAGATTTTTATGTGCAAACTGTCGTTAGAAAAGGGAGCATATGTTTGATGACACAGATTTGGAATATTCCCATAAGCTCATGTATCCTTCAGTTCATATAAAAATAAAGCGGCATGTTGTATTTTGGGTGAGACCGCAGCTCACCGTTTCAAAAAGGGTGATGCTCGCTGCTGTACTGCTGTAATGTTCCCGATGGACTGTGCAGCATTGTGCTCTGTTCACTGGATACTGCAGCTCTTTTACAGGGGAAGCAGAGCCATGCTATTGTACAATGTGCCCTGTGTCTTTGCGCTGTTGAAAACAGCAGATAAATCTGGAGAAGGATCCTGCGTTGGTGGTGAAAATGCAAAAGGACCGGACCCCGCGGATGCGTTGGAGCAAAGAACAGCCGTGACTCAAGTGTGCTGACAATCGCACGTCACCTCTCAGTACACAGGACCATGCAAACACAAACAGCTCGATAACTGTGCAAGAGCAGCCAGCCTGCTACTGATACCTGCACAAGACCAGTTGTATATGTCCGTGTATAATAACAACCGCATGAAAATAATTGGTCTGACTGCATTTAATTCATTGTGTTTACTTCCTCCATTTCGACCAAGTAGAGGCCCTGTAACTGTCAGGTGAATCCTGACAGCAGAGGCAACCTGTGACCTCAGTTAGCAGCCCTTGTCACCAGCCTGCTCAGCCGATCAGAGAGGAGACACACTCAGAAACAGCAAGTGAGTATGACTGCCATTCTCCACTCCTGTCTGCCCAATATAAAGTGCGGAATATGACCTGGAAAAGCTTCACGAGCTGCTCTTACCACCGTCCAGGTGGTTAGACTTTATGATCTTCTCTGAGTATTCAGAAATGCTGGAGCATTCAATCTGGAAACAAAGAAACAATGCATTATGGGTATACAAAATTCAAAATGGCATAAACACAATCCCATACCTGTTTGTTTAGTTTAAAACATGCACAGGGTAAACCGGCTTGATTAGAAAACCTTTCAATGTGAAGCAGTTAGTCCTTTTTAATAGTTATGTTATGATTTATCCCCAGTTTGTCATCAGCACTGTGCATTATCACCATATCGCGTACTCCCAGGAGTCACTAAGGCCCAGCCTGTGTTCACACATTAGCTCCTGTCAGCTGAGTTTAATTTCTTCTTGTGGCTAGGGTAGCTACAGACTCTTCAGGAATATAGCTGCACCGTTTAACAGTAGAGGCAGAAAATCTAAATGGCACAGTATGGTTCTGTGTTATGGCTTAGTGCCTCATCGTTGTAGAATCATTGTTACAGTGGTGCTTGTGTCAGCTGTTTGCGTTGTGTTTTTTGTAGTATCAGTGTAGTGTTAGTGTAGTGCTTGTGTAGGGTTTGTTTAGCTTTAGTGTAGCGTAGTGTGTAGATACAGGGCTGCTATAATGTTTCCTTCCTGCATCCTCGTAATGTTTTATTTGAAAGGTGAAGAAAAGAGGACTCATTTCACGCTTTCTGGTTCGGGGGGGATGAAAAGGTCTGGTAGGACCCATATTGGGCATTAACATTCTGGACAGAAGCCCAGAGATGCACTTCCTTTGAGGTCTCAGCAAAGTGTCACTTAAGAGCTCAGCTATACTGAACATTAGCGCTTATGATATTTAACAGGAAATCAGATGTCGGACACAGCAGATTTAGCAATTATCACACACGCGCGTGCACACACACACACACACACACACAAAAAACACACACATGCATCGACACATACACACACACACACACACACACACACACACGTATACACAAGGGCATTTACACACACACATACACGCACACACACACACACGCACACCCACCCACGCACACACAAACACACACACGTATACACAAGGGCATTTACACACACACACACACACACACACACACACACACGCACGCACATACACATCCTGCACTTGTACAGTTCGTTCTACAGTTTGGCTGCATCAGTAAAGTGCCATTAAAGCCCTTTAACCTCCTGGCTGCTCACCAGAAGGCTCTAAAGATCTCACCAGCTTTCCCATAGGAGTGAATCTATACGCAGAAGGGTGCTTTGCTGGTGTGGCTCTATATTAGTGTGGGTGTGGTACTGTATGTACAGGTGTGGCTCCGGAGGTCAGTAGGGGGGCGCTGTTCTCACCCCGTACACGTGTTTGGCTCCTGCTTTAGCTGCAAACATGGAGAGGATGCCCGTGCCGCTGCCCACATCCAGGACCACCTTGTCCTTAAAGATGTGCTTGTTGTGGTACATGGCATTCCTGTAGGTCAGTGTCCTCACCTCATCCTTCAGCATCTCCTGTGGGGAGGGAAGGATCTCTCAAACACTAAACATAGAATGCTCTGCTATGCACTACAGCACAAAACAACCACTTCTCAAATCTCTGTTCCCTTTTACATTTCAGATCTTAAATAGATGTATATAACTAGAATGCAATGAGTGTCAGTTTCAACACCATCAGAAGCGCATGGCAGAAGCAGGCTGTAGCTTTCAGTGACATGACATCTATTACTGCTATGGTACAATATTTCTAAGCCTACTGAAGTAGATACATGAATCTCACAGGTGTATTGATGTATAAAACAAGGCTAATGTTCAAGAATGAGGTCAGTAACCTACAGAGCCACAGGCCAGGCCAGAACTTTGCATTCTTCTCTTCTTCTTATTATTATTATAATAATAATAATAATAATTATTATTATTTTTTATTATTATTATTTTTCTCTGCAAACCACAGTTGCTGTGCACGGAAAGGCTTGACCTATTTAGTAAAAATGCAACAGAAATCAAACACTTTTGTTCTGTCTCATTTTTCTCAGTCATCCTACCTAATCAGTTTCATTACACATCAGCAATGCTAAAGCACCTCTTCAGCGACTCATTACACCTATTCAATGTGATAACACCTCACAAGTGCCATAACACCTCACCAATGTAATTATACCTCATCAGTACCATAACACCACATCAATGTGATAACACCTCACAAGTGCCATAACACCTCATCAATGCCAATATACCTTATCAGTGCCATTACACCTCATTAGTGACATGACACCTCATGAGTACCATTACACCTTATGAGTGCCATTACACCAACTGAGTGCCATTACACCTTATTAACCTCATTAGGTACTGGCCCTGTAATGCAGGTCTCATGAATGCCATAACATGCGACCGGTCTAGTAATCCACTAGGTCAGCGGTTCTCGAACTCGGTCCTGGGGAACCGCTGTGTATGCTGGTTTTCATTCCAATGTCAATTGCAAGCCCAGAATTTTAGCAAGTGCTTTTCATTTTTTAGAGCTGGGGTCCCCAGGCTTATACAGAAAGGGCCAGTGTGGGTGCACAACACCTGATTCTACTAATCAATGTGCTTAGCAAAAAAACTCTAGTGGTTGTAGAATTAGTAGAATCAGGTATGTGCACCCACACTGGCCCTTTCTGGATAAGACTGGGGATCTGGATAAGACTTATGGTACCAGGCCACCATACCTCATGGATGCCAAAGTGAGCATACGAGTCAAAGTAATAGTCGCGGGACGTCATCTCCTCAGGGTTTAGGAACTTAGCCATCTTTCCCCGACCGGGACAGCTGGAAGAGCCCCCTGGATGGGGTGTGTGGGGCAGGAGGGGCACATGGTTGACTGAGGGTATGGGTTTGGGCCGGGAGGAGGGTTGTACAGACTGGGAAGGGACAATACGGATGGGGGGCTGGAGTGAGAAAGAGAGGAGGAAGAGAGAGAGAGAGGAAGAGAGAAAAAGAGAAAGGGAGACAAAGAGAAGAGGGGAAGGGGAGACAGGGATAGGGAGAGAGAGGGAAAGAGAAGAATAAGCAGAAGGCTATGGATCATAAGTGGGAGGAGTTTCAACCACACCTCAAGACAACATAGGCATGCTCACACAGATCCCTGACTCAGTGAATGAACGTACAGTTATCACAATAAAGTACAGATATTTGTGAAACTGCTCTCAAAATTAATAAATACTGTACGGAATATATTTTCTAATCAAATAAACCTCACCAATGTGAAGACTTATGCAATTGCTCCAGATAATTTTTTAAGCCACTGTGTTAAAAAAGCTTTGCTAGGCTGCGTTTTTAAGCTGTGAGATATCTCCACAGCAGCCAGGAATGAGAGTATTGTGGTGAGAACTGCAATGAGAGTGAGAGGGCAATTCTTAAGAACACACCTCACTGACGCATAACATTGAAGAACAACAACACAGAGACCGTACATGCCTCCCGACAGCACAGAGACTCTAAGCATCTCACAGTCTGAGGGGGAAGTACTGAGACTCCACTGCCATGCTGTATCATCTCCTCATTTTCTTGGAAGTCTATTTTTAGATACTCCCTTAAAAAAAAAGCTTTCTCATTGCGCCATGCTAACAGCTTCCAAGTATTCTCCATGCCCCATGCAAACAGCTTCATTGTTTTCTCCATGCGCCATGCAAACAGCTTCCATGCTGTCTCCATGTGCCACGCTAACAGTTTCACTGCTGTTTCTGCATGCCATTGGAACAGCCTCACTGCTGTCTTCATGCCCCATGCAAACAGCTTCACTGCTGTCTCCATGCGAACAGCTTCACACAGCTACTTCACTTAGAGCTTTGGAAGGGAACCTGTGGGACTCTCAGTCATGCATCTCAAACTCCACTGAGTAACAACCCTTCAGGACCAAAATAAAAGTTCAATATCAAGTCTAATTGAAGAAGCACCTCCTGATTGGTCAATTTCAAAGACGTGTCACCATGTCCTGTCCCACTCGGCACCATGTTTTGTCTTCCAGGCTCTCTGCATTGTGTCTCCCGTGCCTGGTGGACATAGAGCCTGAAATTAATTCCGGAAAAGTTGTGGAACAGCCAACCCGTTGCCATGGCAACAGGAAGGGCCAACGCCACGATATCAGCTCTTAAAGGTACGTGTGTTTGTGTGCGCGTGTGTGCGCATGTATGTACATGTGTAAGAGAGACATCCATTGATCTGAACACAATGTGTCATCTTCAATCCACACATCTACACAAATTCTCCTTCCATTCCAAGGGTGACTTGTGTGCCACCATTAGGAACATCCTGGGCTTCATATTTACAGAACAGGCTATCTCCTCAAAGAACCCTCCCTACACACACACAAGGTCATGCATCCTACGCTCCTATCCATAGCACACACACCAAGCATTCTTATCCATAGCACACACACAAGGTCATGCATCCTACGCTCCTATTCATAGCACACACACCAAGCATTCATATCCATAGCATACACACTATGTCATGCATCCTACACTCTTACCCATAGTACACACACTGGGCATCTGTCCTACACTCCTATCCAAAGCACACACACCAGACATTCATATCCACAGCACACACACTTAGTAATGTGTCCTACACCTATCCATAGCACACACACTAGGGCATGCATCCTACACTCCTGTCCATAGTTCACACACCAGACATTCATGTCCACAGCACACACACTTGGGAATGTATCCTACACTCCTGTCCATAGCACACACAGATTTTAATGTTAAGATTTAGATCTCTCCCTCTGTCTCTCTCCCCGATCAGTCATAGGCTGCTGAATATATGTCATATTCGTAAAACTATGCACCTTCTGTGTAGTGGCTGGCAACATAAAAATATAAATGTAATCAAATTATTATTATTATTTCTTTGGGAAAATGCTGTGTAAAACAATGTACACGTTTAAGGTTGTGATGCAGGCATGAATCGTGTAGTGCTTTGGCCACATAAGGCCAGGCTAAACATCCGTAGTGAACAAAAATATTAGTAATTCACTTGTGTCACCGGAGATTTCTGTCTAAAACACGGAGCAGAGATTGAAATGTGTCAAGCTGTAACAGACGGAAGACGAAACTAATCATTACTAACAACGCACCGGACTACAGTTGGTAAGGCAAGACAGGGATCTCAGGTCCACTTTAGATAAATTACAGCCTCTACGTATTACCGCATCAAATCCCCGGGCGCCGGGAATCCTCATTGTACCTGCAACGGCCTGCAATTTAGTGACAGTTAATTTTAGTTTAACCAGGGAATTCATTAACCCGGTTTCAAAATATAAAGCAGCCGTGCGAAAACTATCATTCATGCAAGGCTATTTAGCTCGGATACACAGTGTCAGCAACACCAGACGTAGGCTAGTTTTTCCACGGTCTCAACATCTCACACAACTGAATTTGCTTTCATTATATGCGAACGCAGAAGTGAAAATAGGTGACATTCTCCGGTGCGGACGTGAGTAGGACACGCAGCTTGCTGCATTCCCTGCTGCAGATGACCGGCCCGTGTAGAGAAGTGACAGCCAGAAAAAGCGATAAGCTATTGCAGCCAGAAAAAAAACTGGGTTTATATATTTTTTTAAACTACACGAGAAGCCACATAAGGCAAACAAGGAAATAATTGCAGACACATTTGAAAGCATTGCACCGATACTTCTCGCTTACCTACCTCTGGGTTCTCGGCCTCCGCCATTTTTCTCCGTAGGAGCATGCAGCGGGAGGAGTGTTTCATTCCCATAAGAGCCACCAGATTTATTCAACTCGAGGAGAGGAAAAAACCGAGAAATCAGGTGAATAGAACATGTCTCCTGTATAATTAGCTCCGCTAAATTATTTGTCCATCCTGTTAATCGACACTAGTCTATTCAATGGCCAAATACATTATTTTAATTGAGAAAACAATTAATAACAATTAAAAACTTGGTGAAGTCCCCAAAGAAGTGCGACCTCTAATTCTAGTTGAAAGGGTCCTAGAATCCACTGTGCAAAAGTTATCTGTTGTGTTTCATCTTGTGAGGGCTTGCAGCATTAATGCCGCAACTATCGTGAAAAGTGCAGAAAGCGTTCCGTTACCCCCCTGCGCGTTATTGAGACATGTAGCCTAGAGTCACAAACTTCATCACAGCCCGGTAAACGGAATAGGGTTTAAAAACATGTCATCGCATTGGAGAAAAACAATTAAATTATGTCCCCGACACTCTTATCAAATGTTTATGTTAACGATCCTTCAGTATTTGTGCTGTGTCTGCGTTTTTTCGTTGTATTATTTGCCCAGAGAAGTTCTAGCGGGCTCCCAAGACGAAGGTATCACAATCCTGTCAGTTCACTAATTGGACCATTTCTTGAAATCCTGTTCTTAAAAATAATGCGGTTTCCTTTTGCGTTAGACGTAAATATTCTTGAGTTTTAATTGCCCCATTTCGTATTGCGTTTCACCATTATTCGCCCGCGTCATGTAGCGTAAGTTTAACTTAACCTGCCGAGGCTGAAATATGAAAATAACATTTGGAACAATAGGAAAGTAATCCTACATTCGACCTCCATGTTCAAGAATGCATTTCATAATTCGCTACCTCCTACACGCCAACTGGTGTTCTACCTTCGCAGTTCGCACTAGATTTGTGCATTAGAGAATGTGGAAATCGGAGTCATATCTCTATAGCAATAAGGACCAATAGGATCACCGCTTCCCTGTTTCCTACGCGCTATGTCGGCTGTGTCTTTCATCCGAGAAATAGGCTATAGACGCATCTTGTCAAACTCTCTGGTCTATTGCATCGTCGCATTGCCTCGGCTGATCACTGAGAATGAACGATGTCGACTGTGTCGCCCGAGTGAAATTATAATCATAAATGATTTATATTATATTATTTTTATATATAAAGAGTAGTCTATCCTAATTACAACACTTAGTGCCGCAAAGTTGTAAGCGGTATTTTTGTTGTTGGTGTTGATCTTGTTCTTCTTCTCTGGAGGAAGATGAGGATGAGGAGGAATAATATGGGCTATGATGGCTATTCCTCAACTGCCACTTATACTTTGCACCCAGAACCACACGTTTTAGACTTTATTCGGTTGCTTTAGATTTCTCATTACCAACTGTGTGTTGTTGTATTGTTAAATATTAAAATGTGTTTTATCAGAGAAAAAAAGAATGGTGAGTCTCGTCAGATGTTTCTATAAATTATCTTGGAGATGCATGTTTGTTTCCCGCTTGGCTGTTTGGCTTAATCTCTGGCTGTAATTCTGTTAGGACTCCCCAAAAATGTTGGTTAGTTTAACTGTGCAAATTGAGAAACCATAAAATTTTATGGAGAGAAGCCTGATAGCGTTTGATGGAATGGGCGTCATGCTGATGAATGCAGCTGCAGCTGTAGATTATATAGGTTGGTGTTTATTTTCAGATGAATGCAGCTCACAACTGTATATTATGTAGGTTGCTATTTATTTTCAGATGAATGCAGGTCACAGCTGTACATTAAGCAGGTTGGTGTTTATTTTAAGGATGCTGTTCTTCTGCCGCCTACACCTCTGATTGCATAACTCAGGACGGAGATGTACCACATAGCAAATTCATGACTGCCTCTGGTGCAAAAAATCTTCACCCACACACAAATCCCTCTTCATAATCTCGCTAAATTGTTGGTCTGCACTTTGGTTGGAAGCTGTTCACCAATAATATTTTATATCCTCTATTTCAGTCAGCCATAATAGCAAATCGTTCACATTAAAGTTGCATGAGCTATCTGCTCTGCCATTTCAAACAGAAGTGTGAAAGCAGTCGAATGCATGATGAAGATGAATGTGTTGTTAATAGTTCTGTGTGGAGTAAGTAGTTTTGTCTGCTTTGACTCTCTTTGTGTAATTTCTTGCTGTTTTGAGTGTTGAATTACTGTTGTTGACATTCTGTTTTGACTATAAAAATGAAGCAATGATGAGCAGATCAGAGCTGATTCATTTCCATCCTCTGGGACTAATGCCGATGCTCTCTCTCTCTCTCTCTCTCTCTCTCTCTCTCTCTCTCTCTTTCTTCAAAGGGAAATTGAGGATATGAATCTGGCTAACCCTCAGGGTATGAGGTCCAGCTCACTGTCACTGACTGGACGGGGAGCACAGTTTGTTGCCATAAGAAGTCACAGCATCTCACAGCTGTATGAAAAAGAACAGAAGAGTAAACAAGTCAATGTTAGATTTTGATTTTTATGATGTAGTTTTTATTTTTTTTAGTGGCTTCTTGCTTTGTGAAACTGTAAATTGATTATTATGCTTGTTGGTTGGCTGTGTGGTTGGCCTTTCATTTTTGACAGTTTTTTTGTTGTTTTTTTTCCAGCAGGGTTCACCATTTCTTTGTGGGTTCGCTGTTGGCTGAGTGGCAGCTGATTCACAGACTTGTTGCTGGCAAGTTTCTGCTTTTTTATCTTGACGGGGTTGAACCCATTGCTCTTTCTCAGAAGATATTAGGCGGTAGCGCACAGTCACGAAAAAGGCTTTTGACCTTGAAGTCAAAGCTACAGTCATGCTGTAGAAAGGAGCGCAAAGATCACCGGAAGAAACAGCCAATCCTGCCTCCACAATAATATCTCCAGCCATCGTCCATGCTACTCTACATTTCATCTATTTTTCATTTCATCCTGACATTAATGCTGGCTAAATATAGATGAGTTATGTATAAATTGAGGGGTAATTAGATAGAGGTCCGGCTCAGTAACATTGTTTATGCAGACCGTCCCGTTCTGTGGCTGGTGATACATTGTTTCCTCACACAGAGTGGCTGTATAACAGGTGATGATTTCCTGAGCTTCTCCCTGTGGCCATATATCACTTCTTAATAGGCTTTTGGTTTATTCGATTAAGCAGAATTGAGCCAGCGCACTGTACACCAGAGAGGGAGACTGCGGAGATCTGCCCTTTGGTGTCGAGAAAGGACGAAGGATGGCAAATTTTGAGATCTCTGCTTGTAGAGGCGTGAGGTCAGCGGGTCAGACAGAGCACTTTTCCACCAGAGCAATTATTATTCTGAGCTCTGGATCTGTCTTTCATCGTGAGATGAGTCTCGGGAACATGAGGGAAACCACCCCATTCTGTGCTGCAGCCCAAACCTTGATTTTAATCAGAGCATTTGCATGATACTGAAATCCCATCTGCATTCAGATGAAATGGATACCTACTGTTCTGTGTCAGCATGCATTCATTCATTCACAGTGTAGCGGAGGCACTCATAGCCATGCTTCCACTGCATTAGTGGTGCACATATCACAGTGCAGCACCATCTCTCCCTCACCAACAAGCTGCTCAAATACTGTCAATTTATAAATTTAGTTTCAGTCAGATGTTGCAGATATAGTTGCTGTTGGAGCTAAATGCCAGAACTCTTCAATGGAGTTCAATGTGTTTGCTTTCACTGTTTGCTTGTCTTTCAAAAGTTACAATGTAACCAGCGTGGGGTTACATTGACAGCTGTCATTCATTTAAAGTTAGATCGGGTTACACAGAAACAAAGAGGCGGGGGATTGCTGCATTTCCTTTTGAACCCAAGTCGACCCCGCTCGCCTCCCAGCGCTGAGGGACAGTGGAGCAGCGAGCTGCAGATAGGATCAGATGAGATAACGGAACCGCTGGACGCCGTCTATCAACGACATATACTCCATTACACTGCGCTCAGGATATTTATGGTGAGTTTATCACAGCTGTTGTTAATGCACTATTATATTTTCCCATATATGTTTTGGAAGCTGTGTCTGACAGGTGCAACAAACTTGTTCATTCTTTTGGGGGGAGGGGAATGTGGGAACGTCGGATGTTTAAGACTATCCTTAACTATATGTGTATCACAGAATATTGGAAGTAGTATGAATATGTAGGCTACTATGGATACTACGCGTTATTAGATTTTTTTATATCTGCGCGGTACGTTTTAAATGCGTGAGCGCATAGCGCATTCGCGGTTTCAGAATGTAGCGGAGGTGCTGCTTTGACGTAGTGTCCTCATCGACATGACTGCGGGGAAGTAAATATGTTGAAGGTGCATTTTTTATTAGATTCGCTGTTGTTGAAAATTCTGCTTGTTTTTTTAGTTCGTTATTTAGGCTATAAGCTGTCTATATCTCTGTTTGAATGTATCGCAGTCACAGATGTGAAACTGCAGTCAACAGAAGGCTTTGTCGAAGTATGTAAACAAACATCTGAGCAGCGTACTTATCGCAATAGACGACAATCGCTGTCAATTTTGTGACTGTCCAAATGAAATACGCATTTACATTCATGGCTGTTTTCTCCCACTGAAAGCACACAGTTCAGCGGCTTCTTCCGAACTTGAAGATTTTCTAGGGAATTGTATGAGTAGTTCTCACAGAAAGTACGAATGATCTATAAATGCTCGTAAAAAAGCTAAATGTATCATGCCATAATGATTCAGTTCTCCAGAAGGAAACCGAATACTTGATATTATTACTCTAACCTAATGTATCAGTGAATATGACAATGGCAGAGAAACATCCAATTGAGACAGTGTTAATTCAGACTTTCTTATTCTGATAATCAAACTCATATTTCTCAATTATGTATTAAATATTGGCACATGCATGACAATTCTCACGGCTGGTCGACATGGGCAGGGAGGTTAAACTTTTCACATCTTCCACTCACTCTCCCTGTAATGCATTGTCCCCACACTTTCAATAAAGGCTGGTTTCTGAGAGAGCCCTTTCAGATGGACACACTGACTATTGTTTAAAGATATGAATGTATAACAGCTTGCTTCCACTGTGCTGAATTACAGTGCATGAATGTTTCAGAACATCGGTTATGTGCATCTAAAAGACACAGGAAGTGAAACTGTTTAGATAAATCAGTAATATAATGAATAATCTGCAGCTTGTGGGTGCCAGGCTTGTGTTGCAGTAATTAGCAGAATGGCTTGGGTTTGGGCACCAGTCCTGATGGCTACTGCATGTGTTTATACGCACCCACTTCTCACATTTCCTGTTTTGAGAGGATGGAAATGACAGTGCTGGGGTTTGCTGCGAGCTTGAATATTTTTCTCACTAGTGCAATGTAAACACAGGGAAACTTTCTGTTGGCCAACAGATGGCAAGCTTTGTAATTATGTGGTAGAAGGATAAAGGATTTGATTGACATTTTGCCAAGTTTATGTTTAGTATGATTTAAAATGATAAAAGTGCTGTTAAAATAACTCATCTGCAGATGAAGTAGCGAGAAGCTCACTCTGGAGGGAGAAACCGTAACCGCACCTCCGTAATGGTTCCTTGGTAAAGGCATCTTGGCAACGGTTCCTCGGTAAATGTGCCTCCGTAACGGCACTTCAGTAACGATGCGTCTATGATGATGCCTCAGTAACGATTCCTTAGTAATGGGACCTCGTAATGGTTACTCAGTGAGTAAGGTCACCTCTGTAACAATACCTCGGAAACTGTGCCTACGTAACGTTGTGTTTTTCTGTACTTCTGTTTAATATTCTTTAGGAACACACAATACATTGACTCATGGTTGTGTCAGTTGCCAGATGATCATGGTCAGCTGTTAATTAGTCCAGTTACCAGTGAAAGAGGAATTAGCTCCTTAGCATTGCATTTAGCTTTGATTACCACACTCTGTTCTAGGTTCCTGTATTTATGGAAATGTTTTAGGGAGGATGGTACCATTTGTATTTCATACCTTCTTACTGCTGTGAGATACTGAGGGATAAAAACCACCCAGAGAAGGTCAGAATCTATCATTTGCAATGAAGGGGACCTGATCTGCCAACATATGAAAAATGTGCCCAGGTTAAAGTAAATGTGGTTAAGAGGCTGTGATTACAGGAAGAAGACGAGCCCCTTTGATTTTTATTGGAACAGATTTTTGCAGGTCTAGTGATTTATGTTTTTAAAATTATTTAGAGACTCTCTCTCTACTTTGAGGAATTTTCAGAGTGCTCTGGTTTGTGTCATTGGCTCTGTCGAGCCCGTTTTGACCTTTTGACCTTTGAGCTCGAAAGCACTGACATACGGAAGCTGGTAATGTGGTTTCTTTTTCTTTCAGAGGGAAAGATGTCTCGTCTGTACAAAGAAGACCATGACGACTGGTTGACCGTCTGTCTGAAATATCTTCTCTTTGTCTTCAACTTACTTTTCTGGGTGAGTTTCAAAAGCTTATGTTGAATGTCTGCCTAATTTGGGCTTCAGTTTGAAGCCATTAGCTCGCAGGACTAGTGGGGACAGGGGTAGCGTAATTATGATCTGTAAGTACAGAGAAGAGTCCAGTAATGTTAGCAGAAAGAGAGGGGTGTAGAACTGCAGACAACTATATCAAAATCTAGAAAGTCAAGTGGGTAAGGTCAATTTTAAACTGCCCATCGCCCAAATACCTCCAAATAGCCAATGATACCCCCAAATACACCAGAATATTCCAGTATACCTATAAACTTACCCTGTACCACTATATATTCCCAGGTATACAATCAACTCCCTAAAACTCCATATAACCCCCAATATACTCTCATACTCCCTGATAACCCCTTATATTGGTCTCACCAGAGGGCAATGGAAGGGTATGTTTTTGTTTTCCTCTTATTATATCGCTCATCAATGTGTGTGTGTGTGTGTGTGTGTGTGTGTGCATGTGATTGTGTGTGTGTGTACAGGAGGAGGATTTTGTGTATAAATAGCTCGTTCTCAGAAGTGTAGCTCGTCATTAATTATTTATACTGAAAACACAGAGGCCTGCAGCACACAAGGCTTCCAGAGGGGGGCACTCTAGACTTTGAGTCCTGTTTGCTACACGCTGTTTGCTTCACGCTCCTACAAGAATACAATGAACCAGCTGTTGGACTGTGACATTGATTACTGGAACTGACCACTGTGGCTAAGTGCTTCGTAGGGCAATTATACCAATGGCTTTTATCCAGATTGCTTTACTTTTGGATGCAGAACAGGTCAGAGGTCACACGCAAGGAATATATATATATTTCCTGTTGATATTAAACCATGCAGTTAGCATCAGGGCTGTATCACAGCAAAACATCTACTCCAGCAGTGATGCATAGAAAACCAAAACGACAAAACAAAACACAGAAGATAAAAAATTAGGAGATTCTGCAATAGTAGGCAGCTGTGGGTCTGAGCAGGAGGGTAGGGGCCAGGGGGCAGTGTGGTGGAGGGGTCTTCACTAGCCCTGTGGAGTCTTAAGGTTTCATTAATCTTGACTGTTTGTTTGGAAAGAAATCAGTGTGTCTGATTGGTAGGGAAAATATTGTAGGGCTGGGACCCTTAGCATTAGCATGACCAGGTGGAGCTGGAGCCATTAGCATTAGTGTGATTTAGTGGGGGTGGAATCAATAGTGTTGGTGTGTGGGTGTGGCCTGGAACTGTTAGTGTTACAGTGATTGGGTGGAACTTGAGCCGTCACCATTCCCTTGATTGGTTGGGGGTGGAGTCATTGGCGTTAATCTGATTTGATGCGGCTGAATCTATTAGCGTTACCATGATTGGATAGGACTTGAGCACTTGGTGCTAGCATGATTGGATGAGGCTGGATCCATTTGCGCTACTGTAATTTGGTAAGGCTGTGGCCATGTCTTCTCTCACCCTGCTTTCTAGTGATGTTTGCTCATTAGTTTTCTCTGAGTCGGGAATACATCACAACTCAGCCATCTGACTCGTTCGCGTTCACGTGCCTCATGATTGGAAAATTGAAAGAAAGATCTGATTGATTATGTGCCTTATGAGTGACTGCACGTCAGTTCCTTTTGGGCTGTTTACCTTCTAGGCTAGCAACTGACTAGCTGGTTGTAGCAAGCAATCTTTGGCTATTTCAGGGAAATAAGTCGAATGCTTCAGTACTGTAGTTATCAAAGAATGTCTGTGTGTATTACATTTGTAGCTGTGGTTCACTTATGGCTTTATTGTATGAAATGTCTTACAGTCCATGCAGAATGTTGGCAAGAGTGTTGCATCATAGTTCGGTCAATTTGTGCTGCATATAGAATCACAATTTCCCCCACTTGATCATCTGACGTAATAAGGTGGACCTTCCAACACCACTTTAAATCAGGTTCCTTCTCTCTCCCCTCTCTCCGCCAGCTTGGTGGAGCTGCAGTGATGGCTGTTGGGTTCTGGACGCTGGTGGATAAGAGTGACTACCTGAGCCTGCTGGAGTCCAGTGCCTTCGCCGTCTCTGCCTACATCCTCATCCTCGCTGGAGTCCTGGTCATGGTCACGGGATTCCTGGGCTGCTGCGCTGTGATCCGAGAACAAAGGAGCTGTCTGTCCATGGTGAGAGAGAGATGGGGGAGAGAGAAAGAGAGAGACAGGGAGAGAGAGAGTCAGAGAGATAGAGACGGGGAGAGAGAGACAGAGAGACTGAGAGAGAGTGAGAGAGACGGGGAGAGAAAGACAAAGACTGAGTGAGATAGATGGAAATAGAGGTGATCATGCTGTGTATTGGGTGCTGCTGTAGGTGAGAGAGTTGGTGTGCTGGTATATTTGGGTTAGACGGTGTTTGTGTGTTGTGTATATGTGTGGATGAGAAAGGGTTGGTGAATTGGGTATATCTGTGGGTGAGACAAAGTTGGTGTCTTGGGTATATCTGTTAGTGAGGCTGGGTTGGCGTGTTGGGTATCTGTGTGGGTGAGGCAGGGTTGGTGTGTTGGATATCTGTGTGTGTGAGACAGTGTTGGTGTGTTGGGTTTTCAGGGGTGACTGATGTCCTGAGGCTGACTGAGCATTGGTGAGGAACTGATGTTATCAGGATTTTTCAGTAAAGGCAACCTTGACTGACTCTCAAAATGTTAATGGAAAAGGCTGGATTGATGGAACCTGTGTGTGTGAAGTGGAGATAAGAACAGGAATGGCAGCATCACATGTCCCATATCCCCCCAAGAGAGAAGATGGGCTGCCAGATTGAGACACCAGGGGGCTGATGGAAGGGGGGTTTCAGTGAGTGAGCTTTATCTTCCTTCATCCTCTACAGATAAAGGGGGATTCTGATATGGAATGGATCTAGTTTTATTACTAAAAGAATCATTCAGATGCACAGATTGAGAAACGTGCCAAGGGCACATGGAGATCCGGTCCAAAAATAAGCTTGTATGGCAACCGCATCCTCTTCGTGGGGCCTGTAAGCTTTGTGCATATGGTTCCTGTGAAGTCAGATTTCATAACGCAAGTAGAATGAAGACCTCCACCTGCACGTGTGTGGTTTATAACCGGGCTCACGCCGGGGGGTTCCGGTAGCGCTCCCTGGCTCTGTGCTCTCTATGGTGAGAGTAGCACTATGGCAATTTGCCTGTCGGGATCATTTCATGACATCACTGCCGTCTAACATGACCGCCTACGGCCAAGCGACATCACTGGCAGCCATTTTACAGGCTCCTTGGGGCTTCGTTTGGAGTCCGAAAGATTTCCTGTACAACATCTGTCCTGAAGCGGTTTAAAACGGTGTGAACTTCCCTGGGATCAAACTGTGTGCTCTGCTTCCCCGCAGTTCAGTTGAACTGAAAAGCAGAGAAGCGATTGCATTGCCTCTGATCCGCTTTACTGGCTGATGCAATTATCAGTTTCTGTTTGCATTGCCGAACATTTTCCGCTCACAGACCTGTAAAACCACGAAAGCCGCACCGGTCTGGTGATTCTGTGTGATGCTAAAAAACCTGGGCTTGAACCAAAAGGAAATTCAGTTGGGTAAAACTTTAATCACAGTGTCAGAGATTTATGTGGTTTGAGAGCACACACTTGCAGTTTGAGAGCGCACACTTGAGACATGTCCACAACTAGGCCTTTGTAATTTATTAGGTGTTTATGCCGACTATCAGTTACTGAATTTTGCACAGCGTAGCACAGGCTTGTGGAGTATTTTCAGGGTTGTTCTGCAACAGAAAACACATAAGCAGGAGAGGAAATGACTTTCTTATCAGAGGAAGATGAAGGTGCAGTTCATGGATGATTTATGGACTGATCCTGTGGATTATTTCAGAGACCTGTCACTGCACATCTCTTATCTGGATCCTTCCACAGTTACTCAGCGGTTTATGTGTGATGGGGGTGGGGGCAAAACACCAGAAAAAGACATCATAAACTACTGCTTGAGCAGGCAAGAGCAGTGTTGCATGTAAACAAAGCAATATAGTATAATTGTTAGGCAACTGGGCTTCTGACCTAAATGTTGCAGGTTTGATTCCCAGGTAGGACACTGCGAGCATGGTACAGTATACAGTATATCCAACTTTATAACAGGATACACTGGAAATTGTTGTGTCAGATTTTGATTGGTGGAGAGGTAGAATCTTGGTTGTGGCCCAACTGTAGTTTCATCTCTCCCAGAAATGTAAGAATGGGACATTTGTCACCATGACAACAATGAGCATGTATAATTTGTGAACCCCTGATTGTCACCTTGACAACAATAATCATGTATAATGCCTGAACCCCTCATTCTCACCATGACAACATTGAGCATGTATAATGCATAAACCCCTGATTTTCTCCTTGACAACAATGAGCATGTGCAATGTCTGAACCACTGTTTGTCACCATGACGACAATAAGCATGTATAATGCCTGAATCCCAGATTCATCTTCAGGAGGGTTTCTGTCAGACCCCCTCCTCATAGTTAAGCTCTGGCCTTTTCCACTGTGATAACTGAATTATTTCAGTGTAAAAATAGAACCTGCCTGTCCACACTACACCCTGTATCTTAGCACAGAGGCTAATTTACATGCACAGACTCTACAGTAACAGGCTTTTTGAAATCCACTGCATTACAGACTCACTGTGTGCATGGCTGTAGTGAGCATGCTCAGTGCGAGTACAGTGTGCATGGCTCCAGTGAGCATGCTCAGTGCAAGTACAGTGTGCCTGGCTCCAGTGAGCATGCTCAGTGTGAGTGCAGTGCACATGGCTCCTGTGAGCATGATCAGTGTGAGTGCAGTGTGCACGTCTCCAGTGAGCATGCTCAGTGTGAGTGCAGTGATACTGACCACAACGGCGTACTCCAGCAGGACCAGCCCTACTCTCCTCAACTAACTAATTTACATACTGTACAGAGAAGAAAAATCTGCATCATATTTGTCAGCACTGTGTTTGCATCACACTTGTACCTGCAGGGTGTGTGTTCTGTACCTGCTGGTATCTACACCTTGTGTATGTCTGTATGCAGTATCTACATCTGTAGGTCTGTATATATTTGTATGATTATAGGTCTGTATGTCCTTACATCTAAGTGTGCAGGTCTGCATATATAGTGTGCTGTTCATGCAGAATTTAAGCTGCTCGGTTCCTCTGTTGCAGTACTTCTCCTGCCTGCTGCTTATCTTCCTGATTGAGCTTGTGGCCGGAGTCCTGGCATATGTATACTACCAACAGGTGAGTGTGTCACACACACACACACACACACACACACACACACATACACACATGCACGTACTGGCCCCCACACACCTCCTTTTTATGTCTGTTCTCTGTTGGCAGTGAACAGGGAGCAGTAGACACTGCCTGTGTTACACACCTGAACACATTCACCCAAACTTGAGTGTGTTTGTTTGTGTGCATCTGTGTGTGTGTGTGCTTGCGTGTGTGCATGTCTGTGTCTTTCTCATTGGCTGAATGCTCTGCGCAGCTGAGTGAGGAGCTGAAACAGCATCTGAACCAGACGATGACAAGCAGCTATGCGCAGCAAGGCAAGGACTCCATCACACAAGCTGTGGACAGGCTGCAGCAGGACGTAAGCACACCCCAGCCTTCCCTGTGTGTGACACACTTTAACCCCAGCCTTAGCTCTGTGTGATGCCCTGTATGATAACCCCAACCCCAAAGACAATTTTCCTTCGCTCAGGATCTCTCCTATTTCCTCTCCTGCTGCAGTTTAAGTGCTGTGGCAGCAACTCCTCCTCTGATTGGCTGCATAGCGTGTATGTGACCTCGCCTGAGGGTGGGGACAGGGTGGTGCCGGACAGCTGCTGCAAGACGCCCACCCCTGAGTGTGGCCAGAGAGACCACCCCTCCAACATCTACAAGGTGGAGGTAGGTCTCTATTTACACCTCCCTCAATCACTCCCATCATCTATGCCTCCTTCCATCTTCTTTACCTCTGTCCATCTTTCCATCTTCTACACCTCCCTCCGTTATTTACACTTCACTACACTCCTCCATCTCTCATCTTGGCTCTACCTGCCTGCTGGCTCCATGTTGGCTCTATCTGCCTGCAGACTCCATGTTGACTCTACCCTGCCTGCAGGCTTTTTGTTTGCTCTGTCTGCGTGCACACTCCATGTTGGCTCTACCTGCCTGTGGACTTTATGATGGCTCTATCTGTCATGCAGTCTTTGTCCAATTTTATACATGAATACAAGACTTTTTTTTTTTTTAAATATCTTTTTTTTGCCATTTTTAAAACATCTTTTAACAATAAATTTAATTGCTGTTCAAATTGGTTAAACTGAAACCCTGCACATTCAGAATTAACAGATGGATTACATTCCAGCTCTGTGTAACTGAAGTCCCTTGCTAGGTTGATACAGTACCAGCAGTGAAAGTGTAATATCCCCATGGACACTGTGAAACGTTGACTTGAGGTAGAACTGGTCAGCGTCATGAACGAGTGTGCTGTGGAATTGCGCTCGGGGGTCTGGAGGGTGTTGTACAGATGCTGTTCTTAGCTCAGGTTTACACGGCCGATGGCCTCCCTTCGCCTCCAGCGAGGGCAGCCACAGCTCAGAAACTACATTTTTAAACGTCCTGCTGAAACTAATGGGGTAGTAAAAGCGGGCAACCTGTAAAGATGGATTTCCCTTCACAGACCCGTTGCTGGATGCAGACCTGGCTCTCTAATGACTTTTGTGACTGAAATGTTTCTGCCCGTATCTGATTTTTCATGGGCTGGAACAGAGCTGGAGGTGAGAGAGGATGCAGGAAAGGAAAGTGATTTGTGGGGCTGTTTAGACTCAGCGGGCGCTGGTGCCAGATGGTGCTGATGGAGGAAACTATGTGTTTGAATAATGGGGCCTCCTCACTTCCTGCGCCTCCTCTCTCTGTGTCTCCTCTCTCACCGCACCTCCTCACTCCCTGCACCTCCTCTCTCCCTGCACCTCCTTTCTCCCTGCCTTTCCTCTCTCACTGCACTTCCTCACTCCCTCAGTCTCCTTTCTCACTGCTCCTCCTCCCTCCCTGCTCCTCCTCCCTCCCTGCACCTCCTCTCTCAGTGCACCTCCTTTTAGTGCACCTGGCAGTATTTCTTCAGTGTACATGCTAGTGATGTGCTTATCCTGATCGTCTCTCTCCTGAACAGGGCGGCTGCATCACCAAGCTGGAGCAGTATCTGGCCGATCACCTGCTCATCATCGGGGCGGTGGGGATCGGTGTGGCCTGTCTGCAGGTAAGCCCCCTCACCTGTACAGCTCACTTGAGGGATCACTAAACCCCACTCAGAACAGATACTCGAAGCTAAAGCACTGCCTGGCTGCTATCAATATGCCTAATTCTGTGAGATCTCTAAAACTTAAGGCATATACATGTAATATTCCTTTTGTAATTTAGCTGTGTCAGTAAAGCAGTTCTTAACTCTGTCATTCAGGTAGAGCATGAATCATTATGAGACTCTTGGGGTATATGTTATAATTTTCTGATTTATTCCAAGAACTGAATTTAACGAGTCATTTCCCAGAATATAATGAGCAGAATTTCCTTTCAAAAGCGGTCCCCAGACAGCAGTTAGTGCAAGTGTCTGTCAGGTAACCCTCTGAAAAATAAGCCTTTGGGTTATTGTTATAGTGAACATGGCTCTAATTTTCCAGGCTCAACATCTGCTTATGTAAAGATGTGGAGGTGTTTGTGATTGGCAGAGAATATTCCAGGGTTTCTATGGTTGACGGAGAGCCGCTCAGCTTATTTGTGCTTGATGGAGATTGGTCCAGATTTAACATGAACACTGGCCATCATGCTTTCCCAACATTGCCTGGTAGCTCTTAGTATGAGCTTTGGGGCATAACAGTGGCATCATGGCTTGCAACTGGAACAAAACTTAAAATTTTGCAGGTTCTGCAAAGTACAAGATGCGGTGGCTTGGGGCCTGTATGATTTTCATTACTTTTGGAATGCATTCAGTAGAAAACTTTAATGAGATGTTTGACCTCTTTTCCAGAAGAGCCATATGACTTTCAATTTTTTTGACAATCCCAATCAGTTTCGCACAAGATAGCCGTTATCTTTCTGTGGAGCTGTGTTTGACTCTTCTGTCCCCGCGCTTTAGAAAAAAAAACTTAAAATGATGGCTTTGGAACTAAATCATTAATCTTCCAAATTTTGCGCAGAAAGTTTCTTGGTTTCCTGAAAAATAGCTGTTGTTTCCTGTATGCCATAGATAGCGGTCATGGCGAATAAACGATGATGCCTTGGTGAGAGACGAACCCCTCATCAGGGCAGATGACTTTATACTCGAGGATTCTGGGTAGATTTGATGAACAGCCGTGTCACAGTTTGAAGGATAAACCCTGTAAATTACAGACTGAACCCTGAGCACTATTTGTCTTTATAAAAGGGCCATGTATGTGTTTTGGGAAGTCAGAATATTTTTTATGGTTAGGTCAGGTGACAGGTGACCTCATTTCATTTTAAACCTGGTTTAGTCAGGTGATGGGAGACCTCATTTTAAACTTGGTTTGGCCAGGTGTCTGGTGCCCTCATTTTAAACCTGGTTTAATGAGGTGACAGATGACCTCATTTTAGACCTGGTTTGGTCAGGTGACAGATGACCTCATTTTAAACTTAGTTCAAGTATTCCAGTTTCTTATTTATTTTACCTCTGTTTAAATTTAGCTGACTTGCACGTCTTTTCATAAGCTAACGATGTGCTCCCATTAATTTTAATTGCTTTTGCACATTACCTGGTTGGTTTAATTATAGTACTTCTCCAGCATTAGGGTAAAGGGTTGCGATAAAATGTGTTTGAACCTTTCGTTACTTCTGTAATGCGGTCAATAACCTTACCTGAGGCTGTGCAGTTCTGTCTGAAAATGACAGGTTGCTACTTTATTTGCTCAACTATCTTTTTGCACCTACACTGGATCCTTTCATTGCTCGCCACATGCTTTGTGAGGACACTAGAGAAGACTGATGTAGGGACTGGTGCAGACATCCTGCTTAGGAACTTTGCATCTGTGAATGAAGATTTTAGTGAGTGTAAAGAGACATCAGCTTTCCCAGCAGCCTCTTCCCCGGAGACCTGTAATCAAAAGCGTGTTCGTTAAGTATTCCCTCTGGTTCAGATTCTTTATGCATGATATGTTTTGTGAGTGTGTGTGTGTGTGTGTGTGCATGTGTGTGCATGTAAGTAACTTGTGTTCCTTGTCGTCTGTTATATGTGTGATATATGTGTCTGTACTAAAGTCCAGAACAGATGCAGATGAGTTTGTATGAGTTATCTCTGTGTGTCTGTCATGTTTTCTCAAGCTGGGCTGCAGTTCTTGTCTTGTCCTAGGGTTGGCACTCTAACCTTTTCTTCTGTCCCACCTCTACAGCTGACTGGTGCTGTCCTGACTTCCTGTTTTATCTATGTGCTCTATAAAGAAGAGGAGGAGTTCTTCTCTGACGTGTGATTGGTTAGCTTCTGTTTGGTTCTGGGGTCCTGTACAGTAGGAGGGATTTGACAGGGTCTGAGAGGATGTGTGTGCGTGTGTGTGCATGTGCGTACGTGTGTGTGTTTGTGTTTGTGTGTGTGTATGTGTGTGTGTGAGTGTTTGTGTGAGAGAGAATTAGAGAGTGAGGGGGAAAGAAAAAGTGAGAGGGAAAGAAAAACCAAGAAGGTGGGTTTGGGCTTGTGCATGGAATGTGTATCTTGTGCTAACTGTGGCTAATGGCTAATGGCTAACAGTTAATGCAGCTTGACTCCAGAGGGAGAGTGCGAGTCTCCGCCCATATGCTGAGCTATGCATGGCTGCCCATCACCACGGAAATCCCCTCCACCTCTTCTCATATCCCAGAAGGCTTTGTGTTCCCTTTGAGCACTGATAGTGAAGCTTTCACGGTCAGACACAGGTTGGCTGTGTACCTCAGGCTCAGTCTGATATAAATACACACTATCAGCTCCCCAGGCTTTCATTAGTGGAAGGAAAGCAGATCTTTCAGTTTTATTTCTGTTTGTTTTGGTCCTCATCCCCCCCAAGCCCGCCCAGCCCACACACTGCCTCCCAGAGTGAGTCAACACTGGAAATGTTTCCCTTGCTTTTGAAATGGTAGTAGGTCTCTGAGACATCTGAAAAGTGTTCACATTTCTGTGAGACGACTGAACATTGTTCACATGGCTGTGGGATAGCTGAACATTATTCACGTCTGTGAGATGGCTGAACATTGTTCACATATGTCTGTGAGGCAGCTGAATATTGTCCAGGTCTCTGTGACACAGCTGAACATTATTCACATGTACGTGAGATAACTGAACAAACTTCACATATGTCTGTGAAATGGCTGAACATCCTTCACATGTTGTATGGGGCGGCTGAACACTGGTCACATATGTCTCTGAGACAGCTGAACATTATTCACTTTAGCAGGTCATCATACATTTTCAACTCTCTAGTCTTTAAGTTAAACAAACATCATGGAACCAAATACCAAAGAGAAACCTGTACCTAGTGTGACCTGTGTCTGTACCTGTGGAGTTCAGTATGACTCCTGTCTGTACCTGTGGAGTTCAGTATGACTCCTGTCTGTACCTGTGGAGTTCAGTATGACTCCTGTCTGTACCTGTGGAGTTTAGTGTGCCCCCTGTCTGTACCTGTGGAGTGCAGTGTGACTCCTGTCTTTACCTGTGGAGTTCAGTATGACTTCAGTCTGTACCTGTGGAGGTCAGTATGACTTCTGTCTGTACTGTGGAGTTTAGTGTGCCCCTTGTCTCTACCTGTGGAGTTTAGTGTGCCCCCTGTCTGTACCTGTGGAGTGCAGTGTGACTCCTGTCTTTACCTGTGGAGTTCAGTATGACTTCAGTCTGTACCTGTGGAGGTCAGTATGACTTCTGTCTGTACTGTGGAGTTTAGTGTTCCCCCCTGTCTCTACCTGTGGAGTGCAGTGTGACTCCTGTCTGTACCTGTGGAGTTCAGTGTGACTCCTGTCTTTACCTGTGGTGGAACCAGAATGTTGAAGCTTAAGAAGAAGAATCTGTTGTTGTGCGTTAGTGCACAGATTGTACCCGTGCCTACTACTAACTGCAATGGGAGTCAGCCTCCATTGGCCACTGTCTCACATAAACCTACCGCTACACGGAAGCTAATTACTATAACTGTATAACTCTCTGATGCGGTGTGCTCTCTCTCTCTCTCTCTTTCTCTCATGACCTAATTAGAGCACCACAGGTATAACTAGTCCTACATCACTAGATCAGTAACTGTAAATGGTAAGCCCTCATGCTCTAAACCCACCCCCACCCTCTCACCCCCATCTCACAGTTTTCACCGCAGCACGTGTCATTGTGCCAGATGTGTCACTGTGCCAGATGTGTCACTCCACTCTTTCTTTGTGCTGTGTCTTTTGTAGATCTGCGGAATGATATTTACCTGCTGCTTGCACAGAAGAATTAAGCTGGATCCCTATTGAAGACTGGAGTACTCCCTAATGATGTCTCCCTAACCACTCTGTGCCCCCTACCCCCTAAGTCTGTCCACATCATCTCTCTGCCCCCTAACTCCACCCCCCTTCTCCTCTCTGCCGGCTAATCCTGACCCCCTACCCCCATCATCTCTCTACCCCCAGCCCTGCCTCCCTATCCCCTAACCCTACCCCCATCCACTCTCTGCACCCTAACCCTGCCCTTACCCCCTAACCCTACTCCCTATCCACTCTGTGCTCCCTAACCTGCCCCCTACCCCCTAACCCCACCCCCTCCCCTATCTGTCCCCTAACCCTGCCTCCCTACCCCCTAACCCTACCCTCATCCACTCTCTGCCCCCTAACCCTACCCCTATACCCTAACCCTACTTCCTATCCACTCTGTGCTCCCTAACCTGCCCCCCTACCCCCTAACCCCACCCCCTTCCCCTCTCTGCCCCTTAACCCTGCCTCCCTACCCCCTAAGACTGCCCCTCTGCCCCCTCTGTGGATGGGCTCATGGGAACTCATGGTTCCTCAGGATGCTGCATTCAGCTGCTCTCATGCCCCGCTGTAATACTTCATGATGAAATATGAAATATGTCACATCCAGGCGGTCCCCCTCCAGTCCTGCATTAGGCCTGCCTCCTTTGGGAATCCTGTGCATTCTGGGTCACTGACAACACAATGTGAGCAGAGCTACTGACAACAGTGTACCAGGGACACAGACTGCACTGCTCTGGAGAGTTCCTGTTTCCTGTGTGTGTGTGTGTGTGTGTGTGTTATGAGAGCATATAGAGCCGTTACACCTGTGTGATCTGTAGCAGTGTGACACAAACACAGAGAGGAGTAGAGGAGCAGTGTTTATTTGATGGGCGGGGCATTATTACTGTGTGTCTCTCATTGGCTTGTGACTTCAACACTTACGTTTAATTAGCATTTATTTTTAAACTGAGTGTAAATCTTAAAATTCCCTTCAAAAAGCCATAGAAATAGTTTTTTTTATTTTCCATCATAAAAAAGATTTTGGGTACATTGAGGAAAATAAATTCTGGACCAAGCTAATAGCCCTACTGCAGCAAACACCCCAATGTGTTGCCTGTCATGTCACGATTAATGATGTTGGCTGCAAAGTACAAAATGTAGACAGGGGGTACAGGAGACCCTGTTGTTATGGGCAGAGTTGTATAGAGGAGGCGGGGTTATAGACAAAGCTGTATGGAGGCAGTGGGGCTATTGATAGGGCTGTATGGAGGGGTAGGGTTATGGAGAGAGCTGTATGTAGTGGGTGGGGTTATGGGCAGAGTTGTATTTAGGAGGTGGAATTATGGATGGAGCTATATGGAGGGGGTGGGGTTATGGACAGGGCTGTATGGAGGAGGTGGGGCTATGGGCAGAGCTGTATGGAGGGGGTGGGGTTGTGGATAGAGCTGTCTGGAGGGGGTGGGGTTATGGACGGATCTGTATGGAGAGGGGCTGCTCCACTCTGTTGCTACTGTTAGTGTCAGTGCTCTTTGTGTCAGTGCTGCTTGTGTCCTGCCTTGTGTCAGTTTTCTGAGGGTTAAATTAAAGTCCTTTAAGTTTCTCACAAAGCACTAATTGACAAGTTAATTTAGCAGGTTTTTTTTTTTTACTTCAACTAATGATAGCACTAGTGTGTAAATGAGTAATTAAGTGTGTCATAGTTTGTTGGGTGAATACAATTTGAGTAGAACATTCCTAATAGTAGAACAAGAGTTTCCTAATATTTCTTAAATGGGACCTAGAAAATCATCTTGAGACCAAACAATATCTCATAATCACATAGTATTATCCTGTGCCCGGTGTTGGAACAGCTGCTACATGTCTTCCCAAATGCTGCTATGTGGACTAAAGTTTAAACACTTTATTTCTGCAGTCATGGTTTATGAATGACCAATCTACTGTACTATTCTTTTCACACCAGTCTGCTATTAACGTAATTCTTTCAGTTGTCTGTTTTCTTTTGTAAAAGTTGTCAGTCCAATATGAAATGGGTAGGGCTTTGGAGATGAGGAAGTGAGAAGTGAGAAAGGAACTGAGTTTAATAAACAAAGTGTAATTATTAAATGTAGAAAACATGTCAGTCCATTTAAGCTAGCTGCTAATTCAGTCAGGTGAAATAAATGCTAGAATATATACTGTGTATTCATTTAAATTATGTCTAATATGTAGTGAGTTCATTATTGTGTGCTGCAGCTTCTGCATTATAATTTTGAATTGGAAGCAAATGTTGTGGCATACAGTATTTCTGTAGATGTGTATGTGCTCATGGATGTGTTCATCTCTCTTATTTGCATCAAAATAATTTAATCTGTCTTGTAGAACATTGTTTGTTTCATTGTTAAAATGTCTGAAGTTTTAAAAAAATGTATGCTGTTCTGAAGTACTTCTTGCCTTAATGCCTTAATGTGGCCTTTTCCCCTGAAGTACGAAAGCATTGCACACCTGATGTAATGCTGAGCTTTGGAGAAATTATGCAGCCTTTGTATTTGTTCCAGATGTAGAATGAGAATGTGATATGCAAACAACTCAAAGATTTTGCAGAACTCAATAAATCTAACTATATTTTAAGAATAACCTGTCGTCTTTCTTAAATAGTAGTTCCCATTGTAAACAGCATAATTAGTGACATTTACACCTGTGCATTGTCATTACTATTAACTATACATTTAAACCTAAACATTCTCATAATGTGCAGCAGTACCTTGAATACATCTTAACTGCTCACTCACAGTCTTCATCATTGCTTTATTACCTGCAATTCACTAAATATCACGAGCGAACAATTGTACTGAAAGCAGCACTTAGAGCAGAAAGCAGCCTGTTTCCTGCATGGCCCTCTGGGAGTTGGAGTCCTGGTCTGACTTGAGAATGAACAGAGAGGCTTGTTTCCGTAGCATCTCTGACAGGCCCTTCCACCTGAGTTGCAGCTCATTAAAGAAAACGAGCAGCAGCTGTGGTAACAAATGCTGTGATTGAGGAGAGGGGCGGGGTCTGATTAATGAGATCTGCCTGATTGGACCTGATTGGAATGAGCCCCAGCCAGTTTAAAGTGTGTGAGAAGTTAAGTGCTGAGGCCAGTGGCCCCTTTAAAGGAGATGGGTTAGGGCAAGGGTATGTGTGTGGGGGGGGGGGGGGGGGGGGGGGGGGGGGGGGCTGACTGCCCCATGCTCGATCCAAACAGTCAGCAGAACAGCAGTGGCTGAATGTGCCTTTCTCTCTTCATGTGAATATCAGCTCACTTATTCAGTCTCCCAGGCCCATTTTATTTACTCAATTATTCATTCCTAGCTCCTAGAACACCATCAGATTGTCTCATGGCAAGATTTATACAGAAATTCATACAGAAGAAACAGTGGCACGGAACAGCCAAACAGCATCAGCCTGTCTCAGTCCATCCATACTTTGTGTCTGTATTCTAAATTACATGTATACACCTATATTTCTTGCTTAATTTTGGAGCCTCAGGCGTTCTATTTACCTATCACCAGGGTGTTATGGCCTGGCCATCGCCCTTCTTATTAATTGTGACTTGGAGTGTTGGTGATTTATGAAACAAGGCCCTTTCTTTGTTAGTCATGCATGCTCCAGTACAGTCTTACGCTCTCTGGTATAGTCATACTCTCCAGTACAGTCACACGCTCCAGTACAGTCATACACTCTCTTAGTACAGCCACACTCTCCAGTACAACAATACTATTTCCAGTAAAGTCGTATTCTCCACAGCATGTAGGCGAGCTGTAAGTACCTAACACTGCCACAGTTACTTGTTGTCCTGCCCAGGGGACAGACTAAGCTTTGAGTGCAGCCGTATGCCAATTCCTGCAGCTCTTTCCCTCTCTGTCATTAGTGCAAATGACAGAGTGTGAACACAGACTGCAGTTTACACTATAATAAAGGCTTCTTGATTATAATTACTTCATTTAATCGACTGCATACAAACGTCAAAGAAAAGCCTTCACAATTAAAGAAGGAACAAATAGCTTCATTAACATTCTTGCACACTCTTAAAAATGAGTTTAAGCTCATGGTATACACAAGCAAAATTCCAAAATGGCAAAACGGTGAAGCTTTCTGCAGAAATGCCGGGCTGTGTGATTCTTCTCTACAGTAGCAGAGATTGCTCAAACCACAGCTAAGCACAAGAGTATAGTGAATGTCCTATGTCCAGAACGTTTGCCTAGAAGAAACCCTGAATATGTGTGCTGTTGATAGAATCTTTTATGACAGTGGCATTCTGTTTCTTATGTTACCAGGGCAATAGAATTATGATACTGTGACATCATAACATCAAAATCAAATCAAAAACTATTTAAGTGTGGGATGTCCCATTATCCACCAGTGTTTGTGCTGGAGATCATCTGTATTGAGATATTCTATTTCTGCTTTTAATTGTGTAATTTCAGTTGTGTAATTTTTTTTTTTTTTCATCCTGATGGAGAACTGTTGGAAATTTTTAAGAAAACGTAGAAGGCCTGAAAGGTGAGATTAATTTTTTTTTTTACTATTTTGCAATTAGATCATTATTGTCCCAGAAGCAGGCTTCAGAAACAAGATGGTTAAGTGATAACTACCAGTCCAGCTATCATTTCACAGGAATCTACTCAGATGACATGTAAAAACAATCAAATAAAGGAGGGCCAAAGTAAAGGGAATAACTGAAAGATAGCTAATGTGTGCAATATAGCATATCTACAAGAGTGGTGGCTAATTGTGTGACAAGATTGGATACTCCTGTATGTATGATTTATTATTATAGCTATGGTACAAGCTGTGCATTGTCCCTGATGAAGAAATCAATACATAATAAATAAAGATAACATATTGAACTTGGCCAAACTAACCACCAGAATGAGTCGGGATATATTTCTATGAAAGAAACTTTCTTGGGTACCTCACCACATAAGTTGCAATTCATAAATAGCACTATAGCTTGTTATCTTTTCAACTTCTAGGAAAGTTACTTTGGCCATTCTGGGGCTTGATAATGCGGGGAAAACTTCAACAATCAGAAGCATTCAAGGAGGTAAGGTTTTATTTAAGTATGCCACATTACTTGCTTGTTTATATTAACATGCTTAAAATATAAAACATCTATTAGTTTAGGGACCCAACCACAAGTTTTAATATAATGCTTATGCTGTGAAACACTGAATACTGCATTGATTCTCAGCAGACTCAAAGTATTTTGAAATATTCAAGGCATGTAATATTCTAAACCTCATTTGTACTCTAAACTGGACTGTAATATTGCCACAGTCCTAGTGGATTCAAGTACATAGATGTAGCCTATGCTGTTCTTTATTTAAAGTGTTGTTCAAAATATGTAAGTTTTAGTGAAAATATTATGCTGGATTGGAAATTTAAATGACTTAATTAAATTATTTTTTGTACCAGAGCAGAATTACTGTGATACACAGAAAAACCTTCAGAATGAATGGATTTTTCCCCCGCTTGAAACATTAAGATAGGATTTTTTTGTTGTTTTATTTTGATCTTCCTTTAGAAAACCCAGAAGACGTATGGCCTACCGTGGGATTTTGCCCCGTGAGCCTGAAACAGGGGCAGTATGACATGTCCATCTTTGACCTGGGCGGGGGGGAGCACATGCGTGACATGTGGAAGCACTACTTCGCCGAGTGTCACGGCGTGATGTTTGTGGTGGACTCCAGCGACGGCCAGCGCATGAAGGAAACCGAGGACACGCTGGCCAAGGTTCTGAGCCACCCCCTCATCAAGGGGAAGCCACTTCTCCTGTGAGTACAATTAGCTGCGCCGAATATGACACCACCTGTCCTAAAGAGGGAAAGGGTGGTACTGTACAGAGAGCGCAAACAAGTTAAATAGTGTGAAATAAGTGTAAAATATAATTATTGCAAGCGCCTCTGAGCCAATTAGTGAGTCAACCAGAGAATGAAGAACATGAAGACACAAATTCCAGGGCTGTTCAGTCATAGCCCAAAAATCAATTAAATCATATTTAATCATGAAAAGATCATCTCAATTTAGGATGAGAATATTGCTATGGATAATTTATTCTAATGGATTATGTTTATGGGCGACATTTGGAAAATATACAAAATGTCCCTTTTGTGTTAGCCTGGCAAACAAACAGGACAGAGAAGAAGCCCTGCGGGAGGCAGATATTGTAGATCACCTGTCCCTGGAGACGCTTGTGAAGCAGAACAAATGCCGCTGTAAAGTAGTGAGTATTGTTAGGAGTCTGATGGAAAGGAGATGACAACCTTGCAGTGCTGTTCTGATGCAGTGTTTGACAGCGATGTAGTATTGGGCACAAAGTGTGCATCATGTGGCTGGAGGAGACAGCATCAAAGCTTCACGAGGCAAAATCAACATTTCAGGTGCCGTATTCTGCTGTGATGACCGTTGGCAAGAAGGCCATTGAGGATGGACTGGAATGGCTTCTGGAGTCTGTGGGCACAGCCTATGGCATCATCAATGGGCGCGTGCAGAAGGACACGGCCAAGCAGAGGGAGCAGGAGGAGAAGTTCAGGAGAGAGCGGGCAGAGAGGGTGCGCAAGGTTCGAGAGGAGAGGTAAGAGCTGTACCCCCTCCGACAAGGCTACGTAGACATATACGTGTGCATAGATGGGCCGATCCATGGACCCACTATGAAATTACTTGTGTTGTGTGATTCAAAATGATTTAATATTTGAAATGACAGGGAAAGGAGACAGCAGGAGGAGGCTGAGCGGGAAGAGGCTAAGACTGCAGAGCTGGATCAGGGGGAGAAGGGCACCATGGGAAACCCTGTCCAGCCATTTGGAGACTTCATCCCAGAGGTGAGAACACAGCTGGCTATAATAACTTATACTAAGAGATCAGGGATGAGAAGGCTGAACACAACTCAGTTGAATATACAATGAAACAGGGAAAGATATACCATGGATCTGACCAGAAGACTGTACAATTCACAATCAAGACTGGAAAGAGTCATGACTGGAACACCTGTGGTTCAAATGTGTTCACGTGCGTGTTTGTGCTCAAAATGTAGATGAAGACAATGAAGAAGACAGAGAGCAAGAAGGACAGTGACCAAGGTAAGTGTCCCTCCCCCTCAGCCTCTCCAATGTTACACATAATTGTCAAATACAGTACACACATTTTTCTTTAGCCCAATTGTAACTGTAGAAGTATGCAGATGCTTACTTTTTTAGAATGAGAGGAAATATAGGGACTGGTTTATAGGAAACGCACATTTTACAGAAAAGCAGTAATGATCCTATATGTAACCCCCTACCGGCTCCAGCAGACCACAGCCCAAAAAGGAAGAGGAAGCTGAGCTTCTGGAGGAAGAATAATAGAGTGGCACCTCTGACTCCAGATGGCCCCGCCAAAACACACGGCTGCCTCAAGAGCTGGTTTGGCTGGCTCAAGCACAATGTGGTGACGCCACAGTGACAGGGCTCCTCCCCCCCCCCCACCCCCCCCCCCCCCCCCCCCCCCCCCCCCCCCCCCCCCCGGCGTAAGGTGACCCTGTGCGAGCTCCTCCAATCCCAGCCGCCAAACCCTCCCACCTTACCCCCCCAAGAGCTCTGCCATAGAGAAGCAAAACAGCCATTACCATGTTTCCACACAACTATACTGTTTATGTAATCTTTTTTTGCTTTGAGAATTTGACCATCCAATTTGAAGTGTTTATAAGTGTTTAAGAGTTTTTAATTTATGCTACTACTACTGCTGCTACCACTGCTACTCCTACTACTGCTGCTACTCCTACTACTGCTGCTACTCTTACTACTGCTACTACTACTACTGCTGCTACCACTGCTACTCCTACTACTGCTGCTACTCCTACTACTGCTACTACTACCACTGCTGCTACTACTGCTACTCCTACTACTGCTGCTACTACTGCTACTACTATTACTTCAGCTACTGCTACTACTGCTACTGCTACTACTGCTGCTACTACTGCTACTCCTACTACTGCTACTACTATTACTACAGCTGCTGCTACTACTCCTACTGCTACTAATACAACTAATACTACTGCTACAACTACTGCTAATAATAATAATAATAATACAAATTGCTAAATTATACAATATGGTAAATGTCTGTGAATGTGCTGTTTTGTTTAATAAAGTTCCTTTCAATGCATTATTTCTTTTTTCGTCAGTGGAACATTCATTCTTAAGCGTGGGTTGCAATTTTAATGCCATATCCTAACTGTCCCAGACTTATGCAAGGCATTTTACACATTTTCAGCACTTGCTCAAAAAGACAACACAGCACTGATTGCCAATGACTGCACGTTTTTGGAAGTTGTCCTTTGACTCTGCCTGCATCACGTCATCTGCCAGGGTACACGCATCTTGATTTTTTTTTAAAAGTCACAATTGTAATCCACTGCGGAGATGGTCACTAGTAGAATTCTGTAGAAAGTAACAGCTGGCAAGAATGAAGGAGTTCTACAAACCAGGGAAACCTGGCTAACAGCATTTAGGGTTGCAATTCACCCGGACATTGATAGAAGAGACTGTGCTCTATTTTCAATCGGATTTTTACAGATATGAGCAACATGTTCATTAGATTAGAACAAAAATGCATGCCATGATTATGTAGTCGCAGGTGCCTTCGAGGACGAATGAAGTAGTTCACACCCTCCTAAACTGATATTTAAGAAGGAATGAGTTTACAAGTACAATTAGACATCACTAAAAAAGACAGAATAAAAACTCAAAGCCACCGTAAAGCCACAAGTCACATGGCCAGGAATATCCCATGCGTTACAGTAATTAGCCCCAAATCAAACAGGATAACACTTCATCAGCCACGGAAACCTGCAGCCTCACCAGTGTCTGCCTGTAAGAAATCTGTTCTGCAACCGTAGAAGACCAAAGCAGATAGCACCAAACCAAAGCAGCTGTGATCCAAGAAAATAAACATTATAGAGGAAATAGTTCCATATTACACATTTCGAGCAGACTGTGCACACTAGTGGCTCCACCTCTGTCTGTCAAAGTAAAATACGAACTGCTACGGTCCAAGCATTTTGCTGTATTGCAAACATATGCTATGTAGTACTTCACTCCATTTTAAAAAAACATGCAAGAGTACTCAAGTAGAGAGCACACACTGAAAATCCATATGAAGGCTGAATGAAATGAGGACAGGTCTCACATTGATGACATCACAATGGGGTTCACCCTGGTATTCTAGGCTGTGACGTAACAATTAATCAATCAAACACTGCGTGTCAATCACAGCACAACCAGAACAATATTGGGTTTCATACAATAAACTTAATGATTTGAGTTTTACCTCTTAAACAGAATAACTATTTTAAACATTATATTTTTGCCTGTCTGCATCACCCTCTAGGATAAGAGCCTTATGTATAATCTCCATTAGTGTCTGAATGAGAGTAAGATTCAGCAGAATCTTCCAGAGGTGGTTTAAGGTACATTCTTAATGCACGGAACGTGGGAATCATTCCAACACGTAATTTTCCTGGCGGTAAATGGTAAATGGAGTGCATTTATATAGCGCTTTTATCCAAAGCGCTTTACAATTGATGCCTCTCATTCGCCAGAGCAGTTAGGGGTTAGGGGTTAGGTGTCGTGCTCAAGGACACTTCGACACGCCCAGGGCGGGGTTTGAACCGGCAACCCTCCGACTGCCAGACAATCGGTCTTACCTCCTGAGATATGTCGCACGCGGTAACATCTCTCATTGAAAGGTGTTTGTTTTTCTCTAAATGCGACGTTCTTCTTTGTTACGACGTTGCCATGGCAGGGACAGGATTTTAAGCGCATCAGACTGACACCAGAAGACCAGCACACATTAGCATGATGATACATACTATAACCACCCCACGATGATTACCGACTCACACTCACTCTCAGGCACACACACGCGCATACACACACGCACACACACTCACACACACACGAGATGATCTTGTGGAAAACGAAAGCAGGCATCCAGGTCTGTTCACTTCCTGATAAGAGGACATTTATGCCACAGCCCACCTGGCCTGGGCTGGAACAAGTTTGGTCTGCGGTAGTGAAAGCTGTTGTATTTATTAAATATGTAACATTCTATTTTGGTTATGAAGCTAATTTTATATAAAACATTCTAGTGTGTGTGTGTGTGTGTGATGCATGCATATATGTGTGTTATGTTTAATTCAACAGTGTGTATATCAGCTAAATGACGGAAAGGTACGTAAATACTGCAGAAACACGTTGTATTATTTATATAATAAAGTGTATTTGTTTAGAATTTGATAAAATCTGTCTACTTTGATTGTGTTTATTTGTTTTTGTGCAGTGGAAATTTTCTGCTGTTTCCTGTCTGTGTTGCCAAGTGCATTTCTGAATTCCTGTTGCCATGTACTTGTGCAGAGCCAAATAACGCATGCGGCGTGGCCGCTTTCTGCAGGGACTTGCGTGGAACTTGATAGAATGAGTGTTCATCCAATTGACGAAACCGCCTTGTAATGCACTGAAACAAGAAAAATCTTTCAAAAGCACATTTTCCCGGCCTGTGTTGTGATTAGCCCGTTAGTCCGTGTGATTATGCGGGGTTTATTGCGAGACACACCAGGCCGTACAGCACCTCCCCCAACACATTCCAATCGCAATAAAAAAGTAAAGTGGATAAAACAGAGATCTATAAAAATGAAACCGTACTGTACACCAATTATTTTCAGTCTGTAGCATATCGGACATCATTAAAACATTTAATATCCCCGTATAGTTGTAGAGGTGGTGTGAACAGTCGCAGAAATTACCCGTTACAGTCTCTCATAACTGTCAGATATTCTTAATAGACACTTCAACACCAAAAAATGGAAATGGGGTCTGTACATTGAGTTTTATAAAACGGTGCACATGCTACATAACGGAAATTCTTTAAATCCTATGAAGGCGTCCTGTCAGGAGTTGTCCGCAAAACGGCTTATAATGATCCCCGTGCTGGCCCACAAAAAAAGTTGTTGCCGTCGCTAGGAGTCAGTACGTATCCCGTTTCTTTCTGTACCGCACTCCATTTCCGCTTCCAGAGAGAGGGAAGATCGCTGCGCTCATTATTCAGCAAGGAGTTAGCAGCATTAACAGGCACAGAGCACCAGAACCAAATGTGTGTTTCCATACAGCCAATCATTTGTGGGAACTCGAACTGGAGGTTCAGGGCTGGATTGAGGAAGACGTCGTTTTTAGGACGCAAGAGCTGAATGATTAAGTTTACATTCATGAAAGTTCGGCGGCATTGATTCCCGGCCTTGATCTGAGAGCGATAGTGTTCATCACACCAGGAGACAGACTATTACAAGGTAAGGCTTTAAAATACAACTGTAGGTTTGAAGCCCAAATGTTTTCACATTACTTACATTCGCATGCCCTGATTTGCTTTGCGGTGAACAAACGCTGAAGCAATTGCAAAAAAAACAATTGACAAAATGTCTTTAAATGCTGTTTTATTATGTTGGGGAACTTTTGACTCTTTGTTTATACAGAGTTGGCACATGAATCATTCATACAGAGTGTCGTAAACAATCAACTATTTGTTTAGGTTTTTCTTTTTGTATTGTCGCTACTGGTGATTAGTTCATTTTAAAAGGATTAATAACAACTGATATCAAATAGCATCACATTAATGTGTACAATATTGTAACGACTTGCTAAATTATAGGCTTATGTTTTATTGTGCATTGCAACCAAAACGGGTGTAATTTTGTAGTTTAAATGACAAAACGCACCCTCGGATACAAAACAAAGGCTTACGGTAGGCTGGAGATTGGAAAAACGGAAAAAGTTGAAATAACGCGTTATTATCTTTCTTATTTACACTGTTAACGATGTTACGGGGTTTTCCACTGCGATCATCTGTTCACAGCTCGGTCAAGCTATCGGCACTTAAAAAGTTTGGTGTGCGGTCTACATTGTTCTTTACGGTAACCCGATTATGATGCAAATGACCATCAGATCGCCATTGAATTCTCTAGATGATGTAATCAAAAATCCCATAAAATATTTGAATCAAACTGTTCTCTGCAAACTCTAATGCATTCTTGAACAGCACCTTCTCAGGTATCCATGCAATGGATTCCGTGCATTTTTACTGAAATAATTTGGAATTATGGGATGGTCAATTCCTCCAAATGGGTATTCAATTTTATAGATGGTGCTTATTTAAAAACATAAAATAGTGGAATCAAACTGTTTTCAGAAGACTGTAACACATTCTTGAATACCACCTTCGCAGGTATTCATGCAATTGATTTCGTGCATTTTTACTGTAGTAATTTGGAATTATGGGATAGCAAAGTCATCCAAAACGGCAATAACGCCATATTCATACAGTATAAATGCTCTGAATCCTTGCATGGATACCTGGGAAGGCGGTCTTTGTATAAAACAGTTTGCTTATATTATTTTATTGAATTTTTAAAAGGGGGATGTATAGGATTGGATAGCCATTTTGTAAGATTTTGCCATCCCATAATTGCAAAATGTTGTTGAACGCTTAACAAAGTGGCATGTATTTACTGAATGCCCATTTTGGAATTATAGGATTTTGCCATCCTATAATTCCAACAGTAAAAATACACAAACATCTTTGCATGAATACCTGGGAAGCCGAACTTCAAGAATCTAGTCGAGTGTTCTGAGAGTAGTACATTTATCTCGGGTTACCGTAAAGAGTTATGTTGACTGCGCACTAAGATTTTAAGTGCCGATAGCTTGACCGAGCTTTTTCAAAGTGCACATGGCGTGACCGCAGTAGTTTTTCGTAGTTTCCCATATAGGTCTTTAGCTGCTGGGGGTGTTTGTGAAATAAGCGTTTTAATTTAAAAGTTCGACATCGTGGCTTCGTATTGTCTGTGCACGTTTATTTTTTAAAATGTATTTTTAAACTAACACTTAAAATAATTCGGATGTTTAGCATGTTGTACAGCTAAATGACATAAGATTATTTTAGTATCTACTTTCTGACAGAGGTCATAGGCTAAATATTTTCATGGGTTATTGGGATGAATCTAAAAGGTTAGTGATTCGACTATATTACCTAGGATGGAGGGTATAGGAATAGCAGAACATCTGCTGAGCGGAAGAATGTGAGGAATTGGATCATTAATTGGGAACATTCTAAAGTAACAGCTGAAAGTGGTGGTATTCACAGGGGTATGTGGCGGAGGCGCGACGTGGTGATTGTCCCGGGAGGGTCTGAAATGATGGAGCGCTGCGCGTTTCCCGTAACAGGAAAAATATTTAGGTAATCGGGGGATTATCCGAGCTGTATTCTTGGCACTACTAAAAAAGTACGGTCTTCGATTCTTATTTGGAAGACTTTCTGTCAGGTTATTTAGTGTTGCGAATCACAAGTGAACAGAATCAGTGTGTCAGTACTAATTGATTTTTGGGAAGAAAAAAAGGCGATTAATTGATTTTGCTTGGTTGAGTTTAGTGCAATTCTTCTGAATTTACTTGGCAGCTCTCCCCACATAAGGCATCTACACTTTCAGTCAGTCCACGGAAAACTTGAGAAACAGAACTTCCAGTAAGCGCTCAGAGGGACGGGACATCTTAAAGGAACTCATCAGATTCTTCTGAGTCATTCTGCAGATGGTAGAACGCACAGCCCGTTCGACCATGACGCGTGCTCTCTGCTTTAGCCAAACAGGATGAAACCAGTCATTTAATCCAATGAGAATATTTTGCCATGTTCGTTTTGAGCCCTTTTCATTAAAAATATAGGAACGATCAGGATTGTCTGTTGTAAAAGGAGGCAATATAACATATCCTGCTACAGCCGTTTGAGATTATGTTGCTGCCTGCTTGCTTTGGAAAGGAAAAATGGGTCCTGGCAAGGTCAGGAGTCACGCGGGTCACGCATGCCTGGATGTTTACTAAGAAAGACATCATATGGCTACATTTCCCAGGGCACAACTTATGAATGTGAAGAGGAAGACAACTTCAACATATCTGGTTTCAGCTCTGCAGTATCTTGACTGCTGCCTCTGTTATTTATATTTCCTGCAGTGTCTGTGTGTGTGTGGGGGGGGGGGTTGGGCTTCTTTATCTGAGTCCTCTCTGCCGCCCTGGGTCAGATCCCTGTTTGCCCTTTGGCTGGAGAGAAATTTCTCCACATCCTGTCTTCTCTCTCGGGAGAGTCCGTCTCTCCTTCTGCCTGGTCAACCTGAGGCATCACACAGCGTTACGTCCGCGCTACTGGTTCCGGATCATCAGAATCGCTGGTCCGCTTCCTGGAGGGCGGCTCTCCCATAAGAGCGCCAGTTGTTTTTTCCGTGCAGGATAGATGCTCTCTGTTCCACAGAGATGTGGCTTTTAGCTGGAACGCTGTGCCTTGTTGTGTCATCGCCTCCATTCTCCAGCCCTTCCGGAAGCTTCTGTTCAGCAGACCAGTAGCAATGCATCATGGGCTCCCTTGTTGACACAGAACAATAGCCCAGCTGTGCTATATCAACATTTTCTCTCTCTGTGGCCCTGGGGCCTGTTCCCTCTCCATGCTAGGCCCCTAGGGCCCATCTAATCTGTACCAACCAGCAGGGCCTCTCAATGAGAGTGGTGCGCTTCAGAGAACAGGAAAACTTGCTTGTAAGAGCTCTGTTTCAGGGCATAGGAAAGCTTGCTCTTAAGAGCTCTGTGTTTCAGAGCACAGGAAAGTTCTCGTAAGAGCTCTGTGCTTCAGAGCACTGGAAAGCTTGCTCTTAAGAGCTCTGTGTTTCAGAGTTTAGGAAAGCTCTGGTTGTAAGAGCTCTATGTTTCAGAGTGCAGGAAAGCTTGCTTATAAGAGCTCTGTGTTTCAGAGCACAGGAAAGTTCTTGTAAGAGCTCTGTGCTTTAGAGCACTGGAAAGCTTGCTCTGTGTTTGAGAGCACATAGAAGTCCTGCTCGTAATAGCACTGTGTTGCAGAGCACAGGAAAGCCCTATTCATAAGAGCACAGTGTTGCAGAGCACAGGAAAGCCCTATTCAAAAGAGCATTGTGTTTCATAGCACAGGAAATCCCTGCTCATAATAGCTCTGTGTTTCGGAGCACAGGAAAGCCCTGCTCATAATAACTCTGTGTTTCGGAGCACAGGAAAGCCCTGCTCATAATAACTCTGTGATTCACAGCACAGGAACAGAGCTGGCTGCTGGCATAAACACTCTGTCTGCTTGTTTAGGGCCACAAGCCTCGCTGGGCCACACAGTTCAAGTTCTAAATGATTTTGCGGAGCACATTTTAATTGTGCAGTGCTGTGCATTATTCACAGGGTGTGAATTTCTTTTTCGATGCTGTTGTCCTCGCGCCTTTGATTATTTATGCTTCTGCGGCGATCGGCTCCCCGGTCCACGATCGCTGCTGACAACGGAAATTAAAATCGAATTGGAATAGAAATTTAATTGAAAATGAACCGGGTGACGCTGTCCAGCAGGTTGATGTCTGCGGACAACTGCTTTTTCTAAGTGCCTGGATGTTCATCGACTGAAAGCTTTCAGAGAGCTGAGAGGTTGAACGGAGCTTGCAGTTTTCAAATTCCACTTTTAACTGAACTGACACTGAATACTTAAAAAACAGAATTTCAATAGGGTTGGTTGTCTTTATGCAAAGTAATTTCACTTAAGTATGAATTAACTGATTATTTGAAATATCCCCTTAGTGTTCTGAAGATAAGTGATTAACATTTTTAACAGCTACTATTTTGAATGTCAGTGGAACATCATGTCTGTCCCCTGTCAGCTTAAATGTGCGCAGGTAGAGGGGAACAAAGGTAAAATGACCTGAATAGAGTGAAACATAACAGTAACGTGTACAGTGCTACACTGATCCAGTTGATTTATCTACAAACCGGATGCATTTCAGGTCTGTATCAGCTGTCAGTTCTTACGTATCTGTCCTCAGTGCCAAGGCATGTAATGAATAAACAGTGCTTCAGTAATCTCTGTTTTCCTTCTCTCGCAGATCTGTCCTTCTGTGTGCAGCTGCTTTGGTCTGTTTCCTTATTAAAGCAGGTAAGCGATCAGCCTCAGAGTGGTTATTTAAAGGCATATTTCTCTCTCATTGTGCTGATTCTGGCTGTACCACAGCTGTCCAGTGAGTCTGGGTCACCATTGTTAGCATTTTTTAAACAAACTGGCCACCAACCACACCCTCTTACTGTTGTGGAACTTCGAGAAGCAACTACAGACAGACAGACGCACAAGCCCACGCTGAGCTCCCATCCGACCCCCAGCCTGACCCCTCTACCCCCACTCATTTTTCGGCATGCCTGTCTGTGAGGGGCTCCAGATTGAGTGGGCGGTTGACGGCGGAGCGGCCAGCACTCCGACCCCCCAAGGCTGGGAGAAATGCAAGTAGGAGGGGCAGTGGGCCGGCTAGTCAGGGCCCCGCTTCCCGTTGGGAAGTGTTCTTGGCTTGCTTTCATGGCGCACAGGAAGTGACCTCATACTGCAGTGATGCACAGGAAGTACGGTGACTAAGGGGGAAGTTCAGTGGGTAAGGGGTGGAGGGTGGGGGGGGGGGTGAGGGGGGCTGACATACACAGGAAGTACAGAGGGTAAGGGGGATGGGGCTGACACAAACAGGAAGTACAGAGAGTTTGGGGGGGGGGGGGGGGTCTTATACACGCAGGAAGTACAGAGAGTTGAGGGGGCTGACACAAATGGGGTGCTGACGCAGTAGGGAAGGTAAAATGTGTTCATATTCCTGTATCACAGGTGCAAGAGGATAGAAGGTCTTTGGGATAAAATGCTTTGTTCTCCAAAGGCCCCAAAATGGGTTCAATGACCATTTGAACTGGGGAATCTGTCTTGGGTCAGGCTCCACAGAGCCATATCGGTCATGGTTTCAGTGTTGCATGTGCTGCTGTCAGATCGGAGAGAAGAGAAACCCTGTCCTTAATGAGCCGTGTTAAGCTGAGATCAGTTGGGAGCACTGCTGAGTGATCTTCGCTGTGTGTGGGAGTGGGACTGTGGGAGATCTCCTGTGTGCGGGAGCATGGGAGTTTTCCTGTGGGAGCTCTCAGGAGGCTAATTTGGGATCCTCAGTTTGCTGCAACAGCTTCGCCGAAAGCAGAGGTTTCTGTTCCATGACTAAGCGGTAAGTAAAAATAGTTTGCAGAGGAGTGGGAAGGCAGAAGAGGGGTATGCCTTTTGGGCTGTGGGGGGTTTGAGGAGGGAGCTGAGGCCGTAATGTAGATCTAATTTTGGGGCGTTCGGTCTGAGAAAAACACGGCATCCTGGGTTCTTGCGAGAGGCCACGACCCTGCGTGTGGGACTATCCCAATTTTGTGCTGCTATCGGCGAGGAAACGCTCCCTATCTACTGCAGACGCTCGGCGTTCGCTGTCCCGCCCCCGCTAATGTGTTGTCAGAGCCTTGTGATAACGTTATGCCGGCGTTGCGTAACGCGTGTGAGAACATCGAGCGCGTCCGCCGGGTCAGAGTGTGGCAGCTCTGACAGAGGGCTCATTCTGCTGATGCGCTCGAAGCTGTCGGAGAAGAAAGCGGCTCTGTCTCCTTCCCCTCACAGAACATAGAGCCAAAGACTGCCCGCTGCCATGTTTTTACCGGAGATGCCACATTCAATAATAATACTGGCCACATTCAATAATAATAACAAAAACAACAATACTACTACTACTACTACTACTACTACTACTAATAATAATAATAATAATAAAAATAATAATAATAATTATTATTATTATTATCAACAATGACAACAACAATAATAATAATAAATGGACAGTTTTGTGATTGGGTGATAATTAAGCTGTCTGAGCTGTGTTCTGATTGCATGGTTGTGAAGCTGGGCTTTACTCTGATTGGGCAGTAGGGTAATGAAGCTAGGCTGTGTGCTGATCGGCTGGAAGTGAAAATTGTGCTGTGCTGTGATTGGATGGGTTGCTGTGTGATCTCCTAAGCTGGATGGAGGGTGCTGGGGGTGGGGGGGTGGGGGGGTGGGGTGGTGTAATACACTGATTGGGCGGTTTGATTAAAGGCGGGGTGTGGTGTACATGGCCACAAAAGCGGCCACAGTAGCTTAAAGAGGCTACTGTCCGCAAACATCTGCTTTAGATCAGTGCATGTCTGTTAGCATCTGTTCAGCATAGCCGCTAATGCTAAAAGGGAAACACTGGGATGTGTCAAGCGTGAGAGACCAGTTTTCTTGCTTTTCCCAGTGAGTGCCAGTGTCAGTTCAGTGCTACACACCCAGAGAGAGGGAGTCATCTTCACAGAAAAGACGCCTGCCTCAGGCATCCATTAAGGTTTAGCTCCAGACGGTATAAAAAGGTTTAGTTTAGACTGGCACATATTGGCTCAGATTGGCGATGCGAGTTGATTGCAGAAGCAGAGGCCCTGCCTTCATCTTCATTATGAACATTTCCATGGCAACCCTCCTCCCATTGGCCCTCCTGTTAAAGGAGGACGTTTCCATAAAATTCCCAACTGCCTCAAGGACACAATTGATGGAGCCTTTACAGGGCTTGATTGGATCCGCTACATCAGGGGATTTATGTGGTTAGCGTAGCCGTGTTTGTGTAAAAAGGAGACTAGCTTTCTCATATCCATGTTTAAACAAGCTTCAGGGCTAATTTCCCAGTACCAGCAGCCCGGGCTATAGATCAAGCAGGAGGACCCTGGGGCAATTTTGCTGATTGGCAGATTGTAACAGGGGCTGTCTTCATCACTTATGTTTCTGTGAGGTGGGTGCCATCTTGTGGCAGTGCTTAAGAATGGCCAAGATCACGACAGTCAAAATGGCCTAACTGGAGTGTCCCCCCTATTCGCATTGCATGTTTCTTTATTGTAAAGTCCCCCAGGGAAATGGTTCTATGATAAATATATTCATCCTAACTGTGTCATTGCTCACATACTGATTGTTAAAATGTGCTATATGTTAGGAGTCTGGTTTGGGGGCTGTTCAGTCTGACTTTAGGATGTTATAAGTGATGCATTTTAATGTGGATGATATAACAGCTTCTGCAGTTAGCATTGCTGTATAGAAGGTATAAATGCACAAGAACACAAATATCTTTAAAATCAATAAGTTCTTTTGCACATATTATTTGGACATTTCCGCAAGCTTGTACTGTTTAGGACAAATACTACAAGGTGACATTTTTATCAAGAAAAACTATCCGACTGAAGAAATTGTCAGTCTGCAGTATTTTTGGAGCATTTAACGAATTAACTGAATGGAACAGAAATCACATTCATATAATGAACAAGCTTTTGGGGGCATTCTTCTATAGTAACCCTTGTTGTATTAATATATTTGTCCGTTTAGAGAATAGATGATCTGTGTTCTTTCCCAGTATCACTAGATGGCACCAAAGATGGGACTTTGTGCTCATTGTGTTGTGTGAGTGTGTCATTCTGACCCACCTGTCATCTAAGCGACTGCCACTCTTATTGCTTAGTGCTTATTGCAGTGGAATGAAAAGCACTAGTTTTGTCATTTATGGGATTTGGTGCTTTAAAGGGGCAAATTCACCCAAACATAAAATAAAGCTATACCGGTTTAACAATGTTGATACTGCGCCCCGGAATACTGGCATGCTTCGGTTGATACTTTGTGTGGATATACACAGGTGGCGTACTTCGGCAGAAAGTAGTTTCCGATGAAATGGGTGCGAAACAAAGCTGTGATGTTTGGTTCGTAATAGTGTCATTATATTTGGAGAGACGTTATTGTTGAATTTTTGATGCTTTTGACGCTTTGAGCGTCACAAATGTTGGCCCCTTTGAGGTCTGTTGTATCATGGTGAGCTGCAGTGGATAAGCTATAAAACTCATCAAATCTCAGCAAAATTTTCTGGATGGATAGATAGCACTCTAGGGGAAATGTAAATGAATTTTATTCTTGGGTGAACTGTTTGAAATGTTTGGAGTGCCGTCTGTGTTGCACAGTTGCACGCTGTTAGCTTTGGCCGTTTCCATCGCCTGCCGACGCGTCTGTGACTGAGTGAGGCCTCTGAGGGGGAGGCTTTGATTGACACCTGCATCTGTCTCCTGCCACAGGAGACTTGTTATGTCACTATGAGGAAAGTTACTGACTGGATTCTGTTTTTCTCCGGGGTAGCCGCTGTACTTTTGGTGTAGATGAGTACGTACATATAAAGGGTCACAGTTCTGGATGAGAAAGCAAGGGTGAGGAGGGGAAGAGATCACAGTGCCCATGCTGTCAGCCCACTAATGAATCACAAACCTGTTTGAGACACTCAGCTTTTTTCTTGAGGAAACATGCCAGGAATGCTGAGACAATGACTCATGCGTGTGCGTGCACACACACACACACACACACATACACACACACATGTATCTGCACTATGGACAACACACACATGCATTTACACACACAGCACTATGGACATACACGCATGCGTACACACACACACACACACACACACTCACACGGCACTATGGACGTACACACACATGCATCTACACACACTCATACACACACATGCTGTTTACTATGGACACACACCTGCATGAATCTTCACACACCCATGCACACACACACACACACACACACATATATTGATTCCCTCTGATTTAACGTCAGCCGATGGCCAAAGCCGTGACGCTGATATTTTTTTGTAATATCGGTTGAAATAACCTCGCAGATTACTCATCATCACAGCACTAATACTGTTTCCCACCTTCAGTAGCTGGACTCTCTGCTTAATAGAACGATGTGCCCGCGGGGATGAGTAGGCTGGTGTCGATATCCATGAGAAAGGAACCTGAGGACGCCGTGTCTATTCCTGACTTCATTCCAGTTGCTGCTCTTTATTATTTTATGCGATCTGATATTTTGTCTAAATTGATCGTGGGCTCATGAATGACAGATGAAGACAGCCCGTCTGTCCCTGTACGAAAGGCACTCTAATCTACACTTGAACCGGTGTTGGTTTATGAAGCTAAATCATTAACTGACCCATTATTGCTGATAGAAACATACAGGAATGGGGTTCTTTTTCTCTGGTTTAGCAGCAGATTATTTTCAGAGTGACGTCATTTAATATCGCTTGTACTGCGCCAGAGTGTCTGTGCTTCTGTAAATCAGTGCGTGTGTAACTATGTGTTTCTGTCTCTCTGTGCTTCTGTGTCCGTGCTTCTGTAAGTGCCCGTCTGTATGCCGGTGTTTCTGTATATCAGTGATTCCGCATCTCTGTGTTTTGGTGTCTCTGTGCTTCTGTATATCAGTGCTTCTGTATCTCTGTTCTGTTTCTCAGTGGTTGTTTCCAGTGGTTGAGAGTTCGCAGTGTGTAAAGTATCTGTAATAAATCTCTTCAAAAAAATCTGAATCCCTGACAGGTCTGGTTCACTCTTAGGAAAGGTGTTTTTCTCTAGCTGTGTCTCTCAGCTTAAGTGTGTGGTGTTTTGGCAGCATGTCAGGTTGTAACCGGTAGATGCAGCTTTCTGATCTTGCTGTGATCTCTCTGTCAGATCACTGCAGATAAGAAAGGTGAATATGATACTGTTCACCTTCAGCGTGTCTGTCGGACTCGAGGGTCGGCGCCTGCCCTCTGTGCAGAGTATGCTGGGACAGGCCCTCTCTGCAGAGCATGCTGTTACAGGTCCTCTTTGCAGCGCATTCTGGGACAGGTCCTCTCTGCAGAGCATGCTGGGACAGGTCCTCTCTGCAGAGCATGCTGGGACAGGTCCTCTTTGCAGCGCATTCTGGGACAGACCCGCTCTGCAGAGCATGCTGGGACAGGTCCTCTCTGCAGAGCATGCTGGGACAGGCCCTCTCTGCAGAGCATGCTGGGACAGGTCCTCTCTGCTGAGCATGCTGGGACAGGCTCACTCTGCAGAGCATGTTGGGACAGGTCCATTCTGCAGCTAATTTGATGGTCTGACCTTTCCATTTCACCTCCAAAAACAAATATGCTTGGCCATTCCATGTCTGGAAAAATATTGTAGGTTTTGTGGGTTTTTCTCCTGTGGACTGGAAATGTGCTGTTAAAGTCATTTTATATGGCAGCTCTTTTTGCTCACAGAACACATGGAACAGCAGTCCAGTCTGAATCATATGACTGGGAGTCTTGGGTCTTAATTATAGGGCATAAATCTCAGAGCAGGGAGGGGGGCTGCATTTATGTTCTCCTTTATTACAGAATGAGAGAGACTACAGCACATTGCTTCTGTAAGGACCCAATTACAGAGAAGTAGCCCTGAGTACCCAATCATAGATAAGCAGCCTCTATTAACTAATCACAGAGAAGCAGCCCCGAGTACCCAATCAGAGAGAAGCAGCCTAGAGTACCCAATCAGAGATATGGGGTCCAGTGCTGGGCTTGTAGTTCAAAGATTGTGGTGTCAATTCCCACCGGGTGTGCTGCTGTTATGCTTTTGAGAAAAGGTCATTTACTTGAACTGCATTTCATCCGAGGTCAGTCCTGAGAAGCCCAGGGCATCTTTTCCAAGTGCAAGAGAATGTGTGTCTGTGTCTGTGTTTGTGTATGTGAGTGTGTGTGAGGGTGAGGGTGGGTGGGCAGGGGTAGGCTGAATGATTTAATTCTAAAATTTCTTATGCACTATAATTGATGGTGCAGCCCCAGACACATTATATAAAACCGAAAGTCATTTCTGCCTTGTTGCTCGCAGGCTTTCATTTTCCGTTTCTTCATGTTCTGGGGGAGGGGAAAAAAAAAAACGTATTTTTTTTGTCCTGTGAAGCCGCAGTGCTGGTGTGAGGCGACGAGACTGTGAATGAGTTCTTATTCACTTGTGCGCGTTGCCTAGAAAGAGCATTCATTAATTATGCATTGCTGCGCAGCGTGCTTCCTCAGCCCGCATTCCCATAAGCGCATTAATAAATATTAGCAATCAGTTCGCCGCGCGCTCTGTGTTCGGAACACAGTCGCAAGAATATGGAATTGTGACCGAGGTTCTGGCTCTGGGCTTCACAGCAAGAGCTTCACCTGAGTCCAGGTGCACGTCGTCTTCCCTCCCGAGCTGGCGTCGCTGGGGGCTCTGCGTTGCCGCGGCGATGCCTCGGCGGCCCTGATAACGGGGGACTGCGGCGAGCCGTCCGCAAAGCGCGCCTGGCAATGCGCATCTGCAGCTCACAACATGCAACTTTCTTAATTATAGCTCGCAAGGGGTAGCATGTGAACAAAAAACCGCATACACTTCCTCTGCAGCCAAATGAAACATAGATGACTGCATTACATTTATGTATTGTATTATTACAAACATCTATTTATTATATTATTGCGCACATCTGTGTATTGTATTATTACAAAAATCTATGTATTCTATTATTACAAACATCAATGTATTATTCCACATGTTTATGCTATATCTGTGCAATGTAGAATTGTAGTTCACAGAAGTCTGCCTCTTAATAGACCCCCAAAAGACTGTTTACTCTGCTGATAGGGAGTTAGCTAGTGTGATAAAGAGACGGTGCTCAGTTGCAAAATGTGCCATTGGATCTGCATTGTGAACCTTAGGTTCTCCATGATGTAATAATGTTTTGTATTGTCGGAAAGCTGATGTCATGGGGAACAAGTTGGTGTCTTTAGTGGTGGGGTGCTGACTAAAGATCTTGATACCTATGGGTCAGCGCCCAGCCAGATACAAAGGTTAACCCAGTGTGATATGCTCACAGATATAGTGCAAGCAGGATCATTGATCTGTACTTTATCATGATTGTGTCTTTACTTGATGACTTGGTGTTTTGCTTTGATCTTTGAGTATATAAGGGGAAACGTGCAATGGTTTGGGGAGACTTGCCAACACTGTCTCCTATGTATATGCATATAGCCATTCAACTCCACACATACCTTTTCACCATTGTATATTATCATTATTAACATACTGTGAAATAAATTGCATTCATTTTAACCTGGCATTCTTTTTTGACTGTTACCACTGCACACCTAGTTGTTTTAGGGTCCTAGCATAAGCACAGAATTCAGAATATCTGTACCCCATAGTCATACACATGCACCTATACACTAATGCCGTAGCAAGATACACAATTGTACCTATGCAGGCTACATATGCCAGAGACACGTGTGTCAACTATGATATATAGCGGTCTGTATAGAGCCATGCTACTGGTGGATCACTTGCAGGCTCCTTCTATGTGCAACTGTTAACACAGAAGAAAGGTTAAAGCACTATTTCGAGTCAGATAACCAAGATAACAATAATCCCGTTGCAGTAGCACCAAGGACTACAAGTGTTCCTTTGACGCTCCTTTGTATACAATACTGTTTGATGTATCTGAGGGGTTTCTTACAGAATTTTCTAACCTGGAGCCTTCAGCAATAGAGTGGAATTATTCATTTGCTAGTGTTATACATATACAGAAACAGCTCAGAATGAGTTAAGGGAGATGGTTACGGTTGGGGGGTGGGGGAGGCAGTACATTTGTGCGTCTGAACTGAGTGTTGTTCTTGTGTTGGCAAACTTCTTTCCTCAGTCTGATGTGTTCCATTGAGAAAGACAGTAGTCTTTCAGTTCCTTCTCAGGAGTGGATGTGTGCAGAAGATTCTTCATAAAATATATATACATTGATACACAGACATGTATTTTCATGCACTCTCTCAAACACACACACACAGGTTATACTGGGGTTGTACAGGACCTGTGGAAAAATGTAGAATCTCACCTGCGTGGATGAAAGATTGCAGCTGCTCTTTTGTCAATGTGCAAATGCGGCGTGAAAGTCATGTGACTCGGTGTGCTTCTCCAGCCTGCCCAATGGCACATGGTAAACACAGCCTAAACACAGCTGTGTCGTGCAAGACCAAAATAACTAGTCACAATGCGTCCGTGGCCGAGGTCATGGAAGGCAGTCAGGATTACATGGCACTTTGGCCTGTTTATTGAATTAGCGGCCTCTGTATTGCTGCGGTTATGGCTGATTACCATCTCCTCATTGGACGGCTGTGTGGACGGGGATGTCCGATGCACCATAAACGCAAAGCACGAGACTCTGCGGCATTAGCGGCATCACGCGGTAATCATGCTCCAAGCTAATACTAGCTAACGCTCAGAACACTTCCTCATAACTTTTTTTTAATTCACAAAAAAAGTACTCTGTTCTTTCCTGAAAAGAACATTACATTATTTTATTTTTTTTACCAAGCAAGAAAAATGCTATTGTAATCAACATTTATAAGCAGAAAGATCCTGTGGCTAGAAGAACAGGAGAAGTGGTCAGTACTGCAGAAGAACAGAAGTGGTCAGTACTGTTGAAGAACAGGAGAAGTGGTCAATAATAACCCCTCCAAAATCAAAAGGAACATTAATATCTTTTGTTCAATGCAATGGAATGCTCTGAAATGACTCATTTAAAATGAGTCCCTTTTGGACCATGAATTGAAAGCTTAGATTTACTTCAATGGAACACCAGGAAATGATTTTTTATCATGGAAAAATAGACTTTTTACACACATTCCTTTACTGAGGAAGTTTAGTGATATTTTCACACTTAAATGACAGCTACCATATCCAGTGAGTTTAAAAATCGATAAATTATTTTATGAAGTTAAAATGGTACTCATAACTTTTGCATATGAGATGACAGTTTTTCATTTGCTCCTTATGCTTTGTGCCTCTACTAGAGTCCCAACTTTTCAAATCTGAGTATAAAACGCTTCTCAGTGCAATGGGCTTGTTTTGATTCGGCTTTTATGTGTGGGACTCACTGATTCATAGCCGGGTCCTGAAGTGAAATGTTGCTTCTATTTGACTGAGACTACAGCAGTCTGTTGGGCATGTGCTAAGCTTTTATAATGTGCAGTCTGAGCCGGTTTTAAGCACTGAAACAGACAATATTAGAGCTGAAACAATTTCTGCCAGTATTAACTGTGATCACAGAGTGTAATGGCGGAGGCATAAAAATGGCACGTAAAGTTCCTCGCATTACATTATCAAGTGGAATTGGGAGGCGGGAATCTCTGGGATTTTTACGGCACAGCAATATGTGGCCGGACTCGGCATATGGTCCATAAAAATATGTGAAGGACTTGTGGAGTCAACCTCAGAATATTAGATGCTGATTATTTTTCACTGGTTGGTTCGTACCATTTCTTTTTAATAGAATTGACGTTTTGCTGAAATAAGGGAGTCATTTTATGAAGTACTTTAGCTCAAGTCATTTTTAAGGTCCTGTAATATTAGTGGTCGCTAGCCTCGTGACACAGACGTGTATCATAAGCAAAAAGAGTAAGGGAGGAGGATTGTGATATTGCACTGAGAATGGGATAGACACAACCACACAGTCCAATGAGGATTCCTCCTTCTGACCCTGTGACCCTTGACTTCTGACCTATCGTGTAGTGAGCCCTGGGCAGGGAGGGGCAATATGTGAGTCAGCGACGGTGGGACGGTGGGGGCAGTACAGGCCCTGCGGGTTAAAATGGCAGAAGATATTATCCGTGCTATCCGTGAGGCATCGCAAACAGCATTGTGTGACCAGCCAGCTGGTGTCCTGTCTGACTGCGGAGAGGAAAGAGCAACTGAAAATCGGAATTGGAGCCTCTTGCTTCCCTGTTTTTTTGTTTGTTTTTCTGTTTACTGACATTAATAGGTTATTTTTGCTCTTTTCCGCCGAGCTATGTGAGCTTATTGATCCGGTGGGCAGAGTTTTCTGTGTGTGAATAGAATTCTGAAGCCGTTAAATAGACACGAGCTGGATGTTGGCGCTGAAAATAAGGATTAATGACTAGCCCAAGGAATTTTTACCCGAGAGTAAAAAATACATAAGTTCTTATCCTTCCCTTTTCGCAAGTGTAATAGCTGCCTTTGTGGGAGGATTAATTTTCTTTGGGTTCAGTTAGGGTTAGGGTTTGGTTAGGGTTATGTTTTCACTGGGCAGGGGTATTTCTCTTCGTCACAGCTGCACCATACCCCTCTGCGGAACACACACACACACACACACACTCACACAGACCCACAGACCCGCACACACAAGAACGTGTACACATACAGTTTCACACAAGCACACGCACATACAGTCTCACACATATATACACATAGTCTCGCACATGCACACACACACACACACCGTCTGACATAATTGGACACAGCCACTCTACCACAGCAGGTCTCATTTAAGGCAGCACTGAAAGAGAATAGTTTTACTGACGGTGCATTTTAAACAAAAGACATTTATTTTTCTGTCTTCATTATGTAGATGCTCACATCATTTGCAGTAAGCCACTGAACAAAAATTCTCAAATTCAAAAATGATATGAAGTGATAAAATTCCATTTTTGCCATGTAAAATCCAATTTATTTCCATAGATATATTTAAAATTCAGTTTTCTGAGTGCATTCAGGTGCAGCCACTTGCATACGACAAAGCTACTGAAGCAATAAAATCAATTCTTTAATAAAAATCCATTCTGCTGGGCTGCTCTGTGCCGAATTAACATGCATTCACTGCTCTGCAGTTTAAAAACATTCTTCCCATTTATTCTTCCCAAGCTATTTTTTTTCCAGCGTAATGAGGTCCTTGCTGGATTGAATCTGGTGGATTTAAGAAGTGTGTAATGGAACAAGAAACAATAAGCACATAATGCAGATAATGTGATACAGGACGGCGTCTAATGATTCATTGTCTGTTGTGTTATTTTTGTGTTGTGATGACTGAGGAGGCTCTTTTTTTCAAGCAATAAGAGGACTAAGATACTGGATGCATCTTTAATTGCAAAGCATTGTGGGGACTTGAATCCAAAATTTTAATGCTCTGTTTTGGACATGTATTACCAGCGGAAATTGGCCTAATTCTGTCCCTGAATCATTTTTCTTTGTATCTTTAATATTTTTGACATAATTCTGCCTGCAGGGTTTCTGTTGCCTGCTTGTTCCGTCTAATGCAGTCTGTCTGGCTGAGTATACCCCATACATCGCCTCCGTATCGTCCAATAGACAAGATGATGCTGTCAAAGTTTCTGGACCAGATTTTAATGGGAATGTCTCTGTTATATAATTTTCGTTTGATTGCACCGAAAGCTCTGCAAGCTTCGTCTTTTAATGCATTCACTAGAACAAAGTCGCCTCTCTCTCTCTCTCTCTCTCTCTCACTCTCTCTGCAGTCTGCATGTAAAACAGTTTCTACTGCCTCCGTAGTTTGAGGATGCTTCAGAGACTAGCGGGGTTTCTGGTTCACCTTCAGGTCTGCGTGATGTCTGTTCCTGTTCTTTCACATTGCCTTCTGCTGAGAATTACTGGGTTTGGCCTTTTGTGCTGCGAGGGGGTGTAAGTGGGTGATTTGAAGCTAAGTTTTCATCAGTGACACACCGCTGCAGCCAGGAGGCTTTCTGTAATGGAATAGCAGGTGTTCCCTTAAACAGTCAACTGAAGGCCTTGGCTTCCTGCCTGACTGACTGCTAAACAGTTGCTAAATAAATTCACATTTCGTTCAAATTACCTTTTAAAGCGGGCTGAAAATAGTTTTTTAAAAAACCATACATTTTCAGAGAGGGAAGCTTCAACAACACATCCGCCAAGTATCTATAAAAGGAATGTGAATAGCTGTAATATAAATTCAGACATAAAATCTGTATCGAAAAAAAAAAGAAAACTCAGGATTGTATGGCCGTGGTTGTGGTCTTCTGAATTGCGGCATTCTTAGGAAACTGAGAACAAAGACAGCAGAACGTGACCCTCAACCTCATCCTCTACGTTTGTGCATCGAGGGTGGGCGCATACAGGAGATAACTTTGACATGCTTGCAATGCGGATGGAGGCTTGGTAACGAAACGAAACAAAATGAAATAAAAAATGAAAAAATAAAGAAATGAAAATTATAGCTCTAGCTCTCGGGGTAATACAACTACCCTAGCTAGATAGCCAGCTTGGTAGCACTTCTCTATGGCAAAGGAGTGTATCGCTTAGCAGGGCAGAATACGTTCATTTGCCTCTGTGGGAGGAGTTATGCAATGAGACCAAAACATTTATTGGCCATTTTGTCAGGTCCTTCATGATGTCATGAAGAACCTGGACCCAATAGCTCAGAGCCTGGGAATAAATTATAACTCCACCCATTTAATCCCCGCCAAGGAATAGATGGAAGTGTTTATTGTTTGGACTGATATAAGTCCATATTGCAATGTTCTTGATTTTTCGTACTATTGCCGATGCTTAATACATAGCATAATTACCGCATACAGTGTAGTCTGAAACCATTCGCCGATTTACCTTTATAATCACTTTAAGTCTCTGATTGGACTGCCTGCTATGATCAAACTCATTGGGCAGAACTGAAAGGAACCAACCTTATTTAGCTAACTTGAGTGAAGAGTGTGCGCTTTGCTTTAGATTCTGAAACAGGAAGGCGGAGTGCAGCAAGTGGAAGTCATTAGCCAGCTCCTTTCAGCTCTGTCTGTGCCTGTGCAAAATCAAACACTGTTAAATCCCTCAGTTGGACTCCTCAAACTATCGTCTTCCCATCGTCGGAGTTGAGCTGATTGGATGAGGGAGAAGGACACCGACGGCAACCGGCAATACTGCGGCGGCGGCGGCTGTGTGCTATAAATATTCAGTCTTAGTGCAGGTCCATGGCGCCTTTTTAGATCTGTAAAAGGACTCCGCAGCAAGGAATCATGGGAAGGTAAAATGCATCAAAAGAGAGTTATCCTTTATAAACTTTGAGGGTTGAATTCCTAGGAATCGTGTGCGTACCGGTACGTATGTAAATGTTGCTGAAGTTGATTTACGCACCTGTTTGCGTGTTACTGGTGCTGTTGATTTGCATAGATATTTATTCTGGAAAGTGTTTATTCGCTGTTATTGTCTGCCTGGTATATTTGCAAGTTAATCAGTCAGTCAAGAACAGAATCAATACACCAACACTATATAGTGCATTTAAGGTCCTGTTCACGTGAATAAAGTGCCAAAGTATTTAGGCAGTATTAGCTAGTCACACCAGTCCCCTATGAAGAGTAAATACTGCTCTGCAAATCCCCTAAACAGAGCTGCCCTGTAAATCCCCTAAACAGAGCTGCCCTCGTAGTCCCCTAAAGACAGCGGCCCTTAAAGAGAGAAACTCTGTTAATCCCCTATAAAATTACCCTGTTAATCCCCTAAAAACAGCAGCCCTGTTAATTACCTATAGAGAGCCTCTCTCTCTCAGTCTTTCTCTTTCTCTCTCATGTTGTCTGCTTATTGCATGCAGTAACCTAGCCCACGGCACTAACTATAGACGTGGGAATTGAATTGAATTTTGTGTTTTGGTAGATATTGTACGGAATGGACGGAATACAGTCTGTAAAGGCTAAGTGTGAATTATTCCCCCAGTTCTCACCATGGTTCTGATCCAGAGTGACAGAAAAGTCAGCTTAGAGGCATGAGGAGATGAACCCAGAAAACCATGCATGTATTAACCTCAATGCCCTGATACATTACCCACACCACGCTGGAATCTTCAAACATAATTCCCTGCTTTTATCATCCTCAAAACTCACATTTATTACTCGCAACACCCCAATATCATCATCACCTGTCCATTCCATCCCTAATGAATCATCTGAAAGCCCTGAATTGCCTCCCCTGTACAGCCAGAGTTAATCAATTCCATCATTAAACCAAGTTTTTCACCTCAGTCATGATGAGGTTACATTCTCTCAGAATATGTCATTCTTAATTTCAGCCTCATGATTTTCAAGGATATTTTCTTAGTATTTTCCATATTTCCTGTCAATTCTAATAATACTTTACATGCTTGCTTCATTGGTGAGGTTTTTGGTTTTTTAGAGGTTTTTTCTCCATGTCAGTAGCTTCACAATTTAAAAATAATTCCTTTTTAACTTGACCTACTGTGCTTACCTATTCTCCATGTGCAAATTTGTTTACAGTGGTGTGTGGCTCACCTTTGTAAGTTAGTGTGGAAAATGCAAATCCTAAACCTGAGGCCGCCCATATTTATTTGAACCGGAATACATAAATGAAGAGCTATATAAAATTTTTGTGCATGCAGAACATGTAAGTACAGGTCAGTTCTGCAAGTTGAAACTGAATTATTTTTACTTTTAATTTTGGTGACTAAATTTCAACTTTCACATTTCAAATTAGAGGTTCAGATAAACTGGGCTTGTTCGAGTTAAAACTGAGCATATATCTAGATATTCCCCATAAATGATATTATGAAGCTACGGACATAGATTTAAAAAAAAAAAACTCTAAAAAACCAAAAACCTCAACAATGAAGAACCAACAGGACTCATGGAAAATAATATGAAAAGAAGACCCAAAAAACCCTTTAACTTCACCGAAGAACCTTATAACTTCACCTGAATTCAGTATATTTCATTCTTACAGTTATTTTTATTTTGAACATTTTTGCATGATGCATTGGAATTAATATCAAGAGACCTGAAAACCCCACATCATTCAATACGTTTCACATTTTCAGTTCAAGTATAGCTGTATTAGGGCAGGAAAAGATTAGTGATTTTCTGAAAATGTTTTTTACTTCATTCTTTAAGGCCTTAGGTCTTTAACTTTTCAGAAAATAAATCAAAGCACTAAAGCTGACTTAACATGTGGGTGGTTGTCCACTTTTGTGGGAGAGATTTATGATGCTGGCTTATGATCCATCTGTACATATTTTATGTAGTTTTGATTTTCCGTGAATTCTCTGTATGAGTTCTCTAGTGCTTTTGTGTACTTTTGACTTTAATGTTAACTTTAAATTGAGAGAATTCGTGTGTGGGATACAGAAGTCTGTGGGCTGTCCCATCCAGCCTTGTCCCCCTTGATTGGCTGTGACACAGATGCTGCCCCTGTGAGAACCCTCCTTATAGGAGCAGACACACGCCTATTTCAACCAGCCAACCAGAGCTGGACGTGCTATAGAGCCCAGTTGGACATGCTGTAGACCCCAGTCGGATGTGCTGTAGACCCCAGTTGGACATGATGTAGACTCCAGTTGGACATAAACATCACAGAGCCCATCTTTCATATAAGAGGGTTTATGATTTTCTTGTGCATTTTGTGCTTCATTGCTTGCGTTGCTAAGCGACATCAGTGAGTGCATGACCATTCTCATGCCCATATTGCTCATATTTTACCACCATATTTAATGAAGCCAATTAGCATGTAGATCTGTGATTAATGTAAGTGTCAGTCCTTCGGAGGTGTCATGTCATCTCTGTTCCAGATTTCTGAAAATGTGTAGTCTTTGATAAACTCTGTACTGTGTGTAGAATAAATCAATAAAAGTTATTTATTAATTAATTTATTATTATTATTATTATTATTATTATTATTATTATTATTTTCTTATTCTTATTTTTTAATGTGAATCCCAGTTACAGTTTTTTGCCGACATAGCTCAGGAGGTAAGAGCGCTTGACTGGCAGTCGGAGGGTTGCCAGTTCAATCCCCCGCCCTGGGCATGTCGAAGTGTCCCTGAGCAAGATACCTGACCCCCTAATTGCTCTGGTGAATGCGAGGCATCAATTGTAAAGCGCTTTGGATAAAAGCGCTATATAAATGCAGTCCATTTACCATTTGCCACTTACATATATTTTATTTAAAACATCATTTGGCAGTTTTGCAGGCTCTGTTCATATTTATGGGGGTGGGCCGGGTGAAGTCTGGCACCACCATTCTCACCCTGTCTGGATCTGACGTACCATCGCCAGGGTGCCGTCGCCCTCGTTTGCCGCGTCATTGCCACGGTGACCCACCCACCTGTTACCGCGGCATCACCGGAGACCCGCTTTTTGAGGGTCAGTGGGCGTGTGCTGGCCGTAGCAGTGAGTCCTGGCACATTCGGGAGTGCTTTGAGCTCTTCCTCTGGAGCAGAGCTGCTGATTTCGAGTTTTGCAGGCTGTGTCTCTCGCAGCCCCCGTCTCGTATTAAGCTGTTTGCCACTGGGTTTAAACAGCAGCTCATTCCCAACGCATAATCCGACATCGTGTCGTTGGTTTACGCTAGACAGGGCCTGTACCAGCTCGGTATTCTGGATTTTGTGAGGACTGCAGCACTGTCTTGTGCTTCTATTAACAGGTATTTTATTAGATAAATAAATCTCCAATTACTGTTACATTTCTGATTACCGTTATCAGCACAGTGGATCAGTTTTATTAGCACAGTGGATCTCTTTTATTAGCACAGTGGATCTCTTTTATTAGCGCAGTGGATCTTTTTTATTAGCACAGCGGATCAGTTTTTATTAGCAGTGAGTGTGAAGTCTCGTAGCTGTTCTAAAAGCCCTCACTTGATGTTGAGAGGCTTTTGTCTTGTTGTGAAGTGGCTCTGAGTCACTGTTGTGTTTGTTGTGTTTAGGCGTTTAATTAATCTCTATTAATTTCTCTATCTCTGTGCTTCTAATTCATCTGGTAGTCCAATCAAGTGCTCAATGAAACTGGTTAATTGGATTCTCATGGTTGTTGTTAAAGAAAAGAGAGGCTGCTGAAAGCTTAGCTTTGCATGTAATTGGGTAAGCGCTTTAACCATGGCTCTGAATTTAATCATTCTGATTATTTTACCCTCATCCTGGTAAAGTGCCCTCATAACGAATCTGACCTCAGTCTGATTATGGAAAGATCAGTTATTTACCCCACAAAACAGGGTCTTCATACAGCCTAAACCAGCCCTGAGTCCAAGCTTAAACCAGCCCTCAGACCTGAAGACAACAGCAGTAGAGCTGAATTCCACAGCGGTCTGTAGAGGACTGACTCTTGCTAATAGGTCCCCTCTGCCTGTGAAATGTGCTGCCAGGTCTGTTCTGTGTTTAAAATAAATGACAGAATTAGACCCTATGAGAGGGAGTATTTCAATACCTCCATTAAAACAAATCCAATACTGAATACACATGCATTCACACAAACATGCGTACACACAAACACAATATCATGCAGCACACACTCACACCCACACACATAATATCATACTGCCTACAGTCACACACACACACACACACACACACACACACACACATTACACTGTGATTAAGTCAACATCTGTCATCTGAGAAAACACAGGTTCCTTTTCCTTTGGTGTCTCCTATTGTGTCCTTATGTTATATTTAGCTGAACTGTTCATCTTGTGAAAATGCATTTTAATTTCCAGATGTTGAAACAGGAAGGGAGAGAAAGATAGAGAGAAAGAGTCATAAAGAGTGTGTGTGTGCGTGCCCGTGTGTGTGTGTGTGTGTGTGTGTGTGTGTCTGTATCTATTATCCGCTGGCCTGCTCCATGCTCTGAATGGTGCTATAATTCCACAGCCGCCAGATCCGTGCACCTTACAAGGAAACAAATGGCCTGTGACCTGCAGCAAGCCTTCCCACACGCAGGCACGCAGACAGGCAGACAGGCAGATATGCAGACAGACAGGCAGACACGCAGACAGGCAGACGTGCAGACGCGCAGACGCGCAGACAGGCAGACGTGCAGAAGGACACGCGGGCATATGATCGCTCTCAGTGAGAGAGCGCGGTGAGGATGGGCTGTGTGAGCCATCGCCACTGTGAGAATGAGGGACACATGCAGTAGGACTGCAGCTGATAAATTAAACAGAGCCGCTCTCTCTGCCCTGTTCGCTGCGGTTCCTCAGTCACGTGGGGGTGTATTAATATCCCCCCCTCTACTGGCTCATTATTTTTTAATTCATCAATTGGCTCACAGTCTCTGTGCTGTCCTGGCAGGACAGAGATGAGTGTCTGAAGTGAAGTTGTGCAGTCAAAGCAAAGTAGCCGTCAGCTTACTAAAGACGCTGAAAACGGTAGGGGGAGGGGCCAGCGCCCGCATCCCATCTCCCGATTGGCTGGGCTGCCTGGCAGTGAGGAGGGGGCTGTGAGAGGGGGCTGGGGTGTGGGGGGGGGGGGGGGGTGAGCGAGCGAGGGGAAGGAAAGAGAGAGAGGGAGAACCCGTTAGACACGCGGAGCCTGTAATAGCACATCGGACACTGCAGAAACCAACGCTGTCACAGAGAGAGAGAGAGAGAGCGGAAGAAAGATAGAGAAGGGGAGAGAGGAATAGACAGAAAGACTGGAGGAGAGAATGAGAGAAACGGAGGCAGAGGGTGAGGGCATACAGGAGAAGAGAGGATAGAGACAGAGGGAAAGGGAGTGCGGGGGAAAGTTGAGAGATCAGTGCCGTGGTCATCGCAGACGGAGGGAAGAAGAGATCGGAGCGTGGAGAGCGGGGCGCTGAAAGTTGCTCGGTGCGGAAGCGGCGTTTCTGTGCGAACGCGTCACGGGGGACGTGCGTGCGCTGCTGACGGACGCTACTGGAGCATCTGAGCGCGTGCGAAGAAGAGCTGCCCCATGCCACACACGCTTTGGACAGAGCGCGTGTCACTGCAGTCGCACGTAACCCTCGTCTCTGCTTCCTGCTGTTGGAAACTTTTCCGTTCCTTTGGAAATTAGACGGCGGGACGGAGCCGACGCGGGTGACTTTGGGGGGTCGGGGCTGGTGAGCCTGTGCACTTTGAGACACCCCCCCCCCCGCCCCCCACGGTGAAGGGGGGTTCCCCCGCAGTTGTTTTACGGCATGGAGAAGTGGAGCAGCGAGGAGTCGGTGCGTCTTAGCCCGTCGGCGGAGAGCCGCGACTCGGACCGAGCCTCGGCCTCGGACCGCCAGTTCGGCCGGCGCGGCTTTACCGTCGGAGCGTTCTACGGCTCTGCCGGGCCCCGTCCCGCGGCGGACGCCAGCGCCGCCGCCGCCGCGGAGGACAAAAGTGAAGCCAGCAAGCGCGGGGTGCTCAAGGGAAACAAATACGTGGTGTTTTACCTGGATCTGTCCTTTGTGTTTCTTCTAGAGTTTAAGAAGTTCAGCATGGCCAGGGGCTGCCTGTGCTGTCTGAAGTACATGATGTTCCTCTTCAACCTGGTCTTCTGGGTAAGCGAACTGCTGCTCTCACTGTCCCTGTTTCCAGTGCATGCTGCTTACACTGTCCCTGTTTCCAGTGCATGCTGCTTACACTGTCTCTGTTTCCAGTGCATGCTGCTCACACTGTTTCTGTTTCCACTGGACACTGCTCACACTGTCTCTGTTTCCAATGCACACTGCTCACACTGTCTCTGTTTCCAGTGCGTGCTGCTCACACTGTCTCTGTTTCCACTGGACACTGCTCACACTGTCTCTGTTTCCACTGGACACTGCTCACACTGTCTCTGTTTCCAGTGCAGACTGCTCACAACGTCCCTGTTTCTAGTGCACACTCTTCACACTGTCCTGTTTCCAGTGCACATTGCTCACACCGACCCTGTTTTCTGTGCTGTCTGTAGGGTTGGATGCTGCTGGCAGTAGGTCAGTAGTGACACTAATTACGATGCCCTTTTACATCTCCGGTGTGTTCCACCGTGCGTATAATCATTTGCATATCGTTATTAGTTTTCTTTTGAATGCGTGTCCTGTTGGGGTAGGCATAGTTCAGATTAATTATATGAAATATAGTTTATGTGAATTTACCTTCTCCTCGTGCTTAGACAGCCTTGACTCTACTGTGTGCCGTCTGGCAGTTCTGAAGGAGAGACTTGCACAGGCTGTTCAGTCAGCCTAATATGGGATCTTTTAAGAATTCATGTGATGTGGTCTGGAGAGCAGCAGTTCTGGTGTTAAGGATATTGTCAGCGTAAGCAGTTTGCAGGTTCTTATCTATGTTATTTTGATTGGAAGTGTCATTGCCTTCCAAGGTTTATGGAACGTGTCTACGGTCATTTTTTACTATGTTATCATGTGATGGAAGACTGCTGTCAGCTGTGGAAACAGCATTATATATGTCATATGCGTGTAGATGTAATGTAAAAATATTGATATGTACGCTCTGGTGTACCTTTAAGAAAGAACAGAAAGAAACTCTCAGCAGTTGGGCGGCAGCTTAGCAGGTCTGCTTCCCTCTTTCCGTCCTGGAGTGGGATGGATAATGGATATTGGGGGATTATGAAATTTGGGTGAATGTTGAGTGTGGATTATGAGTTTAGGCTGTGCATGTGGGCTCAGGTGTGTCTCTGTGTGCATGAGCACTGCTGTGCACCAATTCATGCAGAATGTGATGATCCATAGATCCATCCCTCTGCTCACATGGGGGACAAACATACAGATAATGTTAGCCTGCTGTCCCCAGCCTGGGGGGCGGGGGGACAGGGGGACGGGGTATACGTGTTAGGGGGCTAACGATGGGGATGGGGGTGTGTTCTGATGCCACCGCTCTCTGACTGGGGCAGTAAACACCCTGATTACAGCTTTCTGATTGGTGGTGTAACATGCTACTTACAGCTCTCTGATTGGGGGTGTAACATGCTGCTTACAGCTCTCTGATTGGGGGTGTAACACGCTGCTTACAGCTCTCTGATTGGGGGTGTAACATGCTGCTTACAGCTCTCTGATTGGTGGTGTAACACGCTGCATACAGCTCTCTGATTGGTGGTGTAACATGCTGCTTACAGCTCTCTGATTGGTGGTGTAACACGCTACTTACAGCTCTCTGATTGGTGGTGTAACATGCTGCTCACTGCTTTCTGATTGGTGGTGTAACATGCTGCTTACAGCTCTCTGATTGGGGGTTAACACACTACTTACAGCTCTCTGATTGGGGGTTAACACGTTACTTACAGCTGTCTGATAGGGTGCTTACAACTCTCTGATTGGGGGTGTAACACGCTGCTTACTGCGCTCTGTTTGGTGGTGTAAAATACTGCTTACCGCTTTCTGATTGGTGGACTAACACACTGCTTAGAGCTCTCTGATTGGTGGTCTAACACACTGCTTACAGCTCTCTGATTGGTGGTCTAACACACTGCTTACAGCTCTCTGATTGGTGGTATAACACACTGCTTAGAGCTCTCTGATTGGGAGTGTAACACTGCTTACAGCTCTCTGATTGGTGGTCTAACACACTGCTTACAGCTCTCTGATTGGTGGTCTAACACACTGCTTAGAGCTCTCTTACTGCAGCTGTAATGGCACTCCCCGCTGCTCTCTGCACGGGGGTGTAACGCGCTGCTTACCGCATCTCAGCGGGGCAGTAATGGCCCTGCCCTCTCGGCTTGGCGGATCGTTATCCTGCTGTTGCCCTCCTCCTCCTCTCTCCCCTTGGAGGACAGCTCTTTTTATAGAGCGCGCACAGAAAAACAGCCTTTTCAGCTGTGAGGTGAGCTCAGTCGCAATTATGGCCACGTTACCACGGCTCCCGGCGTAGCTCAGTGCCATCGCCTGAGCCCGATGGCGCGGGGACCAGGGATTGGCTACGGTCCAGCCTGGAGGCGCTCAGGCTAGCTTCCGAGGCCAAGCGTGTCCATCCGTCGCTCAGCTGTGTTCTGTGGGGGTGTCGTGGCGCTTTGGGACGTATGAAATATGAAAGGTAGTTACCGCAGGATGCATTCCAGCCACATTTCTCAGGCTGAATCTCATAACTGTCTCAGGTTCTGTTTAATGTGCTAATACAGACCAAGCTGGAAGCACAATAATCTGCATAATCAGTTTTAACTTTATACTTCTCTCTCTCGCTCACTCGTTCTCTCTCTCTCTCAATGTATCTAATTTTAGTGCCCTTTTTTATTACCGTTTATTACCAGTGGAAATCAGCCTAATTCTGTCCTGCAGTCATTTTTCTTTGTGTCTTTAATTTAATATTTTGTCAAAATTCTGTATGCAAGGTTTCTGTTGGATGCTTGTCCCATCTAGTGTGGTCTTGCTGGCTGGCTGTGCCCCATACATCATGTCCATATCATCCAATAGACAAGATGATGCTGTCAAAGATTTTGGGCCATATTTTAATGAGAATGTCATATATAATTTTCTTTTGATTGGACAGAAAACTCTGCAAGCTCTGTCTGTTTCTCTCTCGTTCTCTCTCCCCCCTCCTGTATCTTTCTCTCTTTTTCTCTTTCCCTCTCTTCCCCTTTCTCTCGCTCAGACTAATTTGAGTTTTGGCACAATCACTTATGAAAATTGGAGTTTATTGGGAAGTCAGTAATTGGGTGAATGTCGTGATAACGCGCAACTTCCTGCAGGAGACCTGGTAGTCCTGTCCTTAGTGTTCCCAGCTGCTGAGAATATCGATGTTAATATCTCCCTCTCCTGTGAGATAATGCATGCAGAACACAGCAGTCAGCATCTGAAAGCAGATAACTGTGAAATCAATGCAGGTACACTGCTTCCTGCTAGCCTAGTGTCAAAGGCTTGACTATACCTCCCTGCCTGTGGGATACCCCCACCCCATCCACCCCAGTTACCAGGAAGATCATGTGGGTTTCTGATGATCTGTGATTACATGTAATTATATTCATTAGTGATCCAGCCTTTCGTGCTGACACTGGTTAAGCCCTGTGCTCAGGACAGTTTTCCATTGGCTGTTACTCGTTGCCTGGATTTTTAGGCTGTTTTCCATTGGCTGGATTTATGGGCCATCAGCCAGACTGAAAGCAACCCCCGCCCCTGGGGTGATGGATCAGGACCAAACCCCACCCCTCTGGTGATACATAGGGAACAAACCCCACCCCTCTGGTGGTGGATCAGGACCAAAACCCCACCCCTCTGGTGGTGGATCTGGAGCAAGCCCCTCCCCTCCAGATGCATCATGCACCATGCACCATGCACCATGCTCCATGCTCTCTGCTGGCATGTTCAGCAGCTGCATGATGAACAATGGGGGGGCAGCAGACGCTTTTATCCAGTAGCGACTTAGCCATACTACATGTAATGGAGCTACTAGCTGAACTACAGCGTGTGAAAATACAATCGACGCAATCAAAATGCAATCCATGTCAAGGGCCTAGTCAGGAATACACAATCTAAATCACCATCAGCATGCTAATACAGAATGAACATCACCATCAATAATTCGGAATGCAGAATCCACATCATCAGGGACCCACCCGTGTTAGTTCATTAAAACCGCAGCGATACCTGAGGTCCAGCTTTTACACCCGGTCTCAGGCCACGCTCACACACCCCTACTGCAGATTAGAGTTTGTTTTACAGATGTGTGTTTTCACAGGGGAGTGACTTTTACTGTTAAAGCAGGGAAGGTGGGCCAGGTTTGTTTATTTAACAGTCCCCTGTCCTGTGCCGTTATTGCACATTAATGCTGCTCCACTAAGCTTTTAGAAATGGATCATATAGTTTTACTGCAAATGCATCCATTTCGGCTCAATAAATGAGGCTGATTGATAGAACAAAGTCATTCTCTTTCTCCGGATGAGTCCCATCACTCTCTGTAAAGTTTAAGCTTTTTTTTTTTATTGTTTAAATTGCAAAAAAATTGAAAATAACATGTTATGTTATTGCATCTCTTTGCATCATATTGTGTTGTGATGCGTTGTATTTGACTGCGTTCCACTGTGTGTTATGGTACATGTTGCATTGCATAGGATTTTTACGGAACTGCGGTTGTGTTGCGATGCGTTGCATTGTGTTGCGTTGAATTGTGCTGCGATGTTATGGTGCATTGAGCTGCAGACCCTTCTGGTCCCAGACGCTCAGATTGGTGCTACATTGTGCCCTCAGATAGTCAGCTCAGTCCGGGGAGGAAACTTAGTGATGTCATAAGTGCATGCATCCCTGCCATAGGATGACAGCCACAGCATTACTATAGTACCCAGAGCAGCTATAGTGTAGCAGGGATGGTCCCGTTCACTCCTGCCCCTTTCCCTGGTAACGGCCGTGTTGTTGTAGGAGTCAGGTGGCCTGTGTCTACCCTCGAAGATTACCCATCAGCCTCTGTGTGGGGAGGGCAGGAAATGGTGTCAGGTACAAGGACAGGCCTTCCACACACCCACTCATCAGACAGGTCTGCAGCCCATACTGGCCATCTGCTCCTGGGCTGTAGAGATAGGCGAGTCTGAGGCTTACCTGGGGTTCAGAAGGCCTTTGTTAGTGACCCTGCCTGTGGAACAGTACTGTCAGCCCACCTGGTGGTGACTCACGCATGCTGAAGTGTTCGTTTCTCAGCCTCCGAGAGTCACATCTTCACCCTTCCTTACAGAGTGTTCCCACGCAAAGGGGATGCAAGGCTGCAAATGAGGAAAGAAGTTTAGCGTCTCTTTGAACATAAAACTGCTCTACTGGGGAAACGTTCCTCTCTTTCTCTCTCTCGCTCACACACACACACACACACACACACACACACACACAGCCTCTCTTGAATTTGAATCCATATTGAGGGCTACTTTTTTGGTCTTGGCTGAATAAGGCATTATTAAAGCAATTTACTGTGCTTTCTAAGCAACAAGCTTTTCACAAGTGAGTGAGCACATTAGCAGCACTAAATTCCCTTTGGGACATGTATAGGTCATTTGTAGAGATGGAATGGACACAAACTGCTCTGGTCTAATCGACTCAATCTACAAATGGGGGGCAGGGCAGTCTGTAATAATTTGGATCCTGCCCCTAGTTCAAGTTTTCAGCATGGTTCTCCTGAATATTAGGTACTGACATTTCTGTCTGATATCTAGTTTTGATTATTGCCTTTGAGTGACAGACAATATAATTTGATCTGGCAAACATGCTCGTAGTCCAGACAGTATCACTTGTGATTGAGTAGCTTGGTCTGTTTGACTGTAGGATTATTATGGTCTGTTTCCTCCTCCCACAGGCATAAAAAGGAAGTTCTTGGGGCAACGGAAGGTCACTCTTCGTTTCTTATCTCTATATATACAAACCTGGGGTGTCCTGGAGTCTTCTTTCCTTGAAAGTTTTATTGCTTTCTGGGGAGACACAGAACACAAGAACTATTGGGGGGTCGGGGCTCAGCATGGCCACCGACAGCCACAAGGATCACAGCGTCCATTTTTATTTTAAGTTTGAATGCCAGTCTATGGACGTTTAATTGAGATCATCAATTGAAAGTCTTAATATCTATACAGAAAATGGTTGTTGAGGCCTGCCTGTTGTGTATTTACATTTTTAGAAGCAGTTCCAGTTTCAAGCAGAAACCAGTGCAGTGCGATTTGGTTTTGTTACATGGAAAGTACTTTGCCTGAAGGTAGAGATTGCTACTGGCTCAACTTGTATTTGTCTACAACCATCACTTCTGTTGTTGGAATCTTTAACTGTTGATGCTCTTGTGCTCGCTATTCAGTGCTGAATGTTAAACAGGGGTGTTGACTGTTAAAGCTGCTGGATTCACAAAATAAACATATTACAAACAAATCATCACTTCCCTGACATTGCACTGGAGGTATTGAACGCACACTGAGTAACAGCTTTCTGAGGGAGCAGATTCTGTAGTGTCCCTCAGGCAACTGGTTACCTGGAGGTTCCATGTGAAACAACTACACTGAGGCGCATAGCTACAAAAGATTGCAACATTGTTTTTTGATACTGTGCCGAATCCTTTCTTTTTGTTGTGGGCTGTTCTGTTCCACGCTGGGAGAAGTTCCGTAGTGCGTTTCATCATCATTGTCAGGTGACTACCTTTGTGTACTTCCTGTCCGTATCGGACGATGCATCACTCCCAGCTACGTGGGCTGTGTACAGACGGGAGGGCGCAGGAATGAGTTCAGTTCTCTGCGAGCTGCGCGGCGGTGGTACACTGCTGCATAATGCAAAAGGCCTGGTCCCGAAGGGGGGACGGCGAGCGGGGTTAGCGCAGCGCGTTGTGGATGGGCTCTCGTAGCTCTGAAAAGAGCACGTCTGTTTGAAAAGCTGTTTTGCTCGCGATAAGAACCCAAGTTTCTTGAGAATGTGCCAAAGAGGCGCATCGCCAGGAATCTCTACCAGAAATGCATGGCTGGCATCACTTGTGACCAGGTGGCAGGGGATGGTAGGTTTAAGTGGGCCAGGCTTTGGTCACTATCTACATAGGTTGCTGTGCCAGTCAGTTATGGTTAGGGATACGGTTAGGGTTTTGAGTTACGGTTATTGTTAGGGGTTAGGGTTAGGTTCATTTGATAGGGGTTGGGTTTGGTTCGTTTGTTCTGACTACGGTTATGGTTAGGGGTTGAGGGTTAGGGTGAGAGTTAGGGTACGGTTTTAGTTAGGGTTCAGGGTTAGGTTTGTTTGTTGTTGTTCCATGAACATACAGACTCGGTCTGAAAAAGGAAGTGCTTTTGGACGTGGCACGCACATACACACACACACACACACAAACTTGTGTGTAAGTACTCTCATATGCACACACACACACACACTCAGAGGCCCGGGAGGAGGCACCGCGTGTGGAATCATGCTTCTGCTTCGGTGGACAGATGCTCCCCGAGTGAGATGGAGCAGGCTATGAATGTGCCGTATGGGCTGCTCTGAAAATGGCCCAGGGTGTAAAAGCATGTTCACAGCTCTCTGAGCCACTCTGTCTGGGCAGGGTGTTCTGCTCATCACGTATCCGGCTGTTCTCTGCTCGCCGCGCATACGTGGCCAGGGCGTCGGATAGCCTGCCTGTCTCACTGCGCATATGCTGCTGGGGCAGCAGATAGCCCGTCGTTCTCACTGCTACTTGAAGCTACAGTTCTTGAGAAAGTTTCCTTTTACCGTTTCTGATGAACGGGCAGTGATTCAACCTGTTGATTAATTAAGCTTGTCAGCTAATTGATTAATAAAAAAAATTCGCTGTCGGGTTTTGAGAGGGAAGGTACACGTGCTTCCCCCAAAACATCTGCGGCCAGCCACCGTGTCTCTTCACTCCGCAGTCCTCCAATTAGGCTGCACCGTCGCTCTGGAGGGAATGATGTAGCGCTCCAAACGGACAGCCAACTGCTGGAGCTACCTGCAGGAGCCGTCGAAGCTTGTTACCGCACACTGTGCCACGTTCAGTGCGAGGAGCTGCTCCCGACCGGTTGGCTGTTGGCTGTTTGTCCGTCTGGAGCTCCGCCTGTGCATTGTCATGTGGAGTACCGTGTTACATGAGACGGAGTGTATTATGGTTTCAGTACATAGGCTGCAGGTCAGTTGTCTCTAGTTTGTGCAGGTCTAACAAGCCCACTGCCGTACTGTGTTGCTTGTATTTCGATAAGACTTGTTGAATTGTGAGGCTTTTTTCTGGTATAACTGATTTGAGAAGGCTGATTCCGCAGCTACATTTAATATTTATTTTCTCAGGAGGAAGAGTACTCCAGCTCTGTCATTTTGGGAAGGTCAGTTAAGGATGGAATAGTTTTGGAAAAATAGATCATTTTGAAAATGGGCTCGGGACTTTGTATGTTTCATTGCATTGAAAGACAACAGGAGCTAATCCTGTTGTCCAAAGAGCTCTCTCACTGCAGAAACCGCCACAATCCTTTGTCTGTGAGGCACTTGTGAAAAGCAGAGGCTTCTTGTCATTAATCTCTTCTTAAGGAATATTAATTGCTCTCTCCTCTTGGGAGGTCTGTGAAGGGATCAGCTGCAGACGAACGAGAACCTATCCCTCCTAATCAGAAATTCGAGGATATTTTCTAAGATGTTTTCATTTGTGGCAGTTTGATTGTTTTAACATGGATTATGGTAGTGGGTGTGATTGTGTTTAATGTAGACGACAGGACTGGGTTTGATTGTGGTTAATGTAGATTATGGGAGGGGGTTTGATTGTGATTAATGAACACTATAATCGTGGGTTTGGTTGTGACTAATGTGCACCATAGAAGTGGGTAGAGTGAAATTTGTTATTTTTGCTATATACTTAAGGACTTTGGATTTCAGATCAGAAGATGAATATGTCCAAAAGACAATGGTCTTTTATTTCATGGTATTTACATGCCGTATGTTTTACCATTTCACAGAAACAGATTTTTTATGTTGTCCCTCTATTTTCAGCTGTGCTAAAGTTAAAAAATAAAAATAAAAATAATTCTGTATACAATTATCTGACCAATACCCTTTTGAATTTAAAATAAATGCTTAGTCTATTTGATATACGTTTTGAATAACATTATGTGAGTTAAGCAGAGGATACATTAATTAAATACATTGATTATATTACACTTAACTAACTGAGACATGGTTTATCTAAAAGGGATATTCATCTATTTTTCATACTTGACTACTACTGAAATACTGTGAATAGTAGTTAATACTTATTTGGCACTTTGCATTTGCTAAATGGTAATTAACCAGTTATTGAATGAACAAATCCTCGATATGTTGAATGGTGAATGGGGTCTTCCGCTATGTTGCATGGTTTAAAATGTGATCAATCACCTGTCACTTCAATCGAACCACAGTGGGATAACACATGAATTGCTTCAAGCTAGATCCACCCATGTTTTTTTTTTGTCACCATTTTGGCTGTTTTCGGCATTGCGGTTGAGCCCGGCTCATTGCTGTATTTTTTTGTTGTTGTTGGCACTCAGCAGGTGTGTTATGTGCGAGGATCTGGGGAGTTTATTTTTAACAAACAAAAAAAAGATGCTTCAGCAACCAATCTCCCAGCCCACCCCACACCCTCTCTCTTAGATTCAGTTTTTAATTAAAATTACAGCACGGATCAACACACTGAGCTAATGAGACAGTCAGGAGGGGAATTCACAAACAATGCATGTGTGCACACACACGAAAGCACACACACACACACACACAAACATACACTCACACCCCCACGCACACTGCACGCACAAAATTATATGCACAGACAAGTACGCACACGTGCCACATGCAAGCACACACACACACACACACACACACACACACCACAATCAGTTTTCCTGCTAACATCACCAGTATCTCGCACGTCTCAGTTTTAAGATTTTCACCATTTTTCTTGCTGATGTACAGAAGTGCTTGAGCTCCTCGGAAAGTGATGCATTCCCCTTGTTCAGGCCCTTTCCCCAGGAGAAGTCCAAAGTGTGTTTTCTTGCGTGCTCGTCCTTCAGAGCTCTGGTGTCTCTGAAGATTAGCGAGGCATGAAAGCATTGCAGACCTCGCAGTGTTTATTCAGGCCTGCAGAGATGCACTGTGGGGGAAATGCAGCTCACACCTGCTCCTATAAATGCAGCTCAAACTCCTATAAATGGAGCTCACGCTCCTGTAAATGCAGATCACGCTCCTATAAGTGCAGCTCACGCCTGCTCCTATAAATGCAGCTCACACTCCTATAAGTGCAGCTCACACTCCTATAAATGCAGCTCACGCTCCTATAAATGCAGCTCACGCTCCTATAAATGCAGCTCACGCTCCTGTAAATGCAGCTCACGCTCTTATAAATGCAGCTCACGCTCTTATAAATGCAGCTCATGCTCTTATAAATGCAGCTCACGCTCCTATAATTGCAGCTCACGCTCTTATAAATGCAGCTCACACTCCTATAAATGCAGCTCAAGCTCCTATAAATGCAGCTCAAGCTCCTATAAATGCAGCTCAAGCTCTTATAAATGCAGCTCACGCTCCTGTAAATGCAGCTCACTCTCCTATAAATGCAGCTCACGCTCCTATAAATGCAGCTCACGCTCCTATAATTGCAGCTCATGCTCCTATAAATGCAGCTCACGCTCTTATAAATGCAGCTCACGCTCCTGTAAATGCAGCTCACTCTCCTATAAATGCAGCTCACGCTCCTATAAATGCAGCTCACGCTCCTATAATTGCAGCTCATGCTCCTATAAATGCAGCTCACGCTCTTATAAATGCAGCTCACTCTCCTATAAATGCAGCTCACGCTCATGTAAATGCAGCTCACGCTCCTATAAATGCAGCTCACGCTCCTATAAATGCAGCTCAAACTCCTATAAATGCAGCTCACGCTCATGTAAATGCAGCTCACGCTCCTATAAATGCAGCTCACGCTCCTATAAATGCAGCTCACGCTCTTATAAATGCAGCTCACGCTCCTATAAATGCAGCTCACTCTCCTATGAAGAATTTTAATCCCTGATTTACACAGAACATGAAACATGCTGTGATATCAGGTTATTGAGCCCTTACGGACAGTACTGAGGTAACACAGGGGTCAGGGTTTGGGGAGGTTAGTAACCGCGTATTACCCTCTTCCCAGATGAGTTGTGGGCTGCTGTCTCACCTTCTGTCACTGGTCAGGTTTTAAGCTTCTGCACTGACTGCACTGATTCTGCTTTTTATCAGCTGCCCACTGCACACAGCAATGAATTACAAAGCCGCCAACACAAAACCACCATTCTGAAACCTCTATCAAAAATCGCCATCCTGAAAGGACCATCCTAAAATTACTACCCATAACCGCCATTCTGAGAGGACCAACCTGAAATCTAAAACTGCCGTAATGAAATCATTATCCAAAACCACCATTTTGAATCCTGAATCCATTTTTTCTTTTGCCCTTCGGGAAAATATATCAGTTGTATGTCAGGAAAATGCTGATACCAATCATGGCATCCTCCTCATTTAGCTGTTCCAATTGTATAAGCGCCCTGTAGGTCCATGTGGTGGAGACGTATTGCGATGAGAAGAAAAATGGTAACATTTTATTGCAGTGAATTATGGGAAATAAGCTTCTCCTGATTCTCAGAGGCTTGGCTTCAGGTCAAGTGGAATGGCTATTATACATAAAACCGTGAGTTATCTACAGCTATGATTCAGTCACTCACCCTGGAGCCTCTGTGTGAGGGAGGTGATAATGTGATTGTGGGTTGGGTTGTGTTAATGTCATTGTGTATTAGGTAATGTTAATGTGATTGCGTGTTAACCACTGTTAATGTAATTGTGTTTTTTGTGGTGTTAATTTGGTGTTGTTTGGAGGACTTGAGAGGGAGATATTAATGCGGTTGTTTTGGGGGTGGGAATAGGGTGACTTTGAATGGGGGTATGGGGTTAAAGGGTAGCTGCAGATCTAGGAGCTTGGATCCCCCCATTAAACATGACTTTAGGGGTCAGAGGTTAGGACCCTGATGGCTCCCACTGTTTGGCTAGCTTGCTCTGTGTTGTTATATTTTGTCTGCATTTGTAGGGTTTGGGTAGCTCTACAGCATAAGATAAACCTGCGGTATTCTCTTATCATCCCCTTGGCCCATACCTCAGTGCATGAATAATTAAAGATGGAAAATAATGCCGCATTAGAGCTGGATTAGAAATAGCCTCTAAACCACCCAGCTATCAGAGCCATAAAGCATGCATCCCAGCATTCCATTCATCCATCGATTACCTATACCTGCTTATAGTCCATCGCCAGTCCATCTCCCGGTACATACCCCATTCACTCACATACTCATACCTAGGGGCAATTTAGACTCTCCAAGTAATGCATGTCTTTGGACTGTGAGAGGAAACCGGAGCACCCAGGGGAAATCCACACAGACACGTGGAAAACATGCAAGCTCCACATAGAAAGACCCCGCCGGGATTTGAACCAAGGACCTTCTTCCTGTGAGGCAACAGTGCTACTGCACCACCGTGCTGCCCAGGCTTACTATGGTGGGCTCATTTATCAGATTAAAAAGATTAATATTTTATATGTAGCTAAATATACATATGGAGCTTATGATACGTTATGATTGAGGGTTTAGGTTAAGTTTAGGATTGGGGTTCTCATGTCTGTAGAAATTTTGATGGGAACAGCAGTTTGTTTTCTTCCCCATGTTTTGGGGTTTTTATTTATTTATCTATTTATTTATCGTGAACCGAACAGCGAACAAAATCTATAGTTTTTAGTCTTGGAAATCAAACTCCCAAGGGTTCCATTTCAGAAGAGTCCAGGATTATGTGTGTAGTCAAAAGGGTTCAATGACAGTAACCATTTTATTTTGGGTATGTCATTTTCACGCTCGTGTTAAAAAAGGGGGCACAACAGAAGGGGCTAACATATTCGCATACATGGAGACCCCCATATCCTGGCCCCCCAGCACCGAAGCCCACAAGTACAGACCAGAGTGGATATGCTAAGACCAGACCATAACGCTGATGCACACATGCACACCCGCTCTCATTACTGATGATTAGTGTGCAGGCACCCTTCAGAGTTTCTAAATCCTCCTTTTCTAATTCTCACTTCTGTGTCTCATATCTCCACATGCCAGACCACTGGGAACCTCAATCTGTCTATCGGAGGCTTTTCATTTTTCATACGGCAAAAATCATACAAAAAGCCACTTAAAGGAAAGAATGGGCTCGCTGCAAATAGGTGACAGAGCCATTAGTTAAACTGAAAGCTTGAAGGATGAGGGTTGTTCTTAAGTGCACTGTGGTATTGAAGGTGCTGTTTGTCAGTACAATTAACCAAATAATTTATCAAATACACGCATGGTTAATTATTCATTTCCCCTTTTGTGCCGGTCTTGGAAAAGAGTCAAGGTCCTGAACTGTTCAGACTGCTCTGTAAGTGTGCAGAGCTTATGATGTGCACTGTAGGTATGCTCAGGTTTATACTGTGCTCAGTATGTATGCCATGTGCTGTAAATATGCAGTGTTTATGCAGGGCTCTGTAGCTATGCAGTGTTTATGCAGTGCTCTGTAGGTATGCAGTGTTTATGCAGTTCTCTGTATGTATGCAATGTTTAGGCAGTCCTTTGTTGGTATGCAGGATTTATGCAGCTCTATGTATGTGTGAAAAGTTTATGCAGTACTTTGTAGGTTTGTAGTGTTTATACAGTACTCTGTATGCAGTGTTTATGCAGTGATATGTATGTATGCAGTGTTTATGCAGTGATTTGTAGGTATGCAGGGTTTATGCATCGCTATATATATGTGTGAAAAGTTTTTGCAGTGCTCTGTAGGTGAACATTTCAGCTTTGCTTCCTGTAGCTGAGTGATCTCTCCAGTTGGGAATTCACTGTGTCACTGCACAGTGAATAGTGAAGAACAGATGGTTGTTTGGTGGTACAGTAGGAGTTAATTCATTTGCCGCAACTCATGCAGCACTTGTTTTGTGGTAATCTCTGCTGTACTTAGTGTTGCCCTGATGCAAACTGCTACGTTTTACTGAATGGGAAACTGTCAGACAGTGGGGCCCCTAACTCGTGGCAGAAGTGTGCCCCCTGGAGGACTCGCATGGCACAGCTGCATCAGACACCCTGCTTCTGCCTGTTCTGTTTCAGGTCTGTTTCCCATGAGGCTGACCCCCTTCTTGCGCCTTTATTAGCTTAGTGGATTTGCAGTAATTATTCACTGTAATTAGAGTAAATGTGTTTGCTTCTCTGCTGCTGAAAAATAAGTCACAGTGGAGCATGCTGATGGAGACTCTGAGGGTTTTTCTCTATTCAGTGTGTAAGCTTTCATTAGTTCCTTTAGAGGCTCCTGGCTCCTGTTTCCAATGCATTTCTGGGTGCAGTAAAACAGCATACAGGAAGCGCTTTCTTCTGAACATAGTGTGTAATCTCAGTGTGTCTGTCTTCAGCTGTGAACAGCAGAGTGTAATCTCAGTGTGTCTCTCTTCAGATATGGGCTGCAGTGTGTAATCTCAATGTGTCTGCAGGGGTGTAAAGCAGTGTATAATCTCAGTGTGTTGTCTCTGTGTAATCACAGTGTGTCTATAGCTATCTGGCTGCAATGTAATGTTATAATCTCACAGTGCATAATTGCAGTGTGTAATATCAGTGTGTAACTGCAGTGTGTAATCTCAGTGTGTCTGTGCACCTGTGGCTGGCAGTATGTGATCTCAGTGTGTAATCTCAGTGTGTAACCGCAGTGTCTTTCTCTCCACAGCTGTGTGGCTGCGGCCTGCTTGGAGTGGGGATCTGGCTCTCTGTGTCACAGGGAAGCTTCGCCACGTTCTCGCCCTCCTTCCCCTCCCTCTCCGCCGCCAACCTGGTCATCACCATCGGCACCATTGTCATGGTGACGGGCTTCCTGGGCTGCCTGGGCGCCATTAAGGAAAACAAGTGCCTGCTACTTAGTGTGAGTGATCCACCATGTGTTTCCCACAGTTCCCTGCTCTTTCTCCCAAAATGCCCAGCTTCTTCAGCCAAAATGATCTGCTCCAGAGCATACGTGCTTATTTATATTGCATAAAATCATCATTCAAATCATCAAATGCATTGGTGATCAGGATCAGGATGTAGGACTATCGGATTAGCTTAACTGTAGGATTGATTAAAAATGTATGTTTTGAGTTTACACTTAAAGACAGAGAGTCTGCTGAAGCCCGAACATGCGTAGGGAGATTGTTCCATAAGACAGGAGCTCTGTTCGAGAAGGCTCTCCCTCCCATTGTAATTTCAGATATAACTTGGAATTTTCACATAGCCAGCATCTTGTGAATGAAGTCATCTCAGAGGAGACTAAGGAATAAGTACCTCGCTATGGTACTCTGGAGCCAAACCTTTTAAAGCTTTATAAGTTAACAGTAGAAGTTTATAGTCAATTCTAAATTTGACAGGCAGCCAATGAAGAGTTTTGAGCGCTGGATTAATGTTCCCATTTTATAGTTCTAGTAAGAAACCTATCGGGTGCATTCTTTACAAGTTGGAGACATTTCAGGGCCAAATTGGTGCAACTGGGCAATAAAACATTATAGTAATCAAGCCAAGAGGACACAAATGCATGAAGTATTTTTTCAGTATCCTGGTGGGACAACATCTTACTTTATTTAGATATATTCTCCGTGTGGAAGAAGGCTGTTTTATGATATTATTAATGTGGGCTGAAAGGAGAGATCTGAATTAAGTTACGCCTTAGATTTTCAAATGGCTGCTTAGACGGAGACAGAGAAGCCATCTATATTTAAAGAAAAGTGTAGGAATATATCTCCAACAGATTTGGGATCTACTACCTGTATCTCAATCTTATCAGAATTCATAAAAGAATACTCTAGCAGCTCTTACACATTTTTTCAGGGGTAAGTCATTTTAAAAGAGCTATTTTAGAGTCTTATTTATATAACTGTTTCATAGTATTACATTTTTTAATATCGCTTGAGAATGACTTAAAAGAAAGATGAAAAGAGAATCTGCAGATGAATGGAGGCTGAGGTCATTTTTAGTTCTGAAACTTCAGATAAAACGAAGCAACTGACTGAAGATTTCGCTGCTTTCACAATTGGTTCTCTACGATAAATCCCATCCAGTAGACCGTACTTGATTTGACACTTTAATGAGAGACTGTATCGTGACCAGTGAAGTAGCTGTAATGTTAATGAGACTGCACAGCTGCACTTTAAGTGTAATGTTAATAAGACTGTATATTGGCACTTTATGCGTAATATTAATGAAACTACGTACATCTGCTCTTTAAGCTCAATGTTACTGAGACTGTACATTTGTACTTTAAGTGTAATGTTAATGAGACTGTACTTCCGCACTTTGTGTAATGTTAATGAGATTGTGAATCTGCACTTTGTGTAATGCTAATAAGATTACATCTGCACTTTATGTATGTTCATGAGACTGTAGATCTGCACTTTGTGTAATGTTAATGAGACTGTACATCTGCACTTGAAGTGTACTATTAGTGAGACTGCATTTGCACTTCAAGTGTAATGTTAATAAGGCTACATCTGCACTTTAAGTGTAATATTAGTGAGACTGCATGTGCACTTTAAGTGTTATGTTAATTTGACTGTACATCTACACTTGTATTGTTAATAAATCAGTGGGATATTACAGCAGGATTTCCGATTCACTGATCAGGGATGTGTTCCTGGTTGTGACCTACTCTGCAGTCTGCCTGCACCGGTGTTCTCCATGAGCAGCTGTGCAGCTCAGCTGCCTGAATGAGAGAGCCATACAGGGGAGATACTGGCCTAAAAATAGGATTTGGCATTTCCAAATTCAGAGGAAAAAAATGGTTTAGTCCTATCAAATGTGTATCAACAGAGAGTATAACAGCCTGGCACAAACAAAGGATAAAAAGTACAGGGTGGTGAACTTCAAACTGCAGGCATGCACGCATGCACACACACACACACACACACGTGAGATAGAGCAGTCAATCAGCCGGTTCATAATCAAAGAGACCATTTCAGCTATGTGTTGGAAAAAATACATTAAACAATTTTTGAATAGCTGCTGATCTAAAGAGTTTTATTGTTTATATTGCATGGGATATATCTGAGAAAATAACTGAACAAGAAGTAAACAATAAAGCTGTCATCAGTGTAATTTAGCATGGTTGTGCACTAGTCTTAAAAATTAATTTGTGATGATCTCTCTCTCTCTCTCTCTCTCTCTCTCTCTCTCACACACAGTTCTTCATCAGCTTGCTGGTAATCCTCCTGGCAGAGCTGATACTGCTCATTCTGTTCTTTGTTTATATGGATAAGGTAAGGCTGTGAAAAATATCACCTTTTCCAAAACTTTCCTCACATTTCAACATTACTTTACACACACACACACACTTGGTAATAGAGAAATACACGCTGATGTGTATTTGCACTGCTTTCCTGAGTGTGTATGAGCGATGGATCTGCCACTCACTGCCAGGAGAGATTAAGCGTTTCTTCATCCCTCCTGTCTCTCGGCTCTGTTTTGTGACTTCAAGATGTATGAAGGGGGATTTAATTCTCTTCCTGCCGAATTCTAATCTGACACTGCTGTCGTACCTCCTGTGTGGAGGGTGAGCAAGCAGTAAGCCCCTCCCGCCACCTTGTCTGAACAGCTCAGTGTGGTGATGTTTATTCACTGCAATGCCTACTAATAATAAGTTGAGAGGGGATTCATGAGAGAGCAGGTCTACCCCTAACCATCAGACCCTAACCAATCACTCTCTCCCATGGCCTGCCCTAACCAATAACTCTCTCCTGTATGTAGCCTGTCATAACCAATCACTCTCTCCCATGATGCACAGGTGAATGAGAATGCCAAGCAGGACCTGAAGGATGGGCTGGCACTGTACAACACGGACAACAACGTGGGCTTGAGGAACGCGTGGAACATCATCCAAGCAGAGGTGCGCTGCGTCAATCCAGCATCAGTCATGTGACCCGTGCCTCCCATGGGAATTCAAGGAATTCATCATGTGGTTCATGAAAGTCACCAGTAGCACCTCAGCATCCTTACACAAAGCTGCTTGCCCATCTGCTGCAGCTATTTCCATTGCCCATTTGCCTTTTACTTCCCAGTTCCTTTACTGTATTTCTTGTTACGGACTGACCCAGACTGCGTAACAGTTAGAGTGTGTGCGCACGTGTTCATATATGTGTGTGAGCGCGTTTGTGTATGAGTGTGTGTGTATTTTGTGTGTATATGCATGCCTGTGTGTGTATGTATGTATATGTGTGTGTGTGTAGGTGTGTGTGTGTGTGTGTCTATGTGCGTGTACAGGCAGTAATGCAGGGTCTCTGGCTCTCTGCAGTGGAAGTGCTGTGGAGTCACAGGATTCTCAGACTGGCATGATGCTCTGAGGGAGAGGGTGGTGCCAGATCGCTGCTGCCAGGAGCACCTCCAGGGCTGCGGCCGCAACGCCACCAGCATGTTCTGGACCCAGGTGAGTGGTGGGGTGGGGCGGGGCTGGATGGGGCGGGGCTTTCCCTGTGTGTTTCAAAGTTGTTCCCCTGTGTGCTCATCTACATTAGATCATGGGGGTATTCTAGATGAGGGTGGGACTCTGTGGCAGTCTCTGTCACTGTATGTATTTGTGTGCGCGTGCGCATGCGTGCGTGTGTGTGTCCGTGTGTCTGCGTCTCCATTTCTGCTCCTTCTCTTGCTCTTTCCTCCGTCGCTCCCTCTCACTCCTCATCCTGTCCTGATCTAATGCAGTGCTGTTCTTCCTCCCTACAGGGCTGCTATGAGAAGGTAGAGGAATGGCTAGATGACAATAAGCACCTTCTGGGCACCATAGCCATGTGTATACTGGTGATACAGGTGAGCTCCAGGGGCTGGTTTGTACTTCAATATATTCTCATCAGAGCTTGACTGATGTCACTTCCTCTTTCCAGCTTCTTGGCATGGCCTTTTCCATGACCCTGTTCCAGCAGATCCACAGAATGGGGAAGAAGTACGATGCCTAGCAGGGGGTGGAGCCCTAACAAAAGGGCGGGCCCAGCGACCCCCCCAGGGGGACACTGAAAGGGACCCCACAGGCCCAGGACAGCCCCATGTCTTCCCTCATCACTGGGCCACACCCACACCAGCTGGCTACAGTTCGTAATCACACTGAAATTGCCAAAGAGATACTGAACTGGAGAGAAACAGAGAGCAAGATTTGCTCCTTCTTCCTGTGGTTTAATCCTTTTAAACAGTTTAAACAGTGGGCCCACTTATTTACTAAAAAAAAAGACTTTAGCCCCCTTCCCCAAGTTAAATGGTTTTGAATGTTGACAAAATACAAAATAAATAATTCCTGTAAAAAGTGGAAAGCTTAACTCTCGCATGCCAGAGCTTTCTTTTCTAATCAGTGGATAACTGTTATTTTAAAGTTTTTAAAAAATGAAATCCATTTTTTTTCTAACTTGTGTTTTGTGGAAAATATGGATGTGTTTTATTGCATATATAATTTTGCTGGTAAAAATGCCAGTGGGACTGGACAGAGAACAGGAGAGACCATCTGAAGAGAGACCATTTGGATGTAGTAAGGAAAGACAGCCTGGATATACTGAGGAGCCACCATCTCGGTGTGCCTTGGAGAGAGCATTTGAATGTAAGGAGGAGATCTGATCTGTATCTGATACATGCTTATGAGGAGAGCCACTCATTGGCCACATCGAAGAAAGCTTAGAAGTGAATTTCAGAGATTCCAGTGGATTGGTAAAAGCTTTTCCCTCAGAAGCATGTATATTCAGCCCTGGTGGTATTGAATTTGTCTTGTTAGTGTATAAAGTGCAGCAGACAACCCCTCTGTGGCACTTATGTTAAGTACAGCTCCATGGTTAACCAGATGGTGCAGAACTGATTCTTGCTTCTGTTAAGGAGAAATCTGAGAAAACGGCTGCTGGGGAGCCTCCTTCAGTCTCAAGGCATTTTCAGTAGTCTCCATGAGTCTCCAGACTTCTTAAGGCATCTCCAGTAGTCTCCATGAGTCTCCAGACTTCTTCAGGCATCTCCAGTAGTCTTTGAGTCTCTAGACTTATCCAGGCATCTCAAACAGTTGCCATGAGTCACCAGACTTCTCCAAGAATCTCCAATAGTTTCCAAGAATCTCCATAATTCTCCAGGAATTTCTAAAAGTCTCCATGAACCTTTAGACTTCTCCAGGGGGTCTCCTGTCAAGTGAAGATGGAGGTTCTTCTCAGAGGAGTTTTCTTTTGTTATTCCCATTTGGGTTTTTAGTCTTTCTGAAATATCTGTTTAGCGCATTATATCTAAGCATTAATGGTAATATGGCTATATCCATACCTGTGTTCTGAATCTCTGCTGGTATCCTCAGCACACTCAGCCCTGCCCTGGCCCCACCCCCCTTCTGTGGATGTTAGAGGAGGAGTGGAGTGCTGCATGTAGTGCAGAGGGAAAGCAGAATGCTCACTGACTGCTCCATACTAAGTCCACTCCTTAAGTCCCCTTCCATCTCCAGTCCCCTCCTACTCTCAGTCCCCTCCCTCTTAGTCTCCTCCTACTGTCAGTCCCCCCCTCACATAGGCTCCTCCCTCTCTTAGTCTCCACCCACTCTCATTCCTCTCCCACTCTGTCCCCTGCCACCCTCACTCTTCTCAGTGATTTGCCTCAAAAGACTCCTATATTTTTAAAATCTCCTTGCTATTGTATCTGTGGCGCCTGTGGTTGATATGATGCCTATGTGTTTCAATGCTAAGGCACTGGTTCAGATACTCCTCCTCCATCGTGTTTGGATTCAGGGGCATAAATTAAAGGGATTGTTAAAGCAAATGGATGACATATAGCTGAATATTACACACTGTCCCTTCATTTCACACGTTGAATTATCATAAGGACTGTAGGGCCAGCAGCTCCGTGAGACAAAGACTGATTTGTTTAGGGTTACAAATGATTTACTGATTGCTTGATTGATTCATTGATTGACTGATGTGTTATGGGTTTGGTTGGGGTCAGAAATGAATGAACAATTAATGTGTTTAAGGTTGGGGTTGGTTTGGGTTGGTTTGTAAATGATTATGAAACTGTTAATGTCAAATGTGGCTCATAGGAAGTCAGTGCTCCACAAGTCAGTTTAAAAACCATACCTGTGTCATTGTATGTAAATATTGGTGTGATAATTCTATGTTATAAAGGCCAGTGTGATAATTAAGTGATAAATACCAGTGCAATAATTCATATCATTGTGATAATTCAGTGTGATAAATACTGGTGTGATAATTCAGTGTGATGAATACAGGTGTGATAATTCAGTTGTAGTTTTTTGGGGTTTCCTGGAGTGGAGAGCATTTCCAGTCATTCATGTGTCCTTTACTGTTTGCATATGTATCTATTCACAGCTGGTTTCTCTCTAATGAGAGAAACCCATGGCTAACAACCATTTCTGTTTCATCCTTTTTATTGTCATAAAACAGCTATTTTTATTAAAAAAGGAGTGACAACAGTATTGTCTGTCTTGATTATCATATTTCAGCTGGGGCATGGGCGTGGCAGGCAAGAGAAGAGCCTTCAGTGAATTTGCAGTCGGGATTTCAGTTTACTACCATTGTTAAATATTATGAGCAGCATGTGTTTTATTCTTCTGTGTAGAATGGGTCTTAGCCTTTAGCCTCTTGTGCTTTCAAAGTGTATTGATGATTTTTCCTGGGACTTCCCTGGTTACTGAGCTCCTCATTACCCAGTTAGTAAGTGCTTGTGCTGTGTTTCTGATATCCTGTGTTATGAGTCATTAGCAGCATGCAGTATTTAACCCTTTAAGGCATGAGATAAAAGGTGAATAGAATGTTAACTCAACATTCTAATGCTGATGTAACAATTACCACTAGTAATGGAAAGCAGTGGAGTTCTAGAACACTGACTTAGAATTCTGAAAAGAAGACATTCCAAAACAATTGATCTTCATAGGGTTAATTAGTGATTTAAGATCTGAGGAAGGAAGCCGTGTGCAGCCTTCCCTCTCCATTTACTCCTATTTACTGAAGAAACCAAACTTCCAAGGAGGCAGAAATTCTGTATTTAAAGCTGTCTAATTCTGTATTTAATTATGTAGGGTTGTATGGATTTTGTACTGTTTTAATGAAATATGTGATTTGTAATGTGGGGCCATTTCATTAATTTAACATCACTTTTCTTTCTATGCAAACATACCTACTATAGCCTTTGTAAAGCTGATTTTGTATGAGTAACATTTGAATAAAGTGAATGGAATTCCCTGAATCTGTCTTCATGGAGACCTCATATTTGTGACATTAACAATATTCCAGAATTAAGAAGAATTTTGGAAGCGAGTGCTGGTTTTCATTTTCCTTGTTTGAAACACCAGCACCACCCAGAAGTGCTATTAGCCTATATTTAGTTTGAGTGCAATTGTTTCATATTTTTGCATACTAGGCACTAGAATACTAGGCTCTAGGTGAGCCTCTCCCCTGTCCCACTAATCAGGGACCTTACGAAGGAGCATGTAAGGAACAACCTGCATTTAAAAGACAATAGTTTCCACCCTGCTAATCATAATTATCCACTATGGGGTAATTCCTTTTATCAAGTACACATAATATTTCAGAATTATATTACGAGTAAAATAAGAGATGTATAAGTAAAAATACAGTGAAACTCTACCATTCCTAGTGGGTCCTCTAGGTCAGTGGGTCCTGGGGGCGGAAGATGGGAATTTAACTGGCTATCTACTTTGCGGTCTCCCGATCATCGCACGGTTTCACTGCCTCACACCCAACCGTCAAGCAATTCATTTAGCCAGTTAGTCAACCAGAATAAAGACTGTTTTGCATCTGTGCCCAGTAGGATGTAAAACAGTCCCTGGCTCTCCTGTAGTCCTGTGTGGCCTGTGGGGAGAACCTTAATTTGCAAGGACACAGAGCATCCTGGTTAAAAATAACAACTGCATTGCTTTATTGCCCATTCATCCAACATCTCTGTGCAATCTGGGTACATTAAGCACCTCAAAGAACAATCTGCAATATAACAGTTTTTTTTGCATACACACTTTCTTTTCACACATCAATAAATAATGGTCACACAGCTCCTAGTCAGCGATGCACTTCCACTCTTAAGACTACCATACACACAATCTTGAATGAGAGCAGCTAAACAGCCATTGTGATGAAGATATGTAAGATTTGGGAGAAGGGAATTTAGTCCAAAAACATTCCCACTGTGAGCTTCTCTTCATTCAAGACACTTAATGCTCACAGCCTTTGTGTAAAACGTTTAAAAAAAACGTTAAAAAAAGGGGCTCTGTGCCTCAAAGACATGTGTACCTCCTCCTCATTGGCTAACAAGTCACTCATTTGAAATGGACTTGCTGCCGTTTCCTTAACTTTTATATATAAAACAGGCCCGGTGCACATTTACCCAATATCAGCAGGACTTTAACCTTCATCCCGTTCCACCAAGCTATGAAGATAAAAACAATATAAAAACTGTAATAGTAAGACTAAAAAAGCCAACACAACTTCCTGAAGACTTCCTGAGGGAAGCGGTGTTTCCGGTGCTCTTGCTCAGAGCGTAGGCAGCATGTAAACTCTCAGTTTGGAGAATAAAAGGCAGCACAGGGTGAGAAAGGGGGGCGGGAGTGGGGGCGTGGCCTGGTCCGGAGGGGCGGGGGCTGGGCGGTGCAGGCCTCAGGCCCAGGTGAGGCAGTGGCCCTTGGACAGCATGACGGCCTCCAGGTCCTCGTCCTCGGCCTTCTCCCTGAGCCGCTGCTCCTCCAGCAGGGCCACCAGCGCGTCGCGCTGCTCCACCACCTCCAGCATCTCGCTCAGGATCCGCTTCTCCTCCACCAGCTCCGCCTCCGTCTTCAGGTGGTCTGGGGCCCGCAAAGGGAGGGTGGAGATAGAGGCCGTGGTCATGCAATGTGAGTGGAGAGAGATACTACTACTACTACTAATAATAATAATAATTATTATTATTAGTATAATAATCACCATCCACAGCCATGCGCTCCCTCAGTTCCTGCTGTAAACGACTCTGCCGATCCTCCAGCTCCAGCTCTCGTGCACTGAAACAGGACAAAACAGTTGTTATTATTATTATTATTATTATTATTATTATTATTATTATTACTATGCTCCTAGCATGAAAGTTGGAAGCAGATTTAAGAGGGAAAGGACGTCACACTCACAATATCATCAGCTCAGACTCGTAGCGCACCAGCGAGTTCTTCTCCTGAACCAGAGTGAACCACTCCTGCATCAGCCGCGGGTCATCCTCCTTTCCCATGCCTTGGAAAAGAACAAGGGAACATGAGGGAGAGAAAGAAAGAGAGAGGACAGAGGGACTACATGGGCCTTGGCAATCCGGTTGACACTCAGAAACTGGACGGCATGCAGAAAACCACACAGAGATTTTAATCTTCATTAGTTTATTTGACAGGAACAAAATGCACATTAATACAATTTCTGTAAATGTTCCAGAGTTTGCCAGAAAGGCTCATTTGCATCTGTAGTCTCTGGGCTACATGTTTTGGCCGGATTTGATTTGGATGGATCCTGACAGCTGAAACAAGGCAGCAAACACATGCAGCCCAACAACATGCAAAGTCCTTTGATTTCCCCCCAGTGTGGACTGGAGTCTCCCACACATATTTGAGCGTGTGATCCCCATGCATAGTGTGTGTGCATAGTGTGTGTGCATGGTGCATGTTCGCATGCGTGTGTGTGTGTGTGTGTGTGTGTGTGTGCGCGCGCATGTGTGTGTGTGTTTGTGTGTGTGCATGTGTATAGTATGTATGCACGTGTGTGTGTGTGTGTGCATGCATGTGAGAAATCTCCAAGTACAGACTGTATGTGTTTGTGTGTGTGTGAGACAGAACCCCATGTACTGTGTGTGTGTGGGTGTGTGATTCCAACACTGCATAGGCAGGACTAAAGTATAGTATAGTGTGAGACTATGGAAAGAGCTATATTAAGTTAAAGCTATATTAAGTTAGAGCTATATTAAGTTACTGTAATAATGACTAAAGACTGCCAGTACACAGGAACTGAAAATAATCATTCAGAAAATAACAGTTTAAAGCAGCTTTTCAATCTAATAGCCAAAGCTTTGAAGTCTCAATTCACATCTTAAGCACCTGTGTGACAAACCAAGGAAATGAGGTATACAGGTAGGAACTGAGTGTTCTCTATGTAAAGCAGAAATAAAATAAGACCAAAAGACTTGAAATAACTCTCAGGAGAGTGGAATTATAGGCATGTGGGATGAAACAGAGCAGCTTTGGGGATAATCAGAAATGGTCACACACCAAATCAGTTGCTAAGAAGCAACTGAGCAATCTGGGGGAAGGAGCCGGACAGAGCAACCCTACAGGGCCGGCTGTAGCCCTACATCACACAGCGCCCCCCGCAGGCTCCAGCATGCTCAGGCGCTAACATGCCTAGCTACCGTGCCATGCCTTTGAGAGTGGGTGTGTCCAGAGGACCCCCACCCTGGCGATGTCACCTCACTGCTGACCAATCGCATGCGTCCAACCACACTGAAGATTCCTCAGCCATGGGAGGGCTGCCCTGAGGAAGCACACCTTCACACGCGCACACCGGTTACACGCTCCGACAAGACGGCCTCCGCATCTCCACTTACCCAGAAAGCACTGCACAAAGCCCTGCCCCCCTACACTGTGGACAATCCAGCAACCAATCCAGAGAATCAAATCCCAACAGAAAATCTTTTGGAGGGAATTTAAAGTCAGTGGTGCAATACTGCAGAGATTTGGACGGTTATAAAATGACTGTGATATTCAATATCATTAACATCCGTGTGGACGTTTAGACTGTGGGGGCTTCGAGGAGCCGAATTCTACAAGGTCCTGGTCCATGCAATCTTCCGTCCGAGCCAAGCGTCTACGACACAGCTTTGCATCATTTCAATGACCACACTCATCACACCACACCCACTCGGGGTCACCGCTGACCTGTGAGGAAGGGGGTATGCCCCAGAGACAGAGAGCGCCATGCTTACACACAGGGGTCAATGCCATCGGGCATGTAGGGGAAGTTCAGAGGTCAAATACCACATCAGCTGCAGTTCTCTGAGACCTGGATCTACTGCATGCAATCAGCTCTACCGCACGCAATCAGCTATGCAGCATGTGATCAGCTTCACTGAACGGGACCAGCTCTTGAGCAATGCAATCAGCTCTACTGTACGTGATCAATTCTACTGCATTCTATTAGCACCACAGCATGGGATCAGCTATACTGCATGCCATCAAGAACACAAACAGTTTTTAATCAAGCCCACCCTTTGCTGTGCATACGTGCCACTAGTAGTTTCAAACCACGTTGTCTTTGTAACTTTTATTTTCGGGTAACCAGTCCCGAGGAACGGCAGTGGCACAAGCCATGCGTGGCGGAGGTGGGGTTTAGCCACTCGGTAGCTGGGAGCAACAGGCCCGAGGTACATACCGCCCAGATGCAAGTCGAAGATTTCACTGTATTTAGAGTCTCCCCAATAGTCTACAATGAGGATATACGAGACTGAGTCACCGCATAGAGCAGCACACTGGAAAGAACAGCCTGGATAGAAACGCGGCCATGCAGAGGGAAGAAGAAGAAGATGATGTTCCTTTATACAGGCGCATGCACGCTCGCTGAGTGAGAGGCTATAGCTGTACGCTGCTAAAGCTATAGCAGCAATACAGTTTGTGTTCAAGATCAAATTCCCACAGCAGCCCATGAAATAGGCAGTTTATGAATCCCGCACTGGCCCCATAGTGCTTAGCCCGTGGCAAAAGTCAGAACGCGTGTTTGGAAAGGAACATATAATTCTGCAATTGCACACGACTGTACTGGAAACAGCAGACTTTAGGGCCCTGTGTGCTAGCACCCTGCTGTGATATGTGCACTTTGTGTGACAGCTACGCACACATTCTTTATGTGTTATGCTAGCACAGTGTGCACAGATACAAGAGCAGCCTCCTCCCTGGCCCAAGGGCATCAAGGGACTCGTAGTCTAAAGAAAATTCACCCCAAGTAGCTTCAAAGTGAGTTTAACAGTGACGTTACACTTCCAGAAGTTGAACAGACACAAATGATCAGATTTTTACTATTTTAAAATTACGTTTAACCTTATTTATAGTTAGAACTCATTCCCATGGGGCATGCAACCACAGACATTTATGACTTATAATTGTGAATAAATGCTATAAAATCAATCTGTTGATCTGCAGAGCCGCTGTCCAAACTGAAGTGCTTTCTCTCCCCCATTATACTCAATAGAATAGGGCATAAATAAGGGCTAAACTTCTCTTCCGGAGTCTGCTCTCTCCCACAGCGGACATACCGCTGGGTCTCTGAAGCTTGTGTGCACCCAGTGTAATTATACTGACAATAAGTCACTCATTCTTCACCAGGGCTGTCATGGTTACAGTCATAGATATGCTTTCCTATTCCTGATGTGAGAGAGAAAAGAGAAAGCAAAGACAGGGAAGTGTGTGTAAGAGGGGGAGAGAGGAGGAGAGAAAGATGAGAGAAGGGGAGGGAGAAAGCCCTGTTGAAGAGAGAGGCAGATAGAGAGGGAGAGTGAGAGAGAGAATGAAAATGAGAGACAGACACAGAGAGAGAGAGAGACAGGGATGGGGTCCGTGTGCTGACTCAGCAGGAACTCTCAAGATTAAACTATGAACGGAAACAGGAGGCAGCCCTGTTCAGTCCAGGTTTCCGGGCAGTAGGAGAGCACTTGAGCTGGGACACGGAAATGGAGAGAGGCCATAGGGATTCTCTGGAGATTAATAAATGGAAGCGACACTAACAAGTACCAGCACCAAAATCATCATACTGCCTCTCCACTGTGGGGCATAGTACACTTATCCCAAATACAGGGTACACTATCCCCAAACACAGGATACACTAACCCCAAACACAGGGTACAGTAACCTCAAACACAGGGTACAGCAACCTGAAACACAGGGTACAGTAACCTCAAACACAGGGTACACAACCCCAAATAGGGTACAGACAGAGAGAAAGAGAGAGAGAGAGAGGGTACCTGCTTCCCCACGCAGTGCCTTCTCTACGGCCACGCCCTTCTCCTCCAGATGTTTCTGCTTCTCCTCCACCTGCTCCAGCTGCCTCTGGATTATCTAAGGAGAGACCAGAGTGCTACCTGTTACCCAAGGTGATGCATTTTCCATACAGGCTATTACCACAGACCAGTTTATTTAAGTTTAACAGTATATAATACACACACACACACACACATATATATACAGTATATATACATATTGTAAGGACTGGGTGCCATTTTGGATAAACAGGACAGACTGATTTGGCCTAGGTGTTCTCCGATTGGCTGCTCACCTGGGCCCTGTGCAGCCTCTTGAGCTCCTCCCGTTTGGCCTGTTGCCGGGCGGCCTTCTGCACTCTCCGCGTCAGTTTGGCGTTCAGCTCTTCCTCGGTGTACGCTTTCTGAAATATCGTTTCAGAGTAACTTAGACTAGAGGGTTCGTTGACAGCCACCAGCACTCCGACCACCTCCGTGGGGCACGAAGACTCCCGCGAACTCGCCGGCAACGCGCCCCGCTTTTTTTTTCTCACGGCCTTTCTCTGGGAGGGAGAAAATGAGAGACCGGCCTCCAGTGAGAGGCTAATCAGCAAAACAGCTCTGAGCCCAGGACATCACATCTGACCGAGAGCTACGCTAATACAACAGCACCACTGAGAGCTATGCTAATACAACAGCACCACTGAGCGCTATGCTAATACAACAGCACCACTGAGCGCTATGCTAATACAACAGCACCAGTGAGCGCTGCGCTAATACAAGAGCACCACTGCGCACTATGCTAATATAATAGCGCCACTGAGAGCTATGCTAATACAACAGCACCACTGAGCACTGTGCCAATACAACAGCACCAGTGAGTGCCACCCTAATACAAGAGCGCCACTGAGAACTATGCTAATACAACAGCACCAGCGACTGCTACGCTAATAGTGGTATAGTGGTACTGTAACAGCACCACTATACATGGTGTATCACACTGACAGGCTATTCTCATATAACAGGCCCACAGAGCGTGCTCTATCACACATAGGCTAATAAGGTAATGTCAACACCATTGAGCACGCTCATTCACATCACAATTACAATTAAAGATCACAAAACAAAACACAAATTTCCAATGAACTGGAAACAAAATATGACACTGGGACAAAATAATAGAACTCAAAGAAAATCCATCTGCAGACAGCTGAACAAATCACACCATGGGTGTCAGCTCTAAGTCCATAAATGGGACTGGGATGAAAATGTACAGAGAAAATGATTTATCCTAAAAAGCACACCGTACATTGCAGAACAATTACACAATTCTCACATATACTGTGTGTTCCTCTATTTCTAGCACATGAGTACTTACACACAATAAATGAAAAAATAAGGTGTGTGTGAGGAAAGTGTGAATATAGCATAGCAGCTGAGCTGGTCATACTGTGTGGTAATGCAGGTACCCACAAGTGCACTGCAGGTCCCCATAAGTGCAGTGCACCAAGGTGCAGGGTCGTTGCCCTCCCCTTACTTTCAGGTGAAGCTGAAATGTTTGCGAAGCAGATTCAGTAACAGCTGTTACAGCAGAAACAGCTATGAGCGTGTGTGTGCTTGTGGCTGCGGTGTGGCATGACAGGGGGCAGTGGCAGACAGCAGCAGCAGGGGGCGCTGTGGTGCCATGGCATGCATTTGAGGCAGGCCATGCAAAGAGAGGGACAGAAAAGGTTAGGTGCCTGGCGGAGCTTCTGCACACACTACCTTCACGCCGTACACTCTCCTGAACGCCAACGCGTGAGGAACGTACACAGACTTGGGAAGACAAAAACAAAACAGAGACGGTTAGATTAAACGAGGCGATGCAACATTTTGCCACACAAGAAAATCTAAGGAGTCTCACAGAGGTCAATACCATAATGCAACAGGACACAAATTTACATATACTCAGGAACATACAGGGTGAGTTTACAAATTTACAGTCACACCCAATCAGAAACATACAGGTTGAGTGAACAAATTTACAGCTACACCCAATCAGAAACAGACAGGGTCAGTGTACAAATTTACAGTCACACCCAATCAGAAACATAAAGAGTGAGTGTGCAAATGTATACATTTAATTATAGAAATGCTTAAACTGCTCCAACAGGGGCTACAGTATCAATTATCGTCATGACCCCATTAGATGAGTTCATATTAATTATATAATTCAATAATTTATATCAATAAATAATTAACAGTTGCTATCTTAAGCCTTTAGTGATGAAAACATGAATTGCAAACATGGCCACACAGTAAGAGCATTGCAGTGCACTCAATGAAAGTAAGACTGCATTACTTTCCTATGGGAATTTAAGCCAAACCTGTGGACTATTATGCGTAAAGCTCACAGGGAAACCGCATGCATCTTAAACATATCCTGCTGGTCTTTCTGACTGCAGTGCTTCTGTGAAAGGGGATCTCCAGTCAAAAAGCTGTGCTTGGTATGTTTTACGTGATGTGCTATGTTGAGCCAGTACTCACACACAGCTGAACGTCACTGAAAAGGGGCAGTGTGGAGTGATAGGTTGGGAAGACGTGGACCGAGGTCAGTTCTTACATGGTACTGTTTGCTGTGATAACAGTACACGTGAACACGTCAAACATAAACGCATTAACTGGTGTTCACCTTCAGAAGCCTTGAGGCAAATGCTTACTACAGCTGAATCACCACACCAAGACTGCTCAGAAGCAGCCGGATATACCTGTGTGACACACCTGTACCACTGTACCATTATATGCATATTATTGCCTAATTTTACAGTCAACTCATAGTGCTTTCAGTAACAGACTACAATTTGTTATGTATATTAATAGAGCTTTATGTGCTTGTTAGTCGGGAGATGTAGTTTAAATGGTGTCTCCTTGCGAATGTCTGACAGATGGTCAGAGACAGAAGTAAATGAACAATCATTAATACATTAGAAACAGCTTTTATCAAAACCTTTGCAAGAGATACAATTTTAAATAGGACAGTTCACAATAGGTGAGAACTGGGCTTAAGAACATGATGGAGGATATGCATGAAACATGAAAGGAGTTTTTAAGTGAGGGACAGATAATCATTAGTTGGAAAAGTCTTTAAAAAATGTAAAACTGGGCGTAAAGAAATAAACGTTCGATCTATAATGGACACAGCATAGATTGGGTGGAGTGATCTGTGTGTACGCATGTGCGTGTGGGGTGATCTGTGTGTACGCATGTGTGTGTGTGGTACTTAATGAAGTGCTTCAGTAAACATCCAGTTGTATGTATAAGTAAATACTATGCAAAAATGCAAAAGCTGTGTAAGTCACTCTGGATAATAGCATCTGCTAAATGTCTCTAATGTAATGTAATCACGAGTGTGTACACGTGTGTGCGTGTGTGTGGAGTGATCTGTGTGTACGCATGTGTGTGTGTGAGTGTGTGTGGTGCTTAATGAAGTGCTTCAGTAAACATCCAGTTGTATGTATAAGTAAATACTATGCAAAAATGCAAAAGCTGTGTCAGTCACTCTGGATAATAGCGTCTGCTAAATGTCTCTAATGTAATGTAATCACGAGTGTGTACGCGTGTGGGCGTGCGTGTGTTTTACTCACATCGGCGTTTGACGGGGAGGAGCTTTCCAGCACATCGTCGCAGGAAGGATCAGAGTCTTCCGACACACACACGTTCTTCTGCAAGACCAGGTCTACACCAGAGAAACACACACACGGTTGCACACTTAGACACGGACACACAGAGCAGCATTTGAGTCCGTAACACACAACACCTACAGCTTAGTGTCAGACACACTCACACACACCTGCAGCGTTAGAGTCACACACACTCACATACACACTCACACACACACACATTTGCAGTGTTAGAGTCCGTAACACACACACAAGCACATGCAGTGCTACAGTCAGACACACTCACACACAACTGCTGCATTCACTGCATGCGTGGGGCGTGCGACATCGAAGCTCACCTGAGGACTGGCCGAGCAGCGAGCTGTCATTGGCCAAGTCGGTGGTCTCATTAACGGAGGCTAAGCCGCAGTCTGATTGGTCATTTTTCTTCCTGTCTTTCCGGTAACCTGAGAAGACGGCCTTCCAGACAGAGCTGTTTTTGGGCGGGGTTTCCCCCGGCTCCGCCTTCCCCTTCTTCTCCTTGCTTTTGTGCGGGGGAAAGAGGGCGGAGCGTTTTTCGTTCTTGCCCCCCGCCGAGCTGCCCGAGGAGTCCGCCGACCCTCCCAGGCTCCGCCCACCCCCCGGGGCAGGGACCACCCTCTCTGGCGACGCCCCCGCCTGTTTCCGCGTCTCCCTCGCCGGCGAGCCGGCCACCGGCGCGGCTTTGCCTTTCCCAGAATCCTCGGAGGAGAGGCTCCAGGGCACCGTGGCGGGTTCGCGCTTGGGGGCGTCGGCTTCCTTCATCTTGCGTAGCTGTTGCTCCACGGCGTCGCGCAGGGCCTGGCTCTTCACCGACTGCCCCCACGCGCGGATGCGCTCCTCCGCCACGCCCTTGGCCGCCGCCCCGGTCACGCCAGAGGCCACGCCCCCGGCCACGCCCCGGGTCTCGCGGCTATCCGAGGTGTGGAGGGAGGGCGGGCTAAAGAACGCTTGGTCATTGGCGCGCAGCGTAAGCTTTTTGCGGGAATCCTCCTCCTCCTCTTCCCCGTCTTCCTCCTCCTCCTCGTCGTCGGCGAAGGGGATCTCGTCCACGCTTTCGAGGAAGGACATGCGCGCCTCCGGCTGGGGTTCCGCGGGTTCGGGCGTGGCCTCGGGCTCCGCCTCTCGGGGGACCTCCCGCTTCCCTGACAGGAAGGTGGCGGGCTCCTCGTCTGGCGGGGCCGGGGGCGGGGTGGAGGGCGGGGTCAGCAGGCCGGGATCAGGGGCGCGGCCTTCTTTTCTGGGGGTGCCGTTTCGGCAAGTGGTCGAGCTGCTGCCTGGGGCCCCTGGTTTGGCCCCCCTGCTCTGGGGCTGGGTGGGGCCTGTTTCCCCTCTTCCTCCAGGTACCAGACTCTTCCTGGTCTCCGCCTTGGCGTCCGTGGCGGGCGTGGTAGGTTCGGCAAGCTCGGGCCGGGGCGTGGAGGTGGCAGCGGGCGACGGCTGGGTCCAGATGGGGGAGGGAGACTCCAGGGGTGCGGGGGTACAGGTGCTGCCGGCGTCCGGCTTTTGAGAGGTTCTCTGCGGTTTTACTTCGTCCGGCACAAAAGGCTCGGGGAAAAATGGCGCCACAGGAGATTTTAGCAGGAAGGGATATGGAGACGTCAAGGAGGTCTGAAAACAAAAATCCACAATTACTCAAGCTTCTGATGCTTCTCTGTCCGTTAAAGGACCTCTAAATCAGTGTTCTAGAACTTCATTGCTTTCAATTACCAGTTAGTGATTATTACATCAGCATTAGAATGTTCAGGGAACATTCTAATCCGATATTTGTGATCTTACACCTTAAAGGGTTAAAACGGATCAGAATTCAATCAGAAACTTGGACCGTGAAGCTGTTTTATTGTAAATCACATGCCAAGTTTCTCAATGGGATATAAACTCCGTACAGTTTATAAGCACCAACTGACGTGGAAAAATCAAGCAGTTTTCGCGGTATGGAACATGTAGCATCACAGGGAGAAAATCAAACAAAACCCGCCCTGCTGTACAGACCTGTGCTCCTGGTTTCAGGACATCGCTGACAGGCGGCTTCACGTTCTCCTCAACCGACTGTCGGGGACTGACGGTGGAGTGTACTGAAAGGAAGAATGACCCATTTGTTACAGGCACTGAAACCAGTCTGCAGTTATCACAGGCATGTGGCCTGTCAAGTGTGAAACACTCACGGGGTCTTCTGTATTGCTGTGCGTGGTCTGAAGGGTGTAAAATAGTCACTGGCTTTACTGTAGTACTGTGTGTGGCCTGTAGGGCGTAAAATAGTCACGGACTCTGCTGTAGTACTGTTTGTGGCCTGTAGGGTGTAAAACAGTCACTGGCTCTGCTGTAGTACTGTTTGTGGCCTGTAGGGTGTAAAATAGTCACTGGCTCTGCTGTAGTACTGTTTGTGGCCTGTAGGGTGTAAAATAGTCACTGGCTCTGCTGTAGTACTGTTTGTGGCCTGTAGGGCGTAAAAGGGCAGGGCTCATACCTGGCCTTCCCTTCCCCCCAATTGCAGGTGGCAACTTAGTGGCGTTAGAGCTTTGAGCTTCTGCGCCAGAGGCAACATTCTCTGCGTGGAAACATATTTCATACATATTAATCACATATTACAGAGCTGCTGGGTGGCTCATCGTGTTAAGGCACTATTCCAGTGTGTGGATGGGCCCCATGCTCACACACACACACACCTTGTTGGAGCTCAGCACCACATTGGTTGCCTACTTCCTCATCATCTTCCTCTTCCTCACAGAGCTCTGGGGTCAGAGAGGGTGGATTCAGTAAATGGCACTTGCACTCATGCATTGCACTCATCAGCCAGACCAAGCCATTCTGATAAATAATGTACAATACACACAGCAGTTCGGGCCTACGGCATTACATAAACTACCACACTTGGTAGATGGCAATGCCTAACTCACAGTGATCGACATACACACAGCAAAACAATCTGAAAGATTACAGACAGCAGACGAGTGGTAATGACAGGTTTAAGATGCATGCACACACTGTATCAATTTTAACAGTTGCAAATGGATGTGGCTTGCATTCAGCCGACTGATAACCAATCAGAGTTAAAGAACTAAGCATACGCAGTCCTGCTATGCCCGCTTCACAGGACTGGCCAGAACAGAAGTGAATCCAACGGTCGAAATGTCACGGCTTTCAACGCCTCGCGACTTTACAGAAACGGGAAATGCAGATGTGACGCAAGGGCTTCCCCCATGTAGAACCACGCCCGCCATTATGGTACATCAACCATATCAGTGCAAAAAACAAAAAAAACAAAAAACACACACACACACACACACACACACACACACACACACACACACACACACCTGGGAGGTGAGACACTAACAACACAATGCAACAACCGAAGCAAGATGATGAAATGTTATGGGAGGGGCTGGTAAGCGAGCAGGGCGGAGTCACGTCACACGGTCACGCCCCCCAGGTGGGTTACCTGAGGACAGGGAGGGCCACAGGGCCACCTGAACGGGAAGGGGACCTGTCGCCCGGAGGGTTTCCTGAATGTACAGTGTCTTGGCTGAGGTGTGTGCGTGTGTGTGTGTGTGTGCGTGTGTGTCAGAGAGAGACACAGAGAAAAAGAGGGAAAAAGAAGGAGAGAGAGAGCAAGAGGTAAGGAGGCAAAGTAGAATTCAAATGTGAGATTCAGAGAAAATAGACCAGGTTTTCCCTGAAGGGGAGAGCATGCAGCCATGCTTTAACGCTGGAACAAGTTAGGAGCTCACTACTGACACAAGCTTACTGTTATTAGAGCTCAGATCATAAAAACAATACCAATAAAAGATAAATATTCTGCAATACAAATGACATAATTCTCCATTGTTTTACACAGATTCTAAAATGTTCTTTAAAATGATGAATTTATAATTCCTAAATGTGTTTTTGCTCCTGCTTACAGATAAAATATCTGCTTTCTTACTGTGAGCCGATTTCCCAGCAGGCCGTGCGGGACTTCACATGCTGCAATACGGCAGCACAAATACCATATGTTAGGAATTTCAGAGCAACAAAACCAAGATTTTAATGAACAGAACACGTTAACATGCTCTTTCATGCCGGATTTCCTCACTAGCTGTTTAGTGAAAGAGAAACACAGCAGGAAGCAGTAGAAACATAACTACCTGAGAGAACAGGGCACCTGTACCTGAGTCTGCTCCTTCTTCATCTGACAGCTCCTGGAGGCATAGGCCTGACTGACGCTCTCTCTCCCAGGGGCAGTACTCCCCCTCTACCAGCAGGGGGAGACACGGCCCCAATAATAACCCACACGACAGAGACATCGGAGAACAGAGGAATAGTGAGCAGCAGGAACAGGAGGAGTAGAGTATAGGCAGAGCAGAGTGGAATTGGAGGGAAAACAGACAAACTGTGAAAATCTCATGTGTGTACTGGGGGTGAACTGAGATTGTGTGTGTGAGTGAGTGACCCAGGGTTGTCAGCCTTCTATGCTGTAGAAGCTACACACTCATCGCCATGGATACAAAATCTGTGCTTACCATCACTGGATTCCTCCTGTTCCTCATCATCTTCCTCATCATCATCCTCCTCCAGGCAGTTGGCCTCACCCTCGCCAGTTACAACCTCGCCCCTTAGTTTGGTGTGCAGTGCCACTGCCTCCTTCCAGCCCACGCCCCCAAGGTCAGAAGGAGCGCACCCCTCCCCCTCCTCTTCAGACTCTGAGCTGCTGTGGAAAACCAGCGGTACATTAAACCCCGCCCCTGCCACACCCTTACACCACGCCCCTGCTACACCCCTGCCACATTCTTAAACCACACCCCTGTCACACCATTAAACCATGCCTGTCAACCCTTACACCACACCCCTGCCACACCCTTAAACCACGCCCCTGCCACACCTTTAAATCACACCCCTGCCACACCCTTAAACCCCCGCCATACCCTTGAACCACACATTTGCTACACCCTGACACCACACCCCGTTACATCATTAGACCATACCCCTGCCACACCAAATAAACCCCCCTGCTATACTCTTAAATCATACCACTACTACGCCCTCGCACCACGCCCCTGGCACCCGCCGAACCCACCTGGACCCCCCCTCCACGCTGGCTGGCTTGTCCGGCGCGCTGCTCAGGTTGTGCTCGGCCAGCGTCTCCTCGGGCACCTCCTCCAGCACCTCCTGCTGCTCCAGGGAGACGCGGTAGTTGTCCAGCTCGATGCGCTCCGGCGTGCCCCGCAGCCGCTTGGCCAGGCTGGGCTCCTGCAGCCCGTTCTCCTCCACCACTAGGGCGGCGCCGAGGGGGCGGGGAAGAGAACAGACACACTGAGGCGGGGTGACAGTAGAACCTGAACCCTCCGCTATAGCCCTCACTCTCCAGCTAACATAAAGCACTGACCAGTGCAGCACTGACCATTCAGACTCCTACAACCCTGACTGCTCTCATTTCCTACAGCACTGACCACTAAAAACTCCCCTACAGCACTGACCACTCAAACTCTTTTATATCCCTGATCACCAAAGTGCTGACCACTCAAACTCTCCTATAGCCCTGACCGCTACAGCACTGACAACATATTCCTTGGAGTACAGCCCACAGCAGCACAGACTGCTAATATTGCCTGCAAGAATAAACAGGACATTTCATTCATACAGTTCCTTCAATTTACTTTATACATCATAAAGATTTCGGTTTCCATCATCACTTTATGTACAGTGACAAAAAAAATTCTACAGGTTTTTCCACATTAAGGCTGTAATTATAATACAACGGTATGTAGCTGTAATTATACAGCAGTATATGGATGTGATTATTATACAACAGTATATGAATGCAATTATTCTACAACTGTATATGACCTTAATTATTCTATGACTATTACTCTATTCTATTATTCTAGTACAAGGCTGTAATTATTCAACTACAGTATATGGCTGCAATTATACTTTGGGGCTGCTCCCTCACTGACAAACAGTACCTCAAGACTTACTGTAAAAAAACTTCACATTTATTCATAGTTGATTAATTTGGTGCCATTCAAAGTGTTTCCAGCAAACAGCATCAACTGTAAATGACTCCTGGACAATTACAAGCCTCAGAAAACAACAATATTAGAAACAATGTAGTGCAAATGTGCGCAAATCTGGTGAATTTATGAATGCAGTGTCCAGGTATTCCAAAGATAAAATCACACCGTTAGATGTCTCTTTAAAATTTATTGAAATATTTGAAGCATTTTCACCAGTATCGCACAGAAATGATTTTATTTAAAATAACACTAAAATTGTACACATTAAGACACACTTTCATGCCTTGCCTTTGTCCCATCCAAAGAAGCAACTCTTGAAGAGATTCATTCAAATAGCCTCTACACAGACCGAGCGTGAAGAGAGGAAGTAACCCATTATTTAACAACGTGCAGTTCCAATTTACAAAGAGTCTTCTTATTAAAGACAAATCAGAATATAGTATTCACTTCCCAAAAAGAGAAATGTCCAGGCATCACCAAGGAGTCTTAAAGACCAATTCTACCCTCCCAAAAAGAATACAGGTGTACTCTGGGAACAGGGACGTGCCCAGGAGACATGCAGGGGGTTTGTGTACGGGTGCATGAACAGGACAAAAAAAAAAAAACTTTCTGCCCATTGCTCCAAATTGCCACCTACTGATGCGGACATTGAACAAAAAATATCATCACCTCTGGCTCTAACCAGGGAAGAGGCCAATTCAGCTCATTTAAAACCGCATACTCTTCCTGAAGCAGTACTTTCAGACAGTGCAGGTTTGTAAGGCCTGCCTACCTTCCTACGTTTCTGATGCACGAGAGGACATGCAGCTGATTACAGCACATTAAGAAGCTGAGCTCGGCATTAAAACAACCTATAGCATCTATTATCTTACGTAGACATATAGCTGGAGCCTAAGAGCTTTATAAGTGAGAATATACATGCATCGCATGCTGTAAATGATCAGTTTACATTTTTAAAGAGGCCATTTATCACATAAATCTAGTGATTAATAATAAGTTCTATTAGTTATTTCAATGACCTCACCTACTACTAACCCCATGCACAGACCTGATGACAACTACTGAAATCTGCAGAGGTGGTGCTATCTAAGGCATTAGTGACGGAGAGATATAGGGATAGAGCGATAGAGGAAGAGACTGAAAGAAGGACAGACACTAGGGATGCAATAACACCGATATAAATATACCAGCTGTTACGAGTGAGCTGCTCTGATTGGAGGGGGGAAAGGTAAAGCTCACAGAGGACCAATAACAAGCACCGATACAAGCAGCGGCTGTTAAGAGGGAGCAGTTCAGATTCAAGAGGGTAAGTTCACAAAGTCACAAGCTACTACAGTTTAAGGTTAGAGTCTGACCTTCTACAAAAGTGCAGCCAAGCAAACAGAGCTTTCACAGTTCACATTCAGTAAGTCCGTGAGGTAGAAGCACAATGACACCAGGACTCCTAAGAGCTAATAGAACATTGAACGTATTATTTAAGGTTTAAACACGCATGCCATTGTTATGTGCAGAAAGCGTTTCTCTCCGCTCCTCATACTCCAACAGGTTCAGTTTCAGGGAGATTCAGGGCACACAAGAGAAGAGGATGCAACGATCTTCAGCCATTGGCAAGGCTGTTTTTAAAACATAGCCCAATGAGAATGGGAAAGGCTCCTTCAGGGCCTCCGATTGGCTGTCAAAGACTCCAGAAGGCTGCATCCTCAGGAGAGAGAAACTCAAAAGGAACAGACTAACAAGAGTCACATTACAGGACAACAGCAGCTCAGAGGGTGTTACTCATACTAGCACAAACACGTACACGCACGCACACGCACACACACACAAGCAAACACGCACACACGCATCACAGACAGGGTTAGTGCTGGCCAGTTACAGGAAGCTGAGGAGCATGTTCAGAGTGAAACAGGAGAAGAGGTACAGGCAGTATGTACACAGGAAGGGAGAGTCGAAAGGGTGCAGCACCACCTGCTGGCAGGTCCAGGATAATGCACGGTGCAGGGAGTGCACGATGGTACCTGTGGGGGTACCTGAGGGCCAACGCTCTGCTGGAGGCACACCCACCACTGCCTGTACTGGAACATCCACAGGGCTGGGAATGGGGGCCTGGTTCTCCTGGGGGGGGGACAAATAAGGACCTTACCTGCACACAACTGTCACAGATAAAGCATATCAACGAGGACCTTACCTACACATAACTCTCACATAAAAATAAATCCACTTTGAATAAAATAGCAGTGTTCAAATGTGAGAACAGGGACCATATCCAAAGACAAAACCAGTAAGAAACTGCTTTAATCTTAGACTACATACACGCAGAGCATTTGGTGTCCATTAGCAATCACTCCTCTCATGTTCTAACTGAGTCAGAATGAGAGCTGAAGCAGGAGTGAGTGCTGACTGGGTTGGTACCTTAGCGGTGGGAGGAGCCACAGTGGGGGCGGGTCTCTTCCGCTGGGTGTGGCCAGACTGTCGGTAGCAGTAGTGAGGCTTGCAGTAAAACTTCCCTGAGAAAACAAAAGGACTGTCCTGCTCACCTACAATATCTCCAGTCCCTCCACCAGGACCCAAGCCAGAACACCTCTCCATTGTGAGGAATGGACCAATCAGAAGCCAGTTACTGTTACAATCAGCTCAGGTGAACTATTAGGACACTCCCAGTCACTCAAGTTGCTTTTACAGCAGTTCAGAGCACAGAGCTGATTTGGAAGAAGCATAAGTCGCACAACATCCCTCTATCCTGTGCCAGATTCCAGGCTGGCAGCCATTTTTCCTTACAGGGAGGGTCACTGATTTACAATTCATTTCTTATTTTATTAATTTATTTAACCAGGAAGACATAGAAATCTCTTTTGCAAGGGGTCCTGACAGAAAACACAAAGGTACACAACAATACAGTTGACAAACAAGTTACAAACATCAAACGGGGAGCGAGACACCAATGGAACAGTAACTAAAAAGCAGTCATTTATGCTGGTTACTTATTGTAATTGTCATTTATGTTGGTATTCTTACTCACAGATATACATTATGGGTTTATAAGTTACTGGGCATACGTCACTCCGATGTCATACAGATATAGCGATGGCTGAATGCTGATTGGCTCTACTGACTCACCGTCCTGCACGTCGAAGGCGTAGGAGGAGAGCCGGAGGGTGGTGCCGCAGTAGTCACACACACACACACACACACACACACACACACACACACACACACACACACACACACTCACCGTCCTGCACGTCGAAGGCGTAGGAGGAGAGCCGGAGGGTGGTGCCGCAGTAGTCACACACACACACACACACACACACACACACACACACACACACACACACACACTCACCGTCCTGCACGTCGAAGGCGTAGGAGGAGAGCCGGAGGGTGGTGCCGCAGTAGTCACACTCTCACACACACACACACACACACACACACACTCACCGTCCTGCACGTCGAAGGCGTAGGAGGAGAGCCGGAGGGTGGTGCCGCAGTAGTCACACTCTCACACACACACACACACACACACACACACACTCACCGTCCTGCACGTCGAAGGCGTAGGAGGAGAGCCGGAGGGTGGTGCCGCAGTAGTCACACTCTCACACACACACACACACTCACCGTCCTGCACGTCGAAGGCGTAGGAGGAGAGCCGGAGGGTGGTGCCGCAGTAGTCACACTCTCACACACACACACACACACACACACACACACACACACACTCACCGTCCTGCACGTCGAAGGCGTAGGAGGAGAGCCGGAGGGTGGTGCCGCAGTGGTCGCACTCTCACACACACACACACACACACACACACTCACCGTCCTGCACGTCGAAGGCGTAGGAGGAGAGCCGGAGGGTGGTGCCGCAGTAGTCACACTCTCACACACACACACACACACACACACACACACTCACCGTCCTGCACGTCGAAGGCGTAGGAGGAGAGCCGGAGGGTGGTGCCGCAGTAGTCACACTCTCACACACACACACACACACACACACACACACACACACACTCACCGTCGCACACGTCGAAGGCGTAGGAGGAGAGCCGGAGGGTGGTGCCGCAGTAGTCACACTCTCACACACACACACACACACACACACACACACACTCTCACACACACACACACACACACACACACTCACCGTCCTGCACGTCGAAGGCGTAGGAGGAGAGCCGGAGGGTGGTGCCGCAGTAGTCACACTCTCACACACACACACACACACTCACCGTCCTGCACGTCGAAGGCGTAGGAGGAGAGCCGGAGGGTGGTGCCGCAGTAGTCACACTCTCACACACACACACACACACTCACCGTCGCACACATCGAAGGCGTAGGAGGAGAGCCGGAGGGTGGTGCCGCAGTGGTCGCACTTGAAGCAGCTGCGGTGGAAGAACTTGCCCTCGGCGCTCAGGCGCTCCATCACGTACACGCGCCGCTGGCAGAAGAAGCACACGTCGCTCCCGCCGACGCACTGGGGGAACTCCTTACGCACCGAGTTCTGCGGGGTTCGAAAAAACGACGCGTCTCAAAAAAAAAACGGCTTCTCCCTCAGAACGGGACGTTCCGCAAACAAAAAACACGCTTCAGTCACAGCTCCTCTCTTAGAAAGGAGCGTTCTGGCTCTGCTCAGAGGCTGTTAACCACACAAAATCAGTGATGAAACACCACAGTTATACCTACAGGCTCTTTAGAATGGTTGCACAAAGAAAGCCCTTATTCTCTGCCAAACATCATTGGAACTGTGACTGCAAAAGATTTGTATAGTCACATAAGAACCAAACTTTTTGGCCATACACTGCCGGCATGTTTGGCATCAGAAGAAAGATACACGCAAGTAAATGCACCTTATGCCAACTGAAATAATGGTGGTGGACCATTTGGCAAAGAGTACCCCCCAGCACGGTGTTTCGGGGTACCTGTCGTTTGAGTCCAGAGGGCGGGACAGGGGCGTTTTCCTCAAACTTGGCCAGCAGCTGATTGGCCATAGATTTGACCTTGTGATTGGCATCGGCCGACACTTCCACCCTCCGCTCGGTTAGGGCGGAGACCGGCGGCGGCTGGTCCTCGCGGCCGCGGCGTGGAACTTCCTCCTGGGAGAAGGAAAGGTGGAAAAGGTGGAGAAGGAAAGGTGGAGCTCATCTCATTACATCGCTGAGCACCAGAGGGAGTCAAACTCAACAGCCTGAAAATGCCAGAGTGATTGATCAGTGTTATGGATGTATGTTTGATATTCAGGGCTCTGACTGAGTGATTGATCACTGTTCTGTGTGTGTGTTTGATATTCAGGGCTCTGACTGAGTGATTGATTTGAGTTTGATCATGCTCTCTCACTTCCTGAGACTGGCCTGACTGGTTTGTCTTCCTCCTCTTCCTCACACCATCAACATCCTTCTCTTTCTGGTCCTGCAGGAGGAAAAGGAACACATATAGTTTCCTGTAATTCAATTCAACTGAACTCAAAATATTGAGGGCATAATTATGATACAATATTTTATTGCCATTTTCGCTGGAAAGGTTTTATAGTGTCTTTTAAAACAAAGCTATGACAGCACTACAATGTAAACAGAGCTTGTTTACTCTGGATACCCTGTTAGCCTGCTGTGCCAATAAACCACACGTACTGGATACTCTATTGGCCTGCTGTGCAAATATAGCCCATTTTCTGGGTACTCTGTTAGCCGGCTGAGCTAATAAAGCCTGTTTGCTGAATCCACTGTTAGCCTGCTGTGCTAATAGAGCATATCTACCGGCTACACTGTAAGCATGCTATGCTAACAGAACCTGTTCGCTGGATAACTCGTTAGGACGTTGTGCTAATTTAACCTGTTTTCTGGATAGTCTGTTAGCATGTTGTGCTAATTAGAGGCCAACAGAGGCTGCACAGGGGTGGTGAGCTTGCCTTAGGGTTGCGCTTGCGGGAGAGGGTTTGCCCAAGCCTGCTCAGGAAGGAGATGGGTGACTTGGTGCTGGCGATGAAGGCCGCCTTTTCCTCAGGATTCAGGTTTTGATTATCTAGAGAGAGACAGAGAAGGGCACTCTGACTATGCTCAGGAGCAGGAGAGAGGGCCAATGCTGAGGGCACTCCCAGCACTCACCACTAGTGGGCACCATATCCTTGAACATGTCGTAGAACTGTGTGAGGTACATGACCATGGACAGCTTGTCAGGCGCAGCAACAGAGGACATCTCCTTCCCTGTCAGGATGGGCGAAATGCCGAACTCTCGCTCGGACACGTCGAAAGCCAACTGGTTGTTCTTCTCCACATCTTTCTCGTTGAGGGAATCAAAGTCTCTGCAAGGAACAGCCAAATACTAGCAAATCAGCACTAACAATCAGCACATCAGCACTGACACTGAACACATCAGCACTGACACTCAGCACATCAGCACTGACACTGAACACATCAGCACGTCACCAGCATGTTTTTGCGGGACCCTGGTACGGACCTGGTCCTGGTGGGGGCGGGGCTATGGCGTGGGTGTGACTCTGGTTTGGGCGGGGCTATGGTGTGGGTGTGACTCTGGTTTAGGCGGGGCTATGATGTGGGTGTGACTCTGGTGTGGGCGGGGCTATGGTGTGGGTGTGACTCTGGTTTAGGCGGGGCTATGATGTGGGTGTGACTGGTTTGGGCGGGACTATGGTGTGGGTGTGACTCTGGTTTAGGCAGGGCTACGGTGTGGGTGTGACTCTGGTTTAGGCGGGGCTATGATGTGGGTGTGACTCTGGTTTAGGCAGGGCTATGGTGTGGGTGTGACACTGGTGTGGGCGGGGCTACGGTGTGGGTGAGACTCTGGTGTGGGCGAGGCTATGATGTGGGTGTGACTCTGGTGTGGGCGGGGCTCACATGAGGTCAGGGCGGAAGCGGTGGATGATGGCACATAGTGCGAGACCGCTCTTCCAGGACATGGTGAGATCGGTTACAGCGACATGCCGGTAGCCCTCCGTCTGCTTCTGGCACCAGCTCAGCAGCTTGCTGGAGCGTACAATGGATTCTGGGAAACACGGAACGGCATGATGAGCCAAATGGGCCATTTACCGATCTGCATCAGTCTAACTGCATCAGTCTAACCAATCACAATGCCCACTGTTGGTCACATGATCAAACCAGCAACGGCAAAACTTGCCGCACTGCCATGGTTGTAAACATTTGTATGGAAACCGCTGATTCCAAATAGGAAAACCATAACATTAATAAAGAAGTTTTAAATCTTATTAGAAATATGAACACGAGGTTTCATGGCGAAGATGTTTCCATGAACGCAGAGACCAGTGGCTCTTTTCATGGACACACACACTACAGCCAATAGAAAGGGTGCTCACCATGTCGCGTCAGTTTGGATGTTGACGAGTTGACCGCATTTTCTACGTCAACGTGCAAATCCCCAGACTCCCCTGTGTCTATGAGGTGACGCACCTGCGTACAAGATGCAAACACGTCAATTTCCCAACACTATCATCATCATCATTATTACCATAACTATATTTAACATCCTCGTCATTGTCATCTTCATCGCTAGCTTGCAGAGCCTGATATGTCAGTCTCTCCTAGCTCATTGGATACAGATACAGCCCTAGGCACTCATTGGTTGGCGGTGAAAGGAGACAAACCTGATTGTGGCGGAGGATGCTGAGGTTGATGTTGGGGTAGCGGGTAGTGGGGTCCAGGCTGTACTGGCCGAAGTTCTTGCTGATGTTCTCCGGGGTGGTCTGGGGCAGCAGACGGTAAATGCTCTCTCTGTCCGGAAACGAGAGACCCGAGGTCATGAATCACACAGATCCCGCCCAGCCCTCAGGACTGAAATCACACGACTGACATTTTGCTTCCCATTAAATCTTAATTCTTTGACCCCAATGACAAGAGCCACACACCAGAGCAGTCCTGCCACAGCTCTCAGGGACATGAGAAGGCCTTTTCACCAGTCTTCCAAACAGTGGCCAACAATGACTGCTCTTTACACTTCATTACTTAAATCTCTGGTCAGTAATGTCATTGCAGTTGTAATGCTACAGGGTTATACATAACAGTTCATTTTATTTTATTTTTTCAAATGCTTCACAAATAGTGTAAAGCACCTCAGGCAGCACCTGCTTGTTTGAAATGTGCCGTACTTATGAATATTCTTATGGAATGTGCAGTATGAATAGATTCCCCCATATTATTATGAGCATGCGGTGTGATAATGCCTCACCTCTCAGAGAGGACGTCCAGCGCACCCCTCCCCTGTGCCCAGCTCCGCACCATCCAGGCTGAGTCCATCGCTGCCAGAAACCCACGTGCAATCCCAGTGCCCATGGGCCAAAACGGCTGAAAGATGACATATTACATTACATTACAGGCATTTAGCAGACGCTCTTATCCGGAGCAACTTGAACAACTTTTACATAGCGTTTACATTGCATCCATTTATACAGCTGGATATATACTGAAGCAATGCAGGTTAAGTACCTTGCTCAAGGGAACTATGGTAGGGTCCTACTTAGGAATCAAACCTGAGACCTTTAGGTTACAAGACCAGTCCCTTAACCCATTATACTACACTGGTGCCCTACACCCAAGAAAATCGTCCAAAACGCCCCAAAAACTCACAACCCCCTCCCCCTTCCCTCCACCTCCTCGTCTTCCACCTCCTCTCCCACCCCTTCTCTTCCCTCCTCCTCCTCTCCTGCTACCTCTCTTCCCCTTCTCTCCCCCCCTTCCCTCCTCCTCCTCCTCCTCCTCTCCCGCCCCCCCCCTTCCTTCCCCCTCCTCCTTCTCCTCCCCCTCTCCAGTCACCGCTCTTTCCTCCTCCTCCTCCTCCTCCTCTCCCGCCCCCTCTCTCACCTCCAGCAGGCTGTCCCCCACCAGGGTGAGCAGCAGCTGGTGTCCGTTGCGCTGGCGCACCAGGGCGGCGTTCTCCGAGGCGTACATGCAGGTGAAGTCGAACATGGCCACGTCCGGCTGGCCGTAGTGGTTGATGGCGAAGTCCAGCGAGGGCAGCTGGTGGTTGGTGGAGAAGTCGGCCGCCTCGCAGGCGTAAGAGAGCAGGGCCGCCTGGTCCACGTTCCCGCGCGAGAGCAGCCGCTCTGTGTCCCCGTAGTCCTGCAGGGGGCGACAGAGAGGCATTAGCAGTTTCTGTGGAGTCCTGCAGGGGGTGACAGAAAAGTATTCATTTCTACAGAGTCCTGCAGGGGGTGACAGAGAGGCATTAGCAGTGCCTCCAGAATCCTACACATTTAAAATACAGTACATTTAAGTTAAAGCACATATAAATTGCAGCACATTTATAATGCAGCACATCTACAGTGAACATTCTACTGAAATCAGCATTCTTTCCACAGGAATGATATCTGATGTTGACTACTGGCCTAACTGTGGGAGTATGGAGTATAGCGTATTATGTAAGTGAATATCTGCTATGTGTTGCACGTGAACAGGCAGAAGCAGAAGAGAGGTTTGTGGTAAGAACATAGACAGCTGTACCCCAGCTCATAGCTGTGGGGGAGAGGACTGTTTTATGATTCTCATAAAGTTGACAGAGAGCCCCCTCCACCACCTCATCTCCATGGAGACTGATCACTCACATGCAGGATGACCCCCTTCTCTAGAAGGCTCTGTTTCTTCGCCGTCATCACAAAGTAGTGCGTGTCATCCTTGTAGTACACAATGTTCTCCAGGTCGACACCTGGGAATCAAGAAAAACTTGTTATTTTGAGAAAGAATTTTATTTACAAAATGCCCACAGGCGTGCAGTGCCACTCACGCTATTCTTCAGCTAATACATTAATTAACGTGACCTCATTTATAGGACCAACAGTGCCAGAAATGGCAAACAACAATCACAGACCGCCAATCCCACGGATGAATGAATCCAGGCCAGACTGGAATTCCTTACGTTACACGTGTAATAGTAGTGCTCTTACACAATATAGCAGTAACAGCTCAGAACTAATAATGTTATGACATGATATAGCAGGAACAGCCCTTTCATAGTAAAGTTATAATATGTAAAGCGGTATTATCCGGTAAATAGTATGGTTGTAACAGACCTGTGGCTTCCCGCAGGTCCTGGAAGAACTTCTGGTTGAAGATGAAGGCCACGCCGCTGATCTCCTCCACCTTGGCCTCGGCCGAGGTGTGCCGGTTGATGAAGTTGGCTGTTATGGCGATGGCCAGTTTGCCCCGGAACTCCTTCCTGCGGAATCCTAGAGCAGGGACCGGAAATGATGTCAGAACACGATCTCAGCAAAACGAGGTCAGACAGAGAAAGATAATGTTTGCAACATTTCTATAAATTCCTTGAAATTTTTTGGCGCTATGGAGATCTCTCTCCCTAATTTCTCCAGTACCGATAGCAGCACCGGTAACGTTAGACCTTATTGATACAGGTTTGACTCACTTGGAACCGGTCCCCATTTAACTGGATTTTGGGGGGCATCCTTAGTGAGATGTGGTGTGAAAAATTCCACAACTGTGGATCTGGTTTGATCCGGTTTGATCTGGTTTCGAATGGCTCTACTCTCACCTGGCAGAGTGTTCCTCCGGCCATCTGCTCCAATGATGACGTCAAACTCGAACTCATTGACCGGATGCGTCTGGGGAAGAACTTCCGCCCGCCACCCAATCCCTGAAACACACAGAGCCAAAACACTAAGACATGTAACAAGAACACCAGCTCATTCTCTGAGTGATTATTATTATTATTATTATTGAGGAAAAAAATAAATCCCCAGAGATGTTTGTGTCAGATGTCCCCCAGCCCTAATCCCATGGTTCCTTGCAGCAGGTGGGCGGAGGCAGGGGTCTTACTCTCATTCTCCTGGTCCTCAGGCGGCTCCACCAGCTTCTTGAACTCCACATTAACGTGGACCTCGATGCCCAAGAGCAAAGCCATCTTCAGCAGGATAAGCTGCAGCTGCCGAATACCTGAGAGAGGGGAAGCAGTACGTCATCCACCGAACCAAACCCCATCCTGAACCTACACCCCAAACCAAACCCCATCCTGAACCCACACCCAAAACCCCACCCCATCCTGAACCCACCCTGACCCTGAGAGAAGGGTGACATCACGACATCATCCAAACCAAACCCTATCCTGAACCCACACCCCAAACCCCACCCCATCCTGAACCCACCCTGACCCTGAGAGAGGGGCTACAGCACGTCACCACCCAAACCCCACCCAAACCCAACTGCTGACCCCAAACAAGCTAACCTCACACCCAAATAACCGTACAGAACATGACGTGAGGACATGCAGCGCTCACTGATGTGGTCGATGGCTCCAGCGCAGAACTTCCCGTAGAACTTCTTGGCGCCGAGGCCGCGCAGGTCCTGGATGGTGAAGGGCCAGAGGTGGAGCACGTTGTTCCGGGAAAAGGCATCGCGTTTCTCCAGCAGCACCACCTTGGCCCCCAGGAAGGCCAGCTCGATGGCCGTACGCAGCCCGCATGGCCCCGCCCCGATGATCAGACACTGCGGGCAGAAACGACAACCATAGGGCCTGCCCATATGCAATGTGCAACACCTTCCGGTATGTTCCGTGGGTGGACCTTTTGAATGTGTCGGTTCTGTGGGTGGAGTTTTTGAATGTGTCGGTTCTGTGGGAGGAGTTTTTGAATGTGTCGGTTCTGTGGGTGGAGTTTTTGAGTGTGTCAGTCCTGTGCGTGGAGTTTTCCAGTATGTCGGTTCTGTGGGTGGAGTTTTTGAGTGTGTCTGTTCTGTGGGTGGAGTTTTTGAGTGTGCTACTTCTGGTGGGCTTGCGGGACAAACCTTGGAGTTGGCACATGCGCGGCCTTTCTTGTATTCCTTGTGGCATGCCCTCTTGTCTAGCTTGGCCCACAGGGCCTTGGCCTTCCAGTAGTTGAGCCGAGACTTGAGCTTGTGGTAGAAGATGCGGGAGTCAGTAGGCCGGAGGTCCAGGAAGTCACAGAGCTCCTGAAAGGCCTTCAACGTGCCCTTACAGGTGGTCGCCTGGGTGAAGCGGTCAAACAGGACGTGGGATTGGTTCCCTCCTCCAGTGGCCACGCCCCCATCCCCCATACCCCTCCGCTATCACCCTTCTATCTGAATCGCTCTTAACTTTCCCCTTCTGACATGTTCATTCTGTGAGGGAAAACAGGAAAGAGAGAGTGAGAGTGAGAGATAAACAGGGAAAAAGGAGTGAGAGAGTGAGACCAGGCCTGCAGAGTGGCGTAGTGTGTTTCCGAGCAATGAGTTTAAGCTTCAGCTTTGATGAAAGCCTGCGAATACAACCAGGCATACCACACTAATAAAAATAAGATCGTTTAAAAATGCAAGTAACATGTTCACAGAATGTTTCAGAGCCTGATACAGGAAATGCCAAACAGACAAAACAACCTTATCGAAACTAATTTTTTTAAATGAAAAGGCCTAGCCTATATTTACAGCTATAAACAGTCTGGGAAATATCCATCAATGCCTGAGAGTAGGTGAAAATGTGCCTCTACTCTCTAATATCCATGAGCTGCAAACAGGAAGTCTGATGCAGGCATGATAAATGCTGGTTTGGAACAGGACCAGGCTGGCCCAAATGCCATTCTTCATACTTCAAAGCTTCCTTGGAAAATTTTCTGCAGAGCTCCGAAGCCTGCTTCGTTTTCATAATAATCTAGACTATTAAAAATCTTTATTTTCGGAGACCTTCATAACAATGTTAATGTGCCCTGTAATGTGCTCATGAACCATGAAACAATGTAGTGAGGTAATTTTTTTTTACTGAAATAAAGTATTAAACTGAAATAGAACAGAAGTGCAACTGCATGAAATCTCAGAGCATCAAACAAAGGCCTAAATTAAAATTAAAAAGGTAAATATAAGCTGTGCCAGCCTTCAAGGTTATTTGAAGGCCTACTGTATAAACACTCAGACTTCATGAAAAATTTCACATAGCATATGGTATGAATTCAAAATATAAAAGAACGTAAATAAATAGGCTAAAAGCCAAGTGTAGACCATTCACATATAAAACTTTGCTGCAATTGAGGCGAGTCAATAAATACACCAGCAAGAGTAAGTGAAGATGCAAAAGAAAACAAAGCAATAAAATACACACTATTGAGTGTGCATATCGGTGTTACAGAAGCAGGCTCAGTAGCAGACTTGAATATACAGTGTGAATAATACTGACCATGCTGCATAACTCTGTAATGTGACCCCACCCATGTAGCCTACTTCACACTCTAGATGGACACACACTAGATGGACACGTTTCAGCTGTTTCAGCCTCATAAGCGGACTCAGACCAGCGACTCAGCAGTTTGTGTGCATACGTGAACACGTCAGACAAACTCAGACCCCTCTGAAACAAACCAAACTCAGACCGCCTCAGGTGGCGGTCTCAGCACAGTCCATTTGCGGTTGTTTTGCGGTCTGTTTTGCGATTTGCTGGACACCTTGAGACTTCCCGGACACTGATTCTACGCGGCAGCAGTGACTGTGCTCTTCTTGCATCAGCTACCTCAAAATGTAGCGCAACCAAATGACAAACACATCTGCAGGGGCCATCTTGAAGAAAATTACCCATAATCAGCGGTTAGCCAAAGTGGTACACAAGTATGCATTAAGAGAAAGAAAAGACTAAAATACACAGCAATTTCATGTCATAACAGTGCAAATGCCAGCCTATTTTTAGGTATGCATTCCATTGGGACATTAAATTGCCAAGCATTTCAATCTTTTTGCGTACCACTAACATCAACCCCTGCCCATAATCCAATGTTACAGCAGTGGGATCTGGGTTCTAAAGGAGCTTTTGTGTGAACAACAAGTGGTCTGAGAGCTCATCAATGTTTAAAAGGACCAGAAAGAGAGTGGAGTCCTATTTCAAGTCCGCTTAAAATGTGAACACAAAAAAAGGTGCATTTTTTTGGTTAACTTAAAACTTTGGTTCACATAAAAGAACTAGATGTGAAAAAACACACCAGCATACATATCTGTATCTGTCATCTAACCCTACCAGTGCTTATAAAACACACCTGTATCATAACTTACATGTCCCATAGTGCTCATAACACACACACACCTGCATTATAACCTACCTGTCCCAAAGTGCTTATAACACACATACACACAACTGTATCATAACCTCCCAATGTCAGGTAACGTAATGGAATGTCGAGGCATTGCCAAATACAGAGGCGACTATGAGTAGGGGCTTGTTCATTTGAATTCTTCACTGAATATGAGGATTGTGAAGAACGGGCAAAAAGAGGACTTGCATCAGAACTCGGCTGCACAGTGTGCGCAATATCTTTTCCATAAAAAGTGGGGCTCTGGGGGGGCGGGGCTTGTTTATTTTCTCGTGCTAACAGAGGTCACACCACAGGAAACTAAAAACCCACCTCGGAAACAGGATAAAAAAAGAAATTGCGATTAAAGATTTCACCAATAAACGAGTCAGTGTTCAAGTCCAGATAAAATAAAATTCTTTATAAACCGACCGGAACGTGCAGGTTTAAATTTAAACCACGTTAGTTTTCCCGACAGCGAGATGCAGTGTTTTTCAGGGTAATTTAAAACAGGCCAGGTCACTTTACCCCTGACAACGGGGCTGGGCTGCTGAGGTATAAATAGATGTCCCAGCTCCGCAAGCGTCTGTGTCTGCCTGACTCACTCCGCTCAGTCCCAGAGGCGGGGGCGTGGCCTCCAAATAAATGTTACCTTACATAAAACCAAATTAAATGTTCGCTCAACACAGAGACCAAGGACACGCAGTTTCAAAAAACTTTATTTGTGTACTGTAAGCGTTCAAATGGAGGCAGGCAGTTCCCTGGACAGCGCTGACAGGAAATCTAGACGATCAGCTCCATTATTAATAATCAGATCCTGCCTGGTTTATAATTAGACACCAGTGTTCCTTCTAGAAAAACACCCTCCCTCCTGCTATGCAGATACTTCCCCTTGCCTGGGCTGTCTCTCCTCTGTAAACCAAGTTTTCTGCTCTATTTCTTTTTGGAGCCACCCTTTCCAGCAGGAGCCTCTAGACCCCACAGAACATAATCATTAGCCTCTTCCTCCTCATCATCATCACCCTCTTCCTACACACCATCATTACCCTCTTCCTCCACACCATCATCACCCTATTCCTCATCATCACCCTATTCCTCCTCACTATAATCACCCTCTTCCTCCTCTCATGGCTGCTACTGGCTGCTGCTGCTCCAGACTCCCTACTGAAGCTCTTGATACAAATGAATCGTAAGCCTACGGTTGTGGCTATGGCTTAATCCACACAGGTTCAAGAGGGAGCTGGTTACCGTTCTGGTTAAGTCTTTCGGTGGGGAGGGGGCTGATTTTTTCCATAAGGGGGTCACTTTTCTATACTAGCAAAATGACCCAGGGCCATTTATTTATATAGAAAAGTGACCCTCTGGTCAGTTTTCCATGGGGTCAGGTTTCTATATAGCCTAACACTGGCTCTTCTCTCAGAGTAGGCAACTGGCTTGCAACTGGCATGTTTAATGGGCTATAATAATTAATCTGATGACTAGAACTAGGTAACCACAATATCAGTTTGTTGTGAAGACTTGTAGCTGAAACAGGATAGGCCTACGTGATGCTAGTCCCACCCAAGGCATATTTGAGGAAGTGGGGTTGTGCAAAATGGTCAGAAAAACTTAGGCCTACTTTAATACCAATTTTAGGCCACTTCTTTAATTTAACGTACTCTGATAACTGACAGCCGACGTGCTATCGACTGAGTTATTCAAAAATCCCATTTTGTCCTATGTTAGCAATGTTAAGTTACTCCTTTAAAATAGAAAAGTCCCCCCCCCCACTTGTTGACTCTAAAAAATTAGCTAATTTCTTGTTTATTTAACTCATGTGGTATTCAATATTAATTATTCAGGATAAGGCACCAGTGGAAAATATTTAGCTAGGTGGGTATTATTGTATCATCTTCAAAATGTTAATTCCTTGACACTCTAATTAGCTACGTGATAGTATGGTACAGGGGCAACGTGCTGCTATGTTAAAGACATAGGTTAGCGATTAGGTTAGTGTGATTAGGTTAGTGATTGGTAACGATGTTAAAAGTCTTTAAGAAACAGGAGGTTGTTGCTGAGTCATAAATTTACCTGTAAGCCTATTTTTTTAATTTTTTTTAATTGAATGAAAAGGAGCAAGTACCAATTTCAGTGTTTTACCCTCAACGATAGGGGAGGTGCGTGGAAATTTAGGACAGTCATACCAACTCTCCTATAAAGTGCTGGAGAAACCCTTGTGCGCGTGTGTGCATATAGCCTACATATATATGTATATGTATATATAGGCTACATACATAATACATAATATACTATACATAAATATAATGCTCATCAGTTAAAACCAAGTAGTGTAAATGCATTTTTTTTTTTTTTTGCACTATTTAGCTGTTTAGCCCATCCCTAACAGGGTTTATAACAGGCCATGCATAACAGTCCACTCAAAAAATAAACCCAGTTACAGTTCAGGAAAAGCTCATCACAGGAACTGAAGCTCGGGCTTGTGGGGCCATGTGCGTCCTGTGTGGCATTTACCCAACGCGTTCTACCAAACACGTTTTACTCAACCCGCACCTTGCCAAACACATTCCTTCCCTGGATCTGACAATGCCAGGAAGTCACGCAGTCTGCAAGTCTGAAGAATGCATTTCCACCCGGCATCTGAGTGAGGCACGCTGACACATGGTAATTTCATAAGCTGCTACCAGAATCCTTATTTCACCCCCGAGGATTGCCTTACAAACAGCACATGCATGTATCATGCAAGTGTCACTTTCCTATTCAAACACAGCAGTCTGGCTATGAGCATTAGCCTAGGCCTCTTCAACCCCCCCCCCCGTTCTCTTCTCTCGACATAAGAATGTTATGGCGCCCAAGTTCCCCCTGAATAACAGCTCTTACACGGCACTGACACGACTCTTACACAACCCGTTCCGACAGGCTGATATGAAATTGCCCATGAAAAGACTGGCTGGAGAGGCACGGCAGAGACGGCCCTCCCTGAACGCAATGACACGAATGTGAAAGCAGCTCCGGAATGTTCCCAAAAGACTCTCGTTATAGCAACAGGAGGAAACAAAGCCGCCTTCAATGTGTCACTGCACCTCAGTGCAGACGGAGGAGGAAAGTGGATGTGTTTTTTTTTCTCTTTTTTTTTTGTTGGGGGCGGGGGGGGTGGGTTCATGTTTAGGGTGGCATGTATATGGTATATGGCACGTAGGCTATATGGCAAAATTGTTATTTTTAACAGAACACAGGGAATTGGTGTAAAAACACAGATTTTGAAATGTTCTACGGTCCAAAGATGCTGCGTCCTTTCGCTACTGAAACTTGAAACTTCGCTACTGTATGTACAATCTCCTTTAAAAAGTGGTTGTATTTCATTTGGCAGCTGTGCTAGTGGAAATGTACCTGGGGCTAACAGAACACTGATGATAAAATCCCTAATGTTGAGCCCCGGAAAAGATAATGTTCACACCGACTGCATCACTGCTTGCTAACCCTTGTGGCTGCTACTTCAGGCATTATCATTCATAGGCCAATAAAAACATGAGGGTGTATGCTTCCCTTTTACATGAAAACAATAATGGTTAACAAATAATAACCTTACAGTCAACTCCAGGGAACAGTTACTAGCCCTGAGTCTTGTACTCATTTTCATTTTTTGCACTCATGTTCTGTTAAAATTAGGAGAAATAAATATATCGGATATATATTGTTACCATCCAAAATTCAAAATATATTGCGATATAACCTTTAAGCCATATCGCCCAGCCCTAAGTGTAGCATGCCCCATAGTGGAGAGGCAGTGTGATGGTTTGGTGCTGGTACTTGTTTGTGTTGCTTCCCTTTATTAATGTCCAGAGGTTCCCTCCAGCCATCCTGGAGTTCCTGTGTCCCAGCTCAAGTGCTCTCCTAATGCCTGGAAAACTGGACTGAACAGGACTTCCTTCTGTTTCCATTCACATAGTTTATCATGAGAGGAGTTCCTGCTGAGTCAGCACAGAGACCCCCTCCCTCTCTCTATCTCCACCCACTCCTCAACCAAACACTTCCCTAGATAGCCAGGCCTCAACCCCCCCATAATGGTTTAGAACAGATCAAAAGGAATGAATAACAAATCAACAAATCAGACATCTCATCTGGAGGTTAGGAGGTTTCCAGAGCCTGCAGTTGTACAGGTTTTAATGGTCCAACCAGGGGCCTGCAGAGGCTTCCAGTCTTGCTGCATAATAATCAAAAAGGTATGCATACGAGCGACAGATGGCTGTCAGATGTCAGCTGACCTACCAAGAGTTTCCCAGGGACCTGTCAACACTCAAAAAGGAAAACAATTCTACTCAGCTGCACAATGCATGCAACAGCATATCAAAGGCACACTCAGCATTAAATTATATTTCCCGTTTCTACTCAATGGCAATGCTAAATTTGCAATAAAAGTTGTACAATAAAATGTCTCCATAAACTTACTCTATGAATAGATTATTTTTTTAATCAAAATGTGAACCAACACAGCTGGACATAACTAAAGAGGTCAAACAAGATGGTGGCAAGACACAGGTAGCGAAGTAATATTTTGAATAATATATACTGCACCGACAGGTCTCTATACAAGTAAAGTGGGGGAAAGAATTTCTTGTTATTCACTGCAGTCCATACCATATGAAACAGAGCAGAAGGATTCCTGTATGGATCATCTTGCATATGCCTGAGGTCCGAAGATGACACGCATTTCAGAGAAAACAAAATGAAATTTTATGAAGGGCAAGGCGGCGGAGCCGCATGCTGCAGTATTTCCTTATAAAGCGTGACTGGGCTTTGCAGTGTTTAACTCCTCCTGCAGTGAAATGAACGCAGTGATCACATACACCGCACAATCATTGTATGCAGAGCAGCGATTTGCAAAGTGTTCTTGTTTACTTTGACACAATCAGGCCACAGCGTACGTACCACACATTATGCTAACTTGTCGTTTCAAAACTGCTATCGTTGCTTTACAACTCGCAATTATACGAAACGTGCCACTAGTCCTGAGACCGGACTAATACACCACGTTAAAACACACACGCAGGTAACTAGGACTTATACAGCAGAGAAATCTGCAGCAGATTCCCAGATGCAGCACAGTTACCATTCAGGCTAATTGAGCCAAAACAGCTCCGTGCTGTCACACATCCAATTTATGAAACATCAAACATGTGCCTTTAATAGCATGTCAAACTGGCTCGCCTTAGCTGTGTATTTCTGGACATCAACTGCAAAATATGAATAGATTAACGTAATGTTACCAAAGTAACGTTAAAAAAAGTTGCTAGAAAGGTAGCTAACGCTAGTTGCCAGTGGGGATGTAACTTTGAGAGTATTTCCACAGAGAATCGTACCGCTTTACTGACACGACTTCACATTCCGACAACCCTTACCTGGTTCTACCGAGTCAATCCTGAAATGTATTAATTAGTCCTGAAAAGCGTCCGTGTTTACTGAAATTCCACAAAGTATAATCCACGTTGTGACACATTTACCAGAGTCCACATTTTGGAGAAAAGGGCGGTAGAAAATGGACAGTCGTGAGGTTATTCCTTATACATCTTATTTCAAGTCCTTGGTCTGTCCCGTTTCCAACAGGCGTGTTCATACCACAGGCGTTGCTTCGAGCTTCACACGGCAAAGGTAGGGTGCATTTCTTTGGAATATAAGGGGTACCGTACAAAACACGATAACCTCAGTTGAAATTGGCAGGCTCCAAACTGTAAGTAGTCATTGAAATCATAAAGTAAACTACCATAATCACACACGAATTTTTTAAACCAGTATATACCAGTCAAATTATGTTTGAAATTAACTGTTATATGTACGTTGCACCCTTTCCTAAATTCACAGTGTTTTCGCACACTTTGATCTGATTGGTTCCCATGGTGGTGACGCATTTATAGGCGTTCCACAGCAGTGACGTACTAATAGGCGGCAGTACAGTAAAACCAAAATACGGTAGTAACTGCAGTGCATTGAAGTCGTACTCATTATCTCCGGTGTTACATCAATAAATAATTATTCGCTGACGCAACCAACCTTTGCCAAATAAGGAGTGCATCTCTGTTAACCAGTTAAAAACGACATTTTGTAAATTCAAGCCACATCCAACCTTTTCTGATCCTTTAAATATTCTCCTCAAGGTAGTCTCTGTACATCCTTGCTTTTGTATAACATGTTGAAGTAGAGTACCACAAAGGGACCAGAGGACAGGGAATGAGGGAGAAAATAACATGCTCATGTTGCAGCAAGCTGAGATGTGATTGGCTATCAAAACAGGACCTGACATTGTTACTGCAGCTCATGACCTTCATGCATCCATCAGGAAAGAGCCTTAATCACACTCACGTGACTTTGTGTTTCTTGATCGAATTTGTGTTTCATAATATCTCACAAATACACATAGCATGAAGCAAATTTAAAAACTCATTCTTAATGCACAAATATCCACCACCTGACGATGGAGCAGAGAATGATGTCATCCCCTTTTCAGTACGCAATTTGTCTGACAACGTGCAGTTCACAACAGGGAGGGTGAATGCAGAGTACATCCCCCGCTCCTTTCCTCCTTTCCTCCTCTCACCCTTGCAGGAAGTAGTGTGGACTAACACACATTGTCATGAGAACTGGGGGGTGAATGCTCAGGTGATTTGGTAGCTGAGCACAGAAAGGTAAGCAACCAAGGCTGTACCACCCTTATACTTTCTCACAAAGAAGAGGCAGTCATTGGTGCTACCTGGGCGCACACACAATGAAGCTGGAATGCATCATTCATTTTTAATTTTTAAAAACTTTTCCACCCATGTTCTCCATGACCGGAAAACTAGCCTATGAAATTACAGGTGTGTAAACCCCAAGCTAGCAAACCAACTGGCTGGAAGGGTGGTTGAACTTAGTTTCCAAAAAGCAGATTTTGCTAACTAGATAATCAACAATGAAGATGAGTAGATATCGGACTAAAAAGGCGCTCAACAAAAACAGCTGTTTCGGTAAAAAAAAAAAAAACGTATCATGTAAATTCCACGAAAGAAAAATTGGTTGTCTGTACTCTCGTCTCACATTCATCATTTGATCTCAAATGCAAATTCCCTAACAAGTCCCAAAGTTCTGGAAGGCACAGTAAGCCCAGGAGGGCCATAGCAACCCAACACAGATTTTTGATTGGCTACTTCAGGAACGATGGCTGATGCATGTATACTCAGCTCACTGTGAGGAATTGAAAGCTTGCTTGCAGCCCTGTGTGCGTAAGCCTGTGTTTAGCAGGGGTGATTAAACACATGGAAGCTGCCAGCTGTCTGCGTTTCGAATGGTCTCATTGGCTGAAGTCCCCTTTGAGGTGATTAACAGTCCCACACAGTGAGCAGACCTGTCATGACCTCATAAAAGCTGAAATAATGAGCACAGCTACAGACCCATTATGACCTCATAAAAGAGCAGACAGTGATGCTGAGCACATCATATCCATCATGGGCCAGTGTGTATAGAAAAAGTTCAATGAAAGTGATGTACTTTTTCAAACTCGAGAAAACATTATGCAAAAATAAGAAAAGCATATTTTAATATATTATCTTACTCAAGTGTGCTGGAATCATTTCAGAAGTAGTTGGTCCAAAAACAGAGAAAAATTCCTTTTTTGAAACATACCCTTGACGGATGAGGCTTGAGTATACAGACAATAATTCTGATCAGTTGTGACCTGTTTGATGTTAATATCATCAGAAGTAGCTTCCAGCACTCTGGGCCTACGGTATTTTCTTTGCACATCATGATGTTGAGAAAACCTCAGTGCTAGTCCATGCCAAGAGGATGACATTATTTAAATTCAAGGGCAATCAACACACAATCAAGAAACCTTCAGACTCCTAACTGAATAGGCCACTTTGGTTGGGTGGTGAAATTTTTTTTCACATGCCTTGATTGGTTATCTGACCGGGAATGACAGGAGCACCCCTTCCATCTCCTGTCCATAAAATTCTTGTTCTAAAAGTGAACATGGTGTCTGAAAGTTATGCTGCAGGGATCACACCATACTGAACATCAATCTGAATTTTTGTTGAAGAGTGCCCACTGAATAGGAAAATATATGCTGTAGGATCTGTTTATGCAAAGAGTAGATCAAAGATGATTGGCTGCTTTGAATGAAATCCAGAACTACATCAGATCTGGAGCAAAGTCTGACTTGCTTTGTTTATCCAATGATTTTTTTTCTGGGAGCAAATCTTGCCAAATGTCATGTTTTACAGATTTTACCAGCTTATTTGGGACAATGCAGATCACCAAGCATTTAATAAAACTTGCAACAAATAAGTTGAGGCATTTGAATTCAGCACAAATTGACCACAACTCCCCCCCACCTCCAGCCAACTCTGGAATATAATGGAGGCATGTAATTCATATCACCATTGTCACAGCCTGGCTCACAGGGGTCTCTGTTCCCAGGGGTTGGGTCCAAGGGGTTGGGTCCCAAGAGTGGGTTCCGAAGAGTGGGTCCCATGGCCCATTGCTTTGTGTTGTGAGGTCAGCTGTCAACTATCGGTGTGTGTGTGTGTGTGTGTGTGTGACATTAGCCCATGTGACTTGCAGGCTTTATTGGGATGCTTAAGCCTTGGCTCATTAAAGAACACCTGTGCCCGGCTCAGATGCTCTTTGACTTCACAGTAAAGGAAGGCAAACAAAAACAAGTACAGCAGGTTTTTTTTTTGCCTTGTCTGACTCATTTACTCATGATCTCCAAAATGTAAGCAGCCACAATCCAACAACACTGAAGACTACAAGGGTTTCATGTGACCCAGTGCAGCAGCACCAAGCCAGATATTCAGTGTTTTCAGCTACTGACCTCAGCATTTGAGAATCTACATTCCTTAGTGAACATGGCAGAGGAGATAAAGGAAAACGCAGCAAAGGAATGTGGAACATCTGATACTAGGAGGAGGATGACTGAAACCTGTCCAAAGCAGGACACGCTGTAAAAATCACACAGTGTCATACTATGGGCCCCACATGCTTTCTGCTCTGTCACATGGTTTTAATGGTTCTGCTTACAGCCTCATGAAAAACTTGGGAAAGTAATTCACCATCCAGCAATAACAAACTTTCTCTGTGTAGCAGCATTCCTTATAGGCCCTATAAACAACCTGCTGCACACCTGTAGAGCTGAGAGAGCCAGAGAATGCAAATAACTCATCCAGCCACAGTAGTGTACAGCAAAATACACCTTCATGCTGACACTATCATACACACCCGCCAACACACATGCTCAGACATACACCATCACACACAGACATTAACAGAAACACACACACACACATGCACACGCAGTGTGTCTGTTTCATAGTACACAGAGGGGAATGGGTTAAGGTTTGGGGTTAGGTTAATGCTACTTACTCAGAGGACTCGTGTTTGTCTTTCATGGCTGTCTCACAACCTGTTCTCCCTTTTCACCGAAGCAACAAGGAGCCGTAAGGAGGTCTGCAGCCCAGGGGCTGCAGCAGAACACTGACATCTCCGCTTCTCTCCATCTGTCCCCCCTCACTCTTTTCTCCATGCTTCTCTCTGTCTCTCTCCTTCTTTTCTCTAAGATCAGAAGGAGGACCTCCCTAGTCATATGAGACTCCTCCCCCTACCTCTGTAAGCCAGATTAACCCTCGTGCTGCCAGGCCAACGAGACACACAGGAAGGATTATTACCTGGGGGTGAGGTACCACCTGTGGATCTCTTTCAACTCCCTGACCTGGACACTGGAACAGAGGGTTAACAGCCAGTACCTACCAGCATCACCGAGCGCATTATGACACACACACCAGGATCACCAACCTTCTGCCTTTGACTCAAGTGAGAAAGTAACTTCTGTGACTTAATTTTTTCCCCAGAAAGGAGTAATCATAAAGCGGAACTGATTATAGTATTAATTCATATAAATTACATTGAATAATAGTCGAAGGTATTTGAAGGCAAGCAAATAAACAACCTAAATGAAAAACAGAGGTATAATACATCCCACAGAATGTACACGAGGTGTAAAGCCATGCAGTTTTACCTTGTCCACTGATTAAAACACAACTAGACAGCCATATTGTAAGTGCTGCACTAGCACAGTTGGGTTCAAAGTCACACACCGGCATAATCCTGCCTGCTGAAAAATGCTGGGGAAAGGAGCCAGAGTTAAAGAGCTTATGAGCAGTGAGGAGATCAGAGATCTGTCACTCATTGTGAGAGAGGCCTTTGGCTCCTCCCCCTGCTAGTGCGCTCTGTCCCTCTTCAAAATGGGCTCAGCCAACACCCCGCTTTATCCCTAACCCCCCAATCCAAACTGTAATCTAATCCAAACCCACCAACCCAAATTGTAATCAACCCAAACCCCCAACCCAAACTGTAATCTAACCATAACTCCCAACCAAAACTGTAATCTAATGTAAACCTCCTCTCCCAAATTGTAATCTGACCCTAATCCCCAAACCCAAACTGTACTCTAGACCTAACCCCCAACCCAAACTGTAATCTAACCCTAACTCCTCCAACCTTAACTGTAGTCCAATCCTAGCCTCAAAATATAACTGCAATAATAGTCTGCTTTCCAAAACATAGGAATACCATTTAATTTTATTATTTTCAAATAATAAATCAAATCTTTGAGAAATCCCAGTTTGAACAGTTTGTTGTATAGTCACATTGGTACACATCCAAGTTGACTTGACTGTCTAAGATATCAGAAACAGCAATGAAATCACACTGTGAATATTCTGCAAGATTTTGTTTCAAACCTTTCATTTTTACAGATAGATGAGGTCAAGTAGCACCATGTATGGTTGTGTGTTTAAACATACCCATGGGTTACATTTGCGTATATTAATGCATAACCCTTTTTTGTTTGTTTGTTCGCATCCCCATTACCTGCTACAGCAATTTTTTCAGGGGTCCACAAAGAACACAAAACAGAATAAAATACAGCGCATGTATAGATGCTTAAAGACATATACATACATAAAACATGGAAATAAAAATATAATTAAAGATACATAAATGCAAGATCACATGATCTTCACATTTATGATATTAATCAGTCACAACCATTCATCAGTCATCTCAGAGTACACTTTTTTTTTAAAATAATTTTTATTTCTCTTTACGATTTGAGTAGGTATGGTATTCCGAATGTTAATTTCTCTGTGCATTTCTCTTTATTTCAAATGATTTGTTCTTGCCATTGGGACTGTGAAGCAACCCACTGTTGCATTGTTGTACATACGCCTTGGGTCCTTTGTTCCAATAACCCCTTTAAAGAGGCAGAGAAGGTTCATAGTTAGCCTGTCACACATTCATGTCTGCATAATGCCTCATATTTTGTGTTTCATATGCACACTGAAGAAAACTATGGCATGGCATGACATCACTTCCTGCGAACATGCAGCTCGAAGTCATGCAGTTCCATGCCAATAAAATCAAAACTAGAACAGGCACGTGTGAATTTTTGAAATTGCAGTTAGCCTGTGTTAGCTTCCAGGATTCTTACAGGACACATATACCCTCCTATGCAGTGCACCAACACCAATATTAAAGTGCCAAGGACCTCTGAGGTGAAGTCCGTCTTCGATGTTCAGTTTCCACTTGTAAACAAATGTCCAACTGCTCAGACAATGGATGCTTTTGCTTAAATTAATAAACTTTCAATTATGCTGTATTTATGGCTGAAGAAGTATTCCGTCCTCTTTGTTGATTTGGTTCGGGTCATGAGCTTTGCTAGAAAAATAAAAATAACAAGCAAATTTATCTCCAAGACAAGACCTATTCACACCAGCATACAAACACAAAAAATATTTTTAAAAAGCCTCACATGAAGTCAAAATCTTAGTTGCAAGCCTTGTATCATGGTGTTAATTGCTGTAGGCTTAATTACATTGCTATGTGTAAATTCACTGGAATAGGAGTAAATGCCTGGCTATAAGAGTAAATGCATTACTATATGCAGATGTACTGCAATAGGACTAAATCCATTGCTATATCTGTAGATGCATTTCTGTAGGAGGAAATGCATTGCTATATGTGTAGAGACATTGCTATAGGAGGGAACACAGCTATATATATAAATGCATTGTTATAGGAGTAAATGCATTGCTATATGTGTAAATGCATTGCAATATGTGTAAATGCATTGCTATAGGAGTAAATGCACATGGAATAAATAAGCACAGCTCTGAATTTTTCCTGTGTGTCCGCAGGTTAATAACAACCTAAGATAAGCCTAAATGCTGATTGTAGCCCACACATTTTCCTGCTGGGGTGTTGGCCTTTGACCTACCAGTAGGGCTCGTCCTCTGGTTTCTATGGGCAACAGGAGGGCTCCTCCTGCACACAGGAAGCAGGATATGGAGAATGGCAACAGGGCCAGCAGCACTGACCTGGACATCAACACCTGGAAAACACAACCATCAGACACGCCCCTCAGACCTACCCATATCAGACTGCGAGACATGCCCGGCAGACATGTGCATCAGACAGAAAGACACACCCCCCTGAATGAAACAGGCACTCAAAAGTCTTTTCGTGGAATTAAAAGAACTACTCTGTGATGTGCATTCCAGCAGTGCAGCCTGTGAAGGCAGTGGTTTGGCAGCTGTTTGAAAGTAAATACAAGCAGAACTCGCAACTCCCGTAGCTTCGACCCACATACTTCCATTGTGCGAAACAGACAACTTTTCGATCCTTGGGGAGCTTCATCAGGTCAGGGTGTTTGGAAGTAGCCTGCATTTAATGGGCGGCAGCTGCGAGATGTAGTTGTGTTCTGGAAGCAGTATTCAGCGGGAGTGAGGTGAATTGGCGAGGTGTAGATGTGTTGGTGAAATGAAAAGATGTGCATACCTGAGCAATGAAAGGTGCGATCATGCCCCCAATTCGGCTAAAGGAAGTGCAGACGCCCAGTCCTATGGATCGCACGGCAGTGGGATACACCTGCAAAAGTCAGGAGAAAAGCTCTATGTGTGTCTGTGCACAGGTAAAGGCTCTGAGTGTGTCTGCACGCAGGTAAAGACTAAGAGTATGTATGTGCACAGGTAAAGACTCTGAGTGGGTCTGTACAGAGGTAAGGACTCTGAGTGTGTCTGTGCACAGGTAAAGACTCTGATTGGGTCTGTACAGAGGTAAGGACTCTGAGTGTGTCTGTGCACAGGTAAGGACTCTGAGTGTGTCTGTGCACAGGTAAAGACTCTGAGTGGGTCTGTGCACAGGTAAAGACTCTGAGTGGGTCTGTACAGAGGTAAGGACTCTGAGTGTGTCTGTGCACAGGTAAAGACTCTGAGTGTGTCTGTGCACAGGTAAAGACTCTGAGTGGGTCTGTACAGAGGTAAGGACTCTGAGTGTGTCTGTGCACAGGTAAAGACTCTGAGTGTGTCTGTGCACAGGTAAAGACTCTGAGTGGGTCTGTACAGAGGTAAGGACTCTGAGTGTGTCTGTGCACAGGTAGCTCTACTGCACTTGGGCACCCACCTCCGCAGTATAAAGATAAACAACACTGAAATTCATGGAGACCAGGGACCGGATCAGGAAGAGCAGCACTGTGAAGCCAAACCTGGGGAGGAGGAAGCCTCTTCCGTCAGTACTTTATTGGTAAATTGACTGCATTTATATAGCGCTTTTATCCAAAGCGCTTTACAATTGATGCCTCTCATTCACCAGAGCATTTAGGGGTTAGGTGTCTTGCTCAGGGACACTTTGGCACGCCCAGAGCGGGGATCGAACCAGCAACCCTCCGACTGCCAGACAACCGCTCTTACCTCCTGAGCTATGTTGCCCCTACCCACCAGTACTGACACAGGTTGCCTGTTGTTCGCCTGAATTACACTCTACTGTCAGTACTGACACAGCCTGCCTGATATTCACATGTATCACATTTTAAAGTCAGTACTGACACAGTCTTCCGTTCTACTGTCAGTACAGACAGCCTGCCTGCTGTTCACTTGTATCACACTCTACTGTCAGTATTGACACAGCCTGCCTGCTGTTCACCTGTATTACACTCTACTGTCAGTACTGACACAGGCTGCCTGATGTTCACCTGCGTTACACTCTACTGTCAGTACTGACACAGGCTGCCTGATGTTCACCTGCGTTACACTCTACTGTCAGTACAGACACAGCTTGCCTGGTGTTCACCTGTATTACACTCTACCGTCAGTACGAAGACTGTTGTCAAATCGGTTAATAGCATTGTGTGGGTGATGCAGTGCTTACATGGTAGAGCAGATGTTGACCAGCATGAAGAAGACCCCTGAGCTGAGCTGTAAGATGACCAAGCTGTATTTCCGCCCCACAACGTTCAGTAAGGCTATGTTCAGTGGAATGACTGCAAAACGAAAATCACAGAGTCTTCTGTGTTCACAGATCACATGTACAAAACAACAGAAACTCCATTCAAAATAGCTGTTTAAGCTCTGCTTCAATATCATTGAAATCCTGTATTCTCTCAGTTTGTCTGGAGTAATTATTTTCATGGTTTCAAACTCCGAGCTGAGCTGCACAGCCACTGCACCAGAGGAATGCACAGCATGCGCAGCTGGCATCAGATAAACTGCAGGTCTCTGGTCAACCATAATGCTGGTGCACAAGGAGACGAGGACAATCCTGTTGACTATACCCCTCCCTTTCTGGGCGAACCTACAGCCGCTCATGTGGCATACTGTAGGGGCTGCACTGTCACAATAAGGAGTTAATACAAGACCATGAATTAAGCACTACCTTGTCTAACCCTAAACACAATGAGGCACCAACCTCACCTCACCCCCCCCCCAAAAAAAAAAATAAAAATCAAGTATATTTTATGGTAGTCTTGATGTGACTAGGCTCTATGACAGCTCACAACCCTCTATGACAGCTCACAGCCCACAACGATAACAACAGACAGTGGGATTTATGCAATAACACTGGTAATAACAGTAATGACTATGCTCAATGACTGTCCTCGGCAGCAATAAGCAGTGGTATTTTAACTGTAGTAATGACAGTAATGACTTGGCTTTATGACAGCCCTCAGCAGTAATACGCAGTGGTACTTATGTAATAACAGTAGTAATGACATTAATGACTAGGCTCAATGACAGCCCTCAGCAGTAATACTCAGTGGTATTTATGTAACAACAGTAGTGACTAGGCTTTATGACAGCCCTTAGCAGTAATAAGAAGTGGTATTTATGTAATAACAGTTGCAATAGCAGTATTGACTAGGCTCAGCAGTAATATGCAGTGGGTTTGTGGTTCTTGTTACTCACGTGCCACCTCTCCCAAGCAGCTGATGAGCAGGGTCTGGTAATCGGCCATGCCGAACGGGATGCAGTAGCACCGCGCCCCCTCCTGGACATGCTTGACGTGGTGCTCCGGGTCTGGGTCCCTGATGCACAGCAGGTTCTTCTCCAGGAGCTCCGAGCTGCTCAGGACGGAGCCGTAGTAGGCGAAGGATGCCACGAACCTTGGGCCAGCAGAGGACCGGGTTAAACAAAACGCTGACAAAAACTTCACGTAAAAACCGAGACCAGCTGAGGTCTTTAACTTTCAAAATAAGTCGTTTTTTTTTTTTTAGTAATTTAGTTATAAACACTTTCCAATATCAGTTCAGTTGACTCTAGTTTGTAAAATGCATTTACGGTCTACACTGCTCAGATACAGCCTCAATACAGCACTACCAGTCTGATTAAAGCAAAAGTATGGTGAATGAAAGGATGGTGGACTGTCTGCTGCCCATTACAAAAGGTTAAACGCAAAGTTTCATAATGCCATTTGTTTATGTAGAGGAAAAAGCAGGTGAATACCATGAATACCACATGAGAACCGACGTCCTTCTGAACGTGGAGCTCACGAGAACGTAAAAGCTTCCCCTGTCGTTCTGCAAACAAACAGCGAGAGCACACATCAGGTTCTAGGTTCTCAAACGGCCAGCGGAAGCCTTCGGCGCTCGGCGGAGTTTTAATGGCGCACCAGGACGGGCTCCGCCAGGTCCCCCTCCGGCAGGGAGGAGCGGTTCATCTTGGCGATGCGCTGGAGCGTCGCCACCGCGCCCGCCACGTTCCCCGCCGACACGTTGAAGCGGGCCGACTCGGGGATGAACTGGAGGGACAGACGGACGCAGGCATAAACATCGCTGCTGGCCACTAGATTATTATTATTATTATTATTATTATTATTATTATTATTGGCAGTAGCGGAGCTCTACAGTGCTATCGTCGTACTAGCACCTGCTCCTGAAAATTGATGTGTGCCAACTAGAATAAATCATTTAAGAGCACACCTACTAATTGGGCTACATTAGTATGCTCCTAAATTTGGGAACCCACGTGCTCCTGGGAAAAACATGCTAGTTCAGAGGCCAGAGTAGTACTATTATTGTTATTGATAATAATAATAATAATAATAATAATAATAATAATAATAATAAATCAGTGCACAAACCACTCCGAGGAATGTCATTGTCTTAAATCATCAGGTGCACTGTTCTAATGACAGAATCCTTCTCTGTGTATTTTTTTTTGTTGTTGTACGTATTTGCAGTTTCTGTTAAAAATGCAATTTTACTCCTATGGGCTCTCAGGATAAAATAAGGTCAACAAGGTTAAACAAATTTAAAGGCAAAAATGTGTGCAAGTGCGTCCCTGAGCGGTTAGACCTGGAAGAGCACGATGAGAATGAGGCTGGGGAGGACTGACAGCCGGATCATCCACCGCCAGCCCAGGACGGGCACCACGGTCATGCCCAGGATGATGATCAGCATGGAGCCCGCCATCCAGAAGATCTGTGAGGAGACAGGCTGTTACCCACAAGCCCCGGCTACTTTCAACTGCTCATTGACCTCTTATATAAACCATAATCCAGCCCTCAAAAAATTCAAAACGAAGACACACAAAAAAAAAGACGCATTATATACTCTCCACATGACATCTAATTACAGATATAGTAAAAATCTCAGAAATTGAGATATGCTTTATATTCGCAGTCTTCATTGACTTATCGACATTCAGAGCAACACACTGTAACACAATTAAGCATACGCACATCTACTCTCATACTAATACACACACTCACACTAGAGCGCACAAACATATATCCATGCAAACATGCACAGCTAAAAACACACACACATACACAAACTAGCCACAGACACACAGATACATGTACGTATGCATACATGCACAAAGAGGCATATACCTACGCACATACACACTAACACAAACACACACACACACACACACACACACACACACACACACACAAATCTGTGCCTTTCAATGCTGATTGTTCTCACTCACCGAGGCCAGTGGGAGTAAATAAGCTCTATACTTCGCAGGAATGAATTCTGTTTTTAAAATATATCTGAAGGAAAAAGAGAAATTATTCAGGGACATGTCAGTACCAAGGGGAATATCATGTAGTCCAAGTGGGCTAAGGATGTATAAAGGTGTATAATAGGCTAATGGCTTCAGTGCAGTGCTAACAGTTTTAGCTCTGGTCTAACAGCCTGAGCAAAATTCTAACGACCTGAGCATAATGCTAATGGTTTTAGTGCTGGTCCAACAGCCTGATCGCAATGCTAACAGCCTGAGGATAGTGCAAACGGTCTTAGCACTGGGCTAATCTAAGGGTAAGGATAAGACCGCTAAACAATGAACAGTTCAGTGCAGCTAACACACTCTCACCCTTGCGAGGCCCCAGCTATCCCACAGCCAACCATGCTGCGGAGGAAGATGAACCAGCCATAGGACGGTGAGAAAGAAGTGAGCAGGGAGAAGTACGCGGACCACACAAAACCGCCAAACACCACCTGTTCCACATCAATGACAACATTGCAAAATTAAAAAAAAACTTTTCTTTTAAAATGTATGACATGCATTTCATATTATTCATGTCATTCTGTTAGAGTACACACAGACGGGCAGAAGAGTGTGCACCTCAAACAGTATATCTGTAAGGAAACACATTTCCATGCATGTCTGTGATCTACACTGACACCCAGTGGATAAAACAAGAATTACAGGTGAATAGTGGAACACTAACCTTCCAGCGTCCATATCGGTCAGCTATATATCCACTGAACGCCCCACAGACCATGAACCCAAGGAACACCATCTAAAAGAATAAACTAGCACAAATCAGCTCACTATTATGGCTACTCTTTGTTCCAAACATTATGGAGCTCACTGTATCTGAGCTTCAATTGGACACATTTCTCACCGTGGAAACCAGCGCCACCTGCCAGTCCTGCAGACGCCATTCACAACGGATTTCTGGTGACAGCACAGCCAGTAGCATGATCTCCATGGCCTCTATAATCTATATAAGATACAAACACAGTCAAATCCTCACACTCAGACACACACATAGTCACATATGCACACTCAAATAGCCTCTGCAATCTACTGTACACAACACACAAATACACAAAACAGACACATACAATAAAACACACACACACACACACACACAAGGGGCCTCTACAACCTATAAAACTCACACACAATCAAGCACACAAATACACACACTCAAAAGGCCTTTACATTCTATACAACACACATACACACAATACACAATCAGACAGCTCTTCATGCTGTAAGAGCAGACTTATGCAAACATCTTGTACACTCACAAACACATGCAAACACACGTACACTCACTTACTCACACACACACGCACGCACGCACGCACGCACGCATGTATGTATGTACAGTAGGTCTGCACACGAATTCCAGGCACTTCCTGTTAGAGTGTAAATGTGGAATCACTTTTTTGTCAGAACCAAAGTAACAAAGCAGATAGTGTTGAAAAAAAACTAAGCAACAGCTGCATTACGTTCTTTTACACAGATCCCAGGTTTCAGAAAGCCTAATTCCTTAAGTAAAACAACTAAGCCTTAAAATGGCACAATACATGAGTTTCACACAGGATGTGTTATACCTGACGTCTCCACTTACTTAGAAGCACTTTATAACAATAACTAATGCATAATTGTAATATATAACTGTATGCCAGTAATATGCAACAATGGCAAGATACCACAGATTCACACTTTAAAACTTGTAGGCCTAATAAAATTTTTCGAGATTAACTGCGGTTTATTTAATTAGCCTAGTCTGGGCTGTCGCACTTACATTGGCGCTGCCCATGATGACGAAGAGGAGAACGTGAAACCACCCAAAGCCAATGGTCTCAACTGCTTCTTCAACGCTGTACGTTTTACGCTCTGAAAAGTGACCCATTAATAAAAACACACACAAGAAGGACATTTTAAAACTATAATCAATGTGGAAATAATCTTTCAATAAACACTGTAACGTAAAATAGTTGGCATGTTAATTTCAGCAAAGGACTAACATTACTCGCTAAATTCGGATTTCATATTGGCCATCAGTATAATGTAACAATATAATATTTAATATCAGGGGCGTGGCTAGGAGCTCTGGGCCCGTGAAAGAATATTGTGGGACCCTAGAATCGTCAACACCTTTCACCCCTCTAGCGACGGTCCTTTTTAATATCACCTTTCGGCTCCTCAGGTGTTGCATTTTCGTTGACATATTCCAGTTCTACTTCCTGCAGATGTATGGCGCTCACGAGCTGCTCCTTCATGATGGAACTCTCTCTGTCCACGTTGAAAGGTGGTCCCGTTGCCTAGGCTACAAAATCCATCCTGACTTCACATCGATGAACACGCAACTTAACGATATTAAACTGTTTGCTGGTCCACATCTATTGGCAGAAATACGTCCTTATGCTTAAATAAAACTTCAGTTGTCTCGTTTCCGTCTTTTCTCAACTGAACAGTAATACTAGGCTACGATTGTCAACAACATGTAATATTTAATTACAGGGAAGTTACGGTGGACATGTAGGCACCGGTATGTTGCTTAACCTGCCACGCAGGCTAGCATTAAAAATGAAATCGCAAAAGCTATGCCCTACAGTTCTCACTGAAATATCTATCATACAAGATAAAGTACATACAGACATTTCGCGTGAATAGATTCGTGGTGACAAACATTCATATTCAAAGAGCCGTTGTGTTCGCTTTTAATAAAGAAAACGTTGACTACAAATCTACGTTTTAATAACGTGTTTTCTGCCTTTTTCTATGCATTTATCATAATCCTTCGAATTGTCATTGTAGCCTAGTGACTTTGGATAATTGTAGGCAAGACAGTAACATTTTAGAGTTAATTTAACTGTGAAAAGTTTATATGAGTCAAAGAGGGTTCAAATGTACTCTAACAGTCAATTCAAAACTAAATGTGTTAATTAATTAATTTTACCCTACGTAAATGCAAACGCAAACGTGAAATATTTAAATTATATTTCCGAGTAGCCTATAGAAAGCGCAAACTTACCGGCATTCCCAAGTAACCCAAAATCCGTTCGTTAAATCGTGTATATTTGAGGCATGGCAAAGAGGTTACTGATTTTCAAGCCGTTCAAGGTAATATGCACCTGTACACAACCAGGAAGTTAGTAGTGTTCTTAAAGGGGTGTGGTGCATATTGTGAAGCTCAAAGCAGTTGAGCAAAACCTGAAATTCTGACTGGAATTATTTTTAACCCTCCTATTATGTTTGATCCATTTCATTTTTTAATGTAAGGTTCCTGAAATACTAGAAAACGCCTATTTTTCCTTTGGTGATCATGGACATGTATGGAGTTTTTTCACTGTGTTATTAATAGAATCACTGAAGGGTGACTAATGAGTGCTCATGCTTTTAATATTTTTAATAGAAACAACAACAACAACAACAACAACAATAATAATAATAATAATAATAATAATTATTATTATTATTATAACCTATGAATATCTATTCAGCCTTATAAGCCTTGTCCATGTCTCTGACCTTATCTCTGTACCTGTTGTCCGTGTTTCATTTCCCCTGTGAATGAGACCTTGGTCTCAGTGGGGCTCTTCCTACCAAAATGTATACATAAATACGTACATAAATCCAAAGTGCTGAATAAATATAAATGAAAGATGAAGCAATATGCCCACCAGTTGGAGTCCAAAATTTGTACTTCCTGTTCACTTCTGCACAAAAGTTAGCAGGGGTAATCAATGTAGTGGGAAAATAACAGTTCCAAGATTTCTTGTGGGACATGTTTGCAGGAATCAGTATTCTTCATTTTAGTTTTAAAGTTAGATGATGTAAACACATGAAGGGAGGAGTGTTTTCTCTAGCATAATTAGAAGCCTGTACAACACTAAATTCTTAGGCCTTCTTTAGCATAACTAGAAGTCTGTGCAACATTAATTTCCTAGGCCTTACAACAGGGCCCCTCTGTCTCCAGGCCCCGAACCTCCCAAGGACAACAAAAAGTTAGACATATTACATGTACGTGTGTGTGTGTGTGTATGTGTGTTGTCTTTTTCTCTGTCTCTTATACATTTCTAGAAGTCCAAACTGGTGAGCTTGGCCTTCCTCCTTATCCTTCCTCCTGCCATTATGCCAGGGAAGAACTGCTATGACGCCATGCTGCCCAGGGCTCTGAAAGCAACTGATAGATAAAGACTAAACAATTATTTCAGGTTTAAGACTAAAAGTTCACCATGTGTTTATTCAGTATTCGTGTTATATGGCTAGACACAGCCAATCATTTTCTTTGTTAAATCTTACTTTATGTTTTTGTATGTACCATGTACCAATCAGACATATAATTATGCTTAATATTTCTTCGGTTTGGGCTTATCCATCTTGTTTATGTGTAGGTACCGAACTCTTTTTGCAGAAATAAAGCCTATTTCTTGGATATACCTTGTTGTGCCTGGTTATTCTAAGAAGAGTATTATAGTTAGATGACATAAACACATGGTGATGATGTTAATGCATAGTCTGTATCTAGCACCCAAACATATGGCCACTGTGCCCAGGGCCTGCTGCAGTGAACAGAGGTATTTGCTGAAGATGTCATTTCACAAGTTGCTGAGGCCATTCAGAATTCACCATAAAGAATTCACCGTACATCGTTTTAGCTATTGATGAATAAACCAATATCACTGATGATCGGGATAGATCTGAAGTCAGTGGCTTGATAGGAAAAGAGAAGGGAGTGGTTGCATGTATGAAAGAGGAGTGCCCTGAACTTACATCTTACCCGTCTCATACACAGAAAAATCTGTAGTGTCCCAGTTTGGGAGAGAAATATGCTGACATCATGGCAACAATGACACTGATCCGGTTTCTAAAGGCAGGCTCATTCCTTAAGCTAAGAGAGTCTCAGTGAGAAATCAGTGCAAATGCTGGGGATTTACTGCACAACAATGCAAAATGGTTGAACAAAGGCAGGATTTTGAGTGTTAGAATTACATACACCCTTGCAAAACTTTGGAATAAATGGCTTTCCAGCTTGCTTTGTTTTACATTACATTACATTACAGGCATTTGGCAGACGCTCTTATCCAGAGCGACGTACAACAAAGTGTATAACCATAACCAGGAACAAGTATGACGAAATCCCTAGAGAGAAGTACCGGTCCAAGTACAGGGAACAACCGCATAGTTCAACTTGGACCCTGATGGTTAAACTGATTAACACTAACAACGAGAACGGCAACAACGCAATCTATGGAAAAATAAAAATAAATAAAAATACAAGTAGTCGTTAAGACAGTAAGTAACCTATGAAACAGCTGCCTGATTTAAGCTTGCTTTATTAACAACAGAATGCATGTTGGGGAGATACTAAGATTTAATATTTCACTTTTGTAACTCGAGATAGGTCTGGAAGGAATTAGGGCAGCGACAATGGGTCTCTCTTCTGTGTTCCTGTGAAGGCTTCTCTCGTAAACAGACGGCCTCGAGGGCCAGCTCGTGGGAGAGAGCAAGGTGGTATCAGGTAGCAAGGAGGAGTCAGGTAGATGATTTAGAAACATCAGGAGAGGGTGGGGGAGGGATAGAATGTATGCTTAGTCCTGGGCTCTTGGTCTGCTGTGTAGGCCTAATTCTCTGTCTTGCCAAATCCAGTTACCTGATATTTTAGGTTCAGTTTTTTAAAATAGAGTCATTAAGTGTCATCCATGTAAAACCACAAGGAATGGGATTTTGGGTACAAAACAAAACAGAACAGAACAAAACAAAACAAAACAAAACAAAACAAAACAAAACAAAACAAAACAAAACAAAACAAAACAAAACAAAACAAAACAAAACAAAAAACAAAACAAAACAAAACAAACAAAACAAAACAACTATTTACCCTAAACAGAAATGCTCAATGGCAGTTTTTTAAATTTAATTTGAAGTAAAAACATGATAATCCAATTCTTCTGCTTGCATTCTAGATGTTATTCTGCAAACACCTACTGCATAACAGCACTGTCACCATGGTGGCTGTGTGACACCCACACAACTAGCACATATAGTAATTGTGTCCCATGTGCATTACCTACCACCTTAACCCTCCATAGAGATAAGCATATTAACTGTATTGAATGTATTGAGAGCCAGTATTTTCAACAATGCACAGATGATGGCATGAATTCCATTACATTTTGAGATGAAAAATCGCTGTAGAGGAGCACACCTGAATAAGGCAACTGAGATACATTAGTGTGCATGTAAATGACGCTCCCAGGGGAAACGGTAAGAGTGAGGTTAGTTCCTTTGGCTGGGATCCTGCGGATTGGTCATCAGCAGGTAATGTGTGCATGTTGCCGTGCTGAGCTGCATGCAAAGGTGTAAATGTAGAAAAAATACAACAGACTAATACAACTGACTTTCTACACACAGTAAGGTTAATCAATGAAACACATTTCTAATGGCAACATGAAACCAGCCGCATCCTCAGATTTTGAAGCATGGGGCTTTATTCACGGAAAAAGACTGTGTAAACATTAACGCACAAGCAACTTGGCTTACTGTGACGTGAGTTGTGGTAACATCCAAATAGATGAGATAAGCTGTTCTTTTGTTCGTTTCTTATCCAGGTAAGCTTTTACAATGCAAATAGCCAACCAGATGGACCAATCAGCTGTGTGTTTATTAAACATGCCTGTGACCAGGTTGCTGTTTCTTTCCCATTAATCACTTGAAGCATCCAGAAGACGAGGCTATTTCAACACAGCAAGCAAATTAGCTGAACACATTTAACATTAAACTCTGAACTAACTCAAAAAGTCAAACACGTTGATTAGTAAAAATTATTTCTTTCATAAATATTAAACCCAATTTTCAATACCTAAGTTTCCCCCAAAAGGACACTATATATAAAGTAGCTTTAGCTCCAAATCTGAAGCCCCGTCCATGACTGCCCTGGGTACCAACCGGCACCAATCCTCTCTTTTGGTCTTTAGATGGCATTCTGTAAACATGTAACACAGCAAAAGGAACGCTGCACCTTGTAACTGTAATAACTGTTACAGTTATACAGACAATCACGTTTTTTGGGCACCTAGCATCCAATTCCCTCTAGAATACACTCCCAGAAACATAGTACTTTCCAAGGACAGTTAACTTTTTTAAAATGATGTATGATTTGATAGCAAATAAAAATAAAGCCTTCTACCCGAAAATTACTCCCGAAACATATTTTTTTACTTAGCTCGGTCAAAACAGTTTTCCCGCAAATTTTACTGTATTACATAAATTAAACGTTACATTTATGGCGAGTCTCCCCTACGTTTGCAAAAGGATAGAATATTTTAAATAATTTAAAAACCCATTTCATTTATCCTTACGAACAGTTACTTAGGCCTATTATCAAAGTTTAGAGATGGTGACTCTGGAGTTGGTTGGCTATCCGGTATGGAATAAAACAGCTTGAATTATTAAGACTATGTTTTGAATCTTTTTTATTTTAATTTTTTTTTTACTATTGAGGCTTGTTAAAATTTAAAGGTGACCGTGCCTATCCACTGCATCTGTGGATCCTGACACCAGCGCAGAAACCCGACTTCACCAGAGATGGAGCGGCGCTACAATGATGCTTTCCTGCCACGCGGAAGAGATTTAAATACCGGCAGTGCATTTAAATGACCTCCCTTCGGCTGTGCTCATTTACATAACCAGCCATAGTAAATACTTAGTAAATAAAATGCTTAGTAAATAGGGCCCCAAGAATCTATTACATTCATACCAAAACACATTTATTTTTAATGTTAAAAAAAGGATGTTTTCCAAATAATAATATTTTTAAAAAAAAGAATATTTAAGAAACTGATCTGCACCTTCACTGAAAGCCCCTGGCTCAGAAAAATCCACCACGACCCACCATTGACTCACATACAACTGTAATAGATGGACGAGTGCCTTGTGTGGATATTGTTGCCAATATTGCCCTCTAGGTGATTTTTTGAGAACTGCAGTCATAAAAAATAAGCAGTGGGGTCCTTGAATTCACCTGGTGCACTTGTGGTTATTGCAGCCACTAAAAATAACATGCTACAGTGCAGTACATTAAATAGTTTCACATTCAGCATCACATTTGGCTGCAGTTTCCCTCCCGCTTGAATGGTTTGCTATTACTATATGTCTTATTGTTATTGTTGTGCATTAGGTGGGGCTGACGTACTCAAAATGGCCAAAAGGGGCCCTAGTGGTATGACATACTAATAACCGGGAATTTATTGCTTGGGTGATAACCGGGAACTTATTGTGTGAGTGAGTGTTGTGTTGATATTGCATTTCAATTACCTATATAAAGAAAATAACACATGAAAACTCCTCTGCTTCCCTACAAGACAGACAAGACTTGTATTACACAGGCTACAAAAGGAATTTATCTACATATGCAGACTTGCAGAGCAAACAGATTACCATATTTACTCAAGAGAACCAAGTTAATGAAATAGAAATTGATGTACATGATTAATGTAATCAATAAGTTGATTTAATATCCATGCCATACAACAAAAGGAATTCAGTATGCATTTTTATTATCACATTCACAATCAGTTAAATGTGTTCTGCTAAAAAAAATAGTTCCTATAGATTTATTATTTTATTATTTTTTCACTTTTACTCTTGCTATATGAATGTCCAATTCAGTTTATATAACTGAATTAATTTGCTTAGTACCAGTATATGAGAGAGAGAAAAAAATTGTTTCCCCAAGTGGTTATGTGTACACTTAACAAACCAGCTGGTAAAATCTTCATTAGGGTTAGATTTTAAAATGTTAACATCATTAATATGCATATACATACATATGCTTTACATGCATGCATGCACATATGAAGTGTACAAACAATACACGTTACAGTGTGCTCAGCAAAAATGTACTCCATGTCAACTTGATGTACTCCATCAAGTTTTAGTGGTTTTTTAGTGCTCTCTGGTGGATACATGAAAAATGGCATCCTTAAATGTTTGCCATAAATATTCTGCAAATCCAATCAGCAAATTATTTGTTCTTGATTTTTTACATTTAAAATAGCTTACTGTTATTCTCCAGAAGACATTACTTACAAGCACATTCAAGTTAGTGGACCTATGTATGCCTTTGTAAGTTTATTAATCTTCTAATTCATTTAATTTTAACAAGGATTACAGTACTGCAACCTCTGCTAATACTAATGAGAAAGTTAACCTGTTTAGCTATAGATTTAATCAAAAAATCATTCTTAAAAGAAAGAATCAAATAGAAAGCAGAAAAAAATTCTGCTCAACTGTATGGCATGGCAGTTTGGTCTAGGTCTGTGAATTCGTGCAAATGCACATATGAGGATAGCAGACAGCATTGTGCACTAACTACTTTCAAAGCAATAGTGAATTGCTTAGTCGGTTCCATTAGAATTTTAAAAGTAGGTGAGCCAAAAAATAACTTCCAGACTACTGGCTTGACTAATTGTGCGAGACTGTTGAGCTCTTCCTTATTTCAAGACAGTTTTGGGGGATGCTGCAATCTACTCCAGGGATGTTTCATCATGAATTAATTAAGCAGTGCTGAATTATGTTGAAAGACAGAGGACTAATAGACTGTCAGATTGGTGAAAGAGATTAGAGTGAAGAGCCTGTCCAGGGTGTATTCCTTCCTTTTTCTGAATGCACACAGGGATAGGCTCCAGCACCCCCCCACGAGCCTGCCCAGGATAAGCAGGTATCAATAATGGATGGAGAAAAGCAGGATGGTTACAGACCCCAGTCCAGGCAGGCCAGCCAGGCCCAGCCAAAAGCTTGAGTAGGTTTGTGCCTGAGGCCCTGTGATTGGTGATCCATTTGCTTGTGCCCTGGAGGTGCCAATAGCTCTCTAAAACCCTCGTATTTGTCATAAGCTTGGCGTTAATGTCATACTCCATCCTACCGCGAAATGGCATTAATTAAAGTTGATTCATTTATTTGTTAAAGACATAGCGTTGCTGCAGTGTTAAATACCAACGCTACCTTTGTTCATGTTCATGACCAAAGGATGGGGGTGGGTGTGTGCCGTTGAAAATTGTTAGCCAATTCAAAGTCTTTCTCTCTTATGGGCCAATCTCACTTTGCAACTCTAATAATTTGTTTAATCAGGGAGCGGCTTTGTTTTCCATTGCGGTCTCTGTATTTGGCGTGAGATGTGTTTAGGCAGCATGAGAGCATTACACAAAGTGTGTGACTCATGCAAAACGCTTGAGGGTCGGCAACCCGACAAAAGGTGAAACTAAAGCACTGCCAAAGTCCTGAGGTGACCTTGGCAAAGCAGGAAGCTCTGGTATGCTGTACCTAGGTCAGCATTGGCACAGATGGGAAAATGTGGCTATTGTTAAGGACAAAAATGCATTGAGTCTCAGTATAGGTGTCCAACTGTTTGTTTCAGATGACCATTTGGGAGTGTACATACCTCAACACTCTCTCTGGACTCCCTGAACACACCTTTGAAATAAGTACAAAAACAAGCCAAAAAAATGTAACTAGCTTCAGCTCGCGGTGCAATCATATTGATACTTTGTTTCAAGAATTTAAAGACTCATCAATGAGCATGTACTTTTCTTTCCCCCAAAAGGTTATCCTGTGCTTTTCCTATTTACCTACTTAGCTTGGGGGAGACTAGTCAAAGAACCAAACTTTTACTCATTTACCTAAAAAACATATGCAAATTATACATAATTGGATGTTGGCCAAGACCAATGGGTACATCATCACCAAAACCAGATGATTGAAGATCGGAAAAATGTTGCCTGTTGCCTGGTCTGATTAATCAGATGCAGAAGGTAGGGTCCCAATTCGGTGTAAATAGCATGAATCCTGGATATATCCTGTGTTGTGTCAACAGTGCAGACTGGTGGAGGTGGTGTAATAGTGTGGGGGTATTCTTGGTGCTCATTAGGCCCCTAGAAGAATGTTTTTTCTTTAGCACTGTTGTTTGTGTAGCCAATCAGGTTTGTGCCTTGGTTGGCTCCAGACTACAAGGCCATAACCATAATTCTTGGTCTTTTGTTACATAGACATTGCAGAATTACAGTGGAATATTGCACTGGCTTCCAGAATGGATGATTGTAGTTATATTCGTTCCTGTTTTGGATCATTATTTATTTATTTAAAATTTGACTACTTGAAGAATTGTGAAAAATGTAATAATAGAAATTTATATGAAATAACATGATAGCAATCCTGTTTATGCGCCTTGTATTTGTTGCTGAATTTAAGTGAAAGTGTATGCATTTACAGCTGGGTAGTTTTACTGAGGGAGTTCCGCTTGCGGATAAAACTCCAGTGACCCAAAAAAGCCCTGTTTTCTTTCCTTTGAATACCACAGCAAATGAGCCTTGGAGAGCTACAACTGTTTTTACACCCACCATGAGTTCCAAATTTAGGGTTTCAAAATTGCTTATTGTCAGGAAGTGGCATCATGTGATTTGTGGAAGTTCTTTGTGCTGTGGTTAGTAATGACTTACATAGAGAGCAAAAAGCAATAACCCTTAAAAGGGAATATATTGCAAAACATTCTACGAGGACTTTTTGGAGAATGTTAAAATCATATGTTAAATTTATATTATTATCAATTTTTATAAATAGCAAGATCTAAAAGATCTAAACAGAAACAATTTGTATATTTCCCTATATATTTTTTATGAGCTGCAAAAGTTCAGACATCCAGTTTACCCAGTTAACCCAGCCTGCCACTTAACTATTTAGGTATAACTAAAAAGTTAAACCTAGAATCTTTGGCTAAAGATTTGTACCCTAACACAGTGCATGTTGCGGGGTATACATGGTCGCCCCCCCCCCCCCACCCAAACACCCTCCCTTACCCGTTGAGAGGAAGATAACCCTGTACATGATTGACTAGCGCTGCCTCCAGACCTCTTGGCCCATGTTGTTGTTTGTTCTTTATCCAGCCATTATTTTTGTTTTGTTCGGAAAGGATGAATATGAGCAATCAAATAAAACAAAATGTGATGATGAGGCGACAGAATGTCACCAGTCCAATGTTGGAGGAGGTTGGTAGCTGTTCCCAATAATATCTTGGAACAGATGGCATACAAAACTAAATATTTATATTTAACTAAATCTGCAGGGAGCTACAGCTCTAAATGTCATCGGGCATGCAAACCTGCACGTAGGTTTCCTTTTTATCAAGTGACACATATTATCTTAAACAATATTAGCAATATACAGAAATGAACACGATTGCCACAACATTTCATCTCATGAATTTAGGTAAATGTTGTTTTTTTTTTTGTAACTGCTCTAATTTATAACACAAATGATTATGAAAAAAAGAATTCTTGTTTTTGCGCATTAAAATGGTGTTTAATTAGTTAGGTTTCATGCAGAAGCTGACGAATATCAATGCAAGTTAATGCAAGCTGGAGCCCCAGCTACAAAACATATACAGAAATCTCTTTATTTTGCACTTTAATTATTTTACACAGACAAATACATTAGCTAAACATGCAGATTTTCTAAATGTCAAAAGTAAAAATCAATCAAGGATGCCTATTTATATCATAAATCAGCCTATGTACATAAATTACATAGTCACACAGATCAACTTAATGCTGCATATACATTATATAAATAGTATTTACATATATTCCATGTAAAATGCGTGGGAAGATGCATTATGTGTTTGCATTTATTTTTTGAAAGGAGACCGCAAGAAAGAATCAGTGTTTTTGGCCAATTGCGTCCTAGTTTGAGTCAGAGTCCTCACTGCTGCAGTAAGAGCTGTCACAACACTCAGCGGTGTAGAGGAACGTGTGGACGTTGGGATTCAGTTTAGGAACCCACTTACGAGGCACCAGGAAGGTGGCCAGGTTGAACAAATCCACAAAGACCTTGTAACGGTCACTGCAGGAAAAAAAGAACCAAGCGGGAACAACAATATAGTGAATTTCAAAAGTCAAAATTATGGCATTATAACATAAAAATCTATTAAAATTTCTATTAGCATTTTTTTTGTATTTTTTTATTTTGAAAATGACCTTGACTGTATATTTTAACTGGTTAACTTGTTCAGAATTTCATTTACTAACTACCACACTGTAAGCGATGATACCAAATCTATAGCCACCTTCATACTTGCGTGTACAACAAATGGAGACTTGAGTTAGAAAGTAATGGATATTTAAAGAGACAACACCATACCTGACAGTGGAACGCAGGTAGTGGTAGCCAGATGATCCTCCAGTTCCAGCTTTGCTGCCAATCATTCGGTGCACCATGCACACATGGTTGTCTGGGTGACAGGTGAAAGAGAAGTGGTTACTGGGGTTATGGCTATTATTTTGCAGAGGAGAAGAGCCAAGAGAAAGTGTCCATCAAAATGACTGAAAAAAATTATGTGAGCCTTAGCAAAACTACTACACACATGGTGATTGAAACAAAACACACATGCAAAACATGCATGAAAGGGCACCTTTCAGAGGAATATCTTAGTTTGTATCATTTTTTGTGGAGCACAAAAAATGTTCTTACTAATCTGGGTTAAAGATAGGAGATGGGACAAAAGTATATTTTTCATGTATTTTTTGCATAGTATAACTTGTATACGTATATCAGAGTTCTATTTTATTTGGCATATAAAAAAACATAATCGGAAGCAATGGTGGGATTGCGTTTAGCTGCGAAGCATGTCTTGCTACTCTGTGTCGATAGTGGGAGCTCACATCTCCACTTTGTCATGAGGGTGTCGATGTCCATCAGGAAGGTCAGGAGCTGGAACGGCACCTGGAATCGGGGCTCCTCTCTGTGGGGGCGAGGGAGGGACACGGGCGAGTGTGAAACTGAGCATCCCAAGGCGCCGGGATGAAAGAGGAGGTGCAAAAAGGAAATGGACTACCTATAATAGTAGATCATCAGCGCTCCCTGGAGTGCCTTGTATGACAGCCTTCTCTCTCCTGTGTGAATAGAGATGCGTGTGAATTCAATGCTGCATTCATGCATTAAAGGGACATCCAGTAAGGCTCAATGTGAGAATAAACTTTGGACAGAACGTGATGACTCCAAGTCTCCAAAAGATGACTTATTAGACGTGTGCGTGTTATTTCCATATACTGTGATCAAAAGTTTTCAACAAAATCAAAAATGAAAGAAGTACAAATTTAATATACTGTATACCAAAATATTCAAGTTTTCTATGTACAATTTTGCAATAAAATATGCACATCTTTACAGTACTGTTTATACTGTAAAGAGAAATCTGCATGTGAAAATAGCAACAATTTATACATTTTGTAAGGTAAACACTAAATACTGACATAGTTTGAAATATGACTTCATATTTGGATTTTGGATTTACTTGTAAAATGGATAATTCATCATAATTGAAAGAGTCATGCAGAACACATTCACCTTTGCTCAACAGGTGGTCATGGCGCTTCTCATCAAAAAGAGCAGTGAAGATTTCTTTCTGTTTGCTCAAGTCCGCCATCATTTCCTCCTTTGCCTCTGACTCTGGAATTTTCTGTCAGCAGAAACATGCATATTAAGTTTGCAGTACATCTGATTTGAACAGAAACCATAATAGGGTATATACAAGCATAATATTATATATTATATAAGTATGAACAAGAATCTGTAGTGATTCATGTTATTTGAAAGATGATGTACCTCAATATTTTCCTTCTCCAGTCTCAGCCATTCTTTGATGTTGGCGTGTAATTTCCCCCAAAAATTGAACCCTTCTTCCTTCAGTCCTGGGGTTCTCTCCAGCCATTGCTGCAATGTGAAATTCCCATGTAGTTTTAGATTCCATACAAGATACTCAATATTGCAGAATTCTAACATTGTCCTTTCTTAAGGTTAACAGAGTAACCAAGGGGTAAATTCTTATCGAGATGTATTACCATCAAACTGGATGTGACAGTGAGCTGACATAAAGTGGCAGGAGTTTATGTTTCATTAGTCTGCGAGGGAGACCATTTAGTCTGCTGCATTAAATGGAGGATCGTTTGACCTCCTGTGCCATTAGTTGTCAGGAATCATTTAAAAGTATGATTCATTTGCGCAATCCCTGGCCACAACATGAATAAGTAAGCCTCGCAATTCCCTCGTGGCCTTATCTGAACGAGCTCATTAGCGGCAACATGAATGTTTTATCTGTAATTTGGCCACTTAAATCATCATAAAGAAAGTGAGTCATTTCCCCCAATTACAAAGGAGCTGGACACGCTCTATTTAAGGGTCGGAGATTAAGAATGTATTCATCTTGTTTGAAGTCCAATGCCAGCTGCCTGAACCACTGATATCAGATCTGGCGAAGGGATCTACAGTACGTACATCCACTAGAAGCAGCAGCGTCGGCTCCTGCTCGGATTGCAGCAGCTTCTCGCTGTCCTGGCCTTGGAAGTTGTCCCTGTAGTGGCGTCGGTTATAAGGGACCCTCTGGCTGTCCGCAACGCCAATCTTGTTTTCCAGCAGGCGGAACTGTAGGCTCTGGAACCCGGAGGCCGGGGACAGGTAATCGCTGCGCAAAAGTAACACGAATCAGTGCATACAATAAGAGCCTGCGAAATAAACCAATGCATGTTGAGAAAGCCCATGCCATTTATCCTCGGAGTTCGGGGAATTTTTGTGGCAACTCACCGGAAGTCAAAAAAGTCCAAGGCGGTCATCGTTTCCAGGACAGAAAACTGGTTGACCAGCAGCCTAAAAATCATGGTGATTCTGTGCAGTCGTGTCACCACCTTAAGCATGTTCCTTTCATCACGAACCTGACGAAACATTGATATTTAGAAAAGGTAACATATAGCCAACTGTTCATTATATAAGAGGCACATGTAATGCTGATACCGATGCACTAGTGCTTTGCTACCTCTTCATGTCAAGCAGACGGGTCAAACAAACATGGCACCGAGTACAGTTTTGCAATAATTAATGACTTTCATTCAGCTCTGTCTGCTTTTGAAGTACTGCATAATGTGACGATCTGTGCTATTTTGCAGGAAAAGATACTCACATGGCCACTTATGAAAATATCTCGTATTGAATCCAGCTCCCACAGTATCTGTTTGAACCAGAGTTCATAAGCTGAAGTAAAATAAAAAAAGGGAAATGAAAATCCCCACAAAGTAACTCCGCATTCATATTTTTAATTTAGATAAACAGTAGTCTACCCTTTCCCAGTTTATGCAAGCCAGTGTGAAACACATTATTATGCTTTACCCTGGTGGGTGACGATGAAAAGGTGTTCATCGTGGATTTTGTTGCCCCCCAGCTCGCTCTGAAGAACCTGAGCTGTCACCACCTTGTCCAGCTGCAATGCAAAGTGCAGATCATAAAAAATAAGTTCTCAAAGTTAGGTCCAAAACTTTTGCTTGTTCCAAATTCAGCTCTCTGTGCTTTGTTATACGATTACTGACCTACATTATTTTTAGTCTCGCCTGTGCAGAAAGCACAGTATCTGTGCAGTGATTGTGATTTGGCCGTCTAGATCACTTCATTACTTGGCTGTTGTGTACATTATTGTCAATATTGTCACTTTTTTTGTGTGTGCTGTGGTTGCTTTTGTGCTGTTTTGCTACCTGAGAATATGCATACCTGCAGGTAATCCCCATAGATGATGCCTCCTTTGCTTGCCTTGTTGACACCTTCCTGTGAGTCATCCTCTTCTTCCTCAAGCTGAAGCTTGTTCTGAGGTAACCTTAATACAATAATAAGAGCATTTAAAAATAAGCACAAATAAGAATTTAAAATCCAGTGTATCACACTACATAAAGGACATGTTTAGACCAAACAGGGGCTTTTATTGAGTGCCTCCAAAAAAATGAAAAAATGTTTGACAGAACAGAAATCTGTAAGCTGAAAACTTTAATGTCCATACTTCTAGCACGGTCCATTCATCTCTGTATCTGTTGCCATTTTCCACTAAATTAATAAATGAATGAATAAAAATTAGAACTTCCATCCAGCTCATGAATGTATACCATCAAATGGTTACGAATACAAAGACTCTGAACAAATTCTATGTTGCTGTGATAAATACATACAGATGCTTTTTTCCAAAATACGGACATCCGCTCATGGTTAGTCCAGCCGTCTGAAATAGCTATTTTGGTCAGTCGTCTGTGCCTCTGTCTGTGTTCTAGTTCTGAACTCTTTCAAAGTGAGTAAATCCTAAAAAAATCATTATTTAAGGCTTTGCTGTGTCCAATCAATCACGCACATCCAAACCCTCCCAACTCTGCTTGTTCTGTCCAAATATATCATGTTTACCTTTCTATGTTCTTTTTTTTTAGAAACTGCATGAACTTTGTTCTGGGCTTCAAAAGTTCTTATTGTGGAAGAAAAAGAGTCCGCTATTGAGTGTTAAAAGGACATATTTATATTGAGTCTCTAGATATCCCCACAACAAACATGCTGTTCCTAAAATTATACATGTATGAACCTATAAGCACACGGAGGATAAAAAAACAAAAAAAAAAAAAATATTTAAAAATAAAAATGCATATAAAGGCTCTTTGTGGGGCAGTGCACCCAACTTGCCCTGGTTTTTGATGCATTGCACATGATACAGGGCCAAATATAATTGCCCTCACTGTCACTTAGTTAAGATGAGGCAAACAATTTGGCATACTGCCTTCATTGGTGAAATAGTTGTGTTTATATATTATAGCAAAAATGCTGCATAATAAATACATGATATGATATGATATGATATGATATGATATGATATGATATGATATGATATTATATTACATTATATAACTTCTTGGAGAAGCCAATGCATGGATTTATGCCAGGTGTTTTGCAAAAGAGTCTCTGTTCCCTTCACTTTCCAGGGAATGACCTGATAAATGTAATTCTCGAGCTTTAATTGGGTGACTGTAATCCATATCGACCAGAACCGATGGACTTTTAAATATTTGGAGAATGGCTAATGATTAAGCCTGTCTGAAAGAAAGGAAAAGGTAAAAACTACATAAATTGAGTGAACTCAAATGAACTTAAGCTAGCCCTAAAGCTCAACCAAGACTACACCTTGCAAGAACAATGAAGACAATGAGCAATTCAGCCTGGCAGTTGCAATCAGCTATGTTTTGTTTTATTTTGGTGATGGACTGTAGGAAATTAATTATGGTACAAATGGAATCATCAGAAATGTATTTAAAGAATCTGCTTGTAGGATAGAACCGCTAGCCATGGTGTCATCATCACCCACCGCAAAAAACCTTGGAGTGGTGATGGACAACAGACTGTCCCTCTCCCAGGACATCACGGCGGTGAGTCGAACGTGCAGGTTCTTCCTGTACAACATCCGGAGAATCCGCCCCTTCCTCACCACCTACGCAACCCAGCTCCTGGTTCAAGCGATGGTCCTGTCCCGTCTGGACTACTGCAACACTCTGCTGGCTGGTCTGCCAGCATCCGTTATCAGACCCCTGCAGCTCATCCAGAATGCTGCAGCGCGTCTGGTCTACAACCTCCCCAGACATTCCCATGTCACCCCCCTGCTCACTGACCTCCACTGGCTGCCTGTTATGGCTCGCATCAAATTTAAGACCTTGGTGCTTGCATACCAGGCAGCTAAGGGGTCAGCACCAGGATACATCCAGAGGATCATCAGACCCTACACACCAGCCAGACCTCTCCATTCTGCCACCTCTGGACACTTGGCACCTCCCCCTCTTCGCGTCTGTACTTCCCGCTCCCGTCTGCTGTCTGTCCTGGCCCCTCGCTGGTGGAATGACCTCCCCGTGGCGGTCAGAACAGCAGAGAATCTGACTACCTTCAAACGCAGACTAAAGACTCATCTCTTCAGGCTGCACCTCTCCCCACCCCTCCATAGCCTATAGTTTAGCTCAATGTACCTAGTTAGGCTAATACGATTATGCTAGTTTTTATTTGGCAGGATTGTTTTTGTTTTTGTCTGATTCTGATTAGGCAAATGTGATTTCAGTGCTAGTTTGTACTTGGCAGGATTGTTGTTTGCTGAACAGGTTACTCTACAGGGTTGGAGTCCTGATCTATGTGGTCACTTCTGGCACTAAGACCTTTACTTCACTCTAGTGTGTTTCTTTTGCACCTCTGTACCTTGAACTAATGCACTTGTTGTACGTCGCTCTGGATAAGAGCGTCTGCTAAATGCCTGTAATGTAATGTAATGTAGCCATGTGAAAACAGTAGTTTTCCTCTTGATAGCTGTTTTCTCAAAACTCCATGCTGTTCTTTTGTCCACGCTTGTCTTTTGTTCTTTTATGATACACTCAGCAGAAAAACCTCTTAATTTACATTTGCTATCGCTTGTTAATTATTTTCCCATTATTTCCTTATGGAAGATGTGGCACACAAAAATCCTGGGGCATTAGCATAATGAACAGGGTTTCAAAATTGTTTGTGTGTGGGGTTGTTGATGTTGGTGGTGGCTGGATGTCATTTTCATTGTTATTTAACAAAGCACCACCGTGTCTCTTTAACCTCAGCTCTTTTTGCTTAAAGACACTCATTGTGTTACTGAATTGATTTAGAAACTTTTAATTTGAATTGTAACTTCGCCTAAACAAATACAGACACCAGAGCACAATTTTGCCTGTCACGAGATACCTGCATATTAGATGTTTGCACAGAAACACCATTAGAGGGCACTATAACGTCAGGCCTTCCAGAAAACCACGTCCTGTTGTATCTTCTCCAGCAAACACAACGAACGGGTAACGGAAGTATCAGCTATTTAATTGGATGAGAGACGGTCCACATAGTCATTATGTTGGTACTGTTACTAGTGGTTGTTAAGTGACGTCATCAGCTAGCAAATTGTATCTTTTCCTGTGCTATTTAAATGGGGTGGGCTGCAGCTGAGGGCTGCAGCTGAAAATGAGTCTGTTACAGTTAGCGCAAGTAGCCAAGTGTCAAGGCAACAGTAGCCTATTATTTGTCTTTTGCTCAGGGAGCTAATTTGTGCAGACGGCCAGGGCCGCAAGATGAAATCCACAGCAGTCCTTCTTCCATTGCACATCTCGCTGATTTTTACAGGCATCACCAATCAGTACCAACACGTTATTTTGAAGTTAATCCTGTCTCTTGTGGTAACATTACCTTTTTGGACTACAGATGAAGCAATTTTCACTCTACATGTTTTAGTTTAATTAACACAGAGTGAGTGGACCAGAGTCACAATTCTACCCTGCTAGTCTTCCACAGAGCTCTGGAGCAGTGATTTTAGTCTTACAGCCGAATCTACAGCACGACAAAAAAGCATTTAATTAAAACAGATATTTACTGTATCTGTGGTTCATATAGATTGAGGTAATACGCTTGTATAGGCATTATGTGCAGATATTAGGTTTCTTATAAGGTTTGATCCTCCTCTGTGCCATGTGTATATCTATTTGATGCAATATGCTTGCAAAATGTCACGTCATAGTACCTTACATTTAATTAAATCTCTTCAAACTATTTATTTACTTTAATTTATTGTAACCCATACTGCTATTACTTTTGCTTTACGTACTGTAAAGAAAGGGCAAACCAACTTCAAAAAATTTATTGGTGAAGACATTTTGTCAGAATGCAACTATTTATGGGGTGAGCACCGTTTTAAGAAGTATTTTACAGTATAGTATATACAGAGAAGACAGATAATTCAAGTCATACTTAATATAAAAAGAAAAACCCATCACTCATTTGGGCAAAGGTATTTTTAAAAATTCCTCGACCTCACATGAAGTTGGAGTTTTTAACCGAGACTGTAGTTATAACTCATTTCAAATTAGCTGGAAATGCAAGAGAGGAAGAATTAACTGTTTCTAATTTTAAAATTGACCTGCCAATTTAAAAATGGTTCAAACAATAGTTTCCAGTTTCCATGTCTAATTAAACTGCTATTACAGGTCCATAAATGAGGAAATGAGGAAAAGAAAACAAAGAAAAAAGATTTGCGATCTTTTCAGAGTAAGGAAAACAAAAGAACAATAATTTGAAAGCACATTCTTAATTAGGCTAGAATAATAACTGCAACAACAAATGGCTATTGAATTATTCTTACTTTTTCTATCAGACAGTAAAATGCCTGGTGTTAATTCAACACTAACAGAGTAGAGTCCAGTAGGGGCCATATTCACTCTAGAAGAGCTAACACTGAACATTATATTGCGTATCCAGCAAAAACTACATTAACCATTAAACAGAAGAAATGACTGAGAGGCCCCTTGTCACTCAGGCGGCTGCACGTGTAGAAATGTTTTTGCATCAACAAGAAAGAAGACGTGTGGAGATCAATCCAGACAGCTTGCTCTCTGCTGTGCACAAAGTACCGCTCCTTCCCCCCCAAAGCATTTTGTTCATGCACTGTACACATGGAGTACAATATATTGCCCTTGCTGAGTTTAAAGGATGCATCTAATTAGCTCTGATATGAATGGGTTATGGTCGGCATGGTGGTACATTGGATAGCACTGTAAGAAGGGTTCGAATCTGGCCTGGGCCTCTCTGTGTGGAGTTTGCATGTGCTCCTCCTGGGTTTCCTTTGGGTACTTCGGTTTCCACCCGCAGTACAAAGACATGCAGGTAGGCTAATTGGAGGCTCTAACTTGGCCATAGGAGTGCATGAGAGAATGGTGAGTGAATGGTGTGTGTGCCCTACGATAGATTGGTGGCCTGTCCGGGGTGTATTCTGCCTCTCGCCCTGTGCATGCTGGGATAGGCTCCAGTACCCCCCCACGACCCTGCCCAGGATAAGCGGGTATAGATAATGGATGGACGGATAGAGAACTGGGCTACTCCAACTTGTCACCTGCAATAGCTGGAGTCAGAGAGGGTGCACAGTGACTTAAATGTGTGTTTTTTATTTTACAGATTATAAAATACACATAACTTTGCAGCAATGTTCGATTAGTTCTGAAATATTCTTAATGGTTTTATGTGTATTTTTTCTCTTCTAGAAATATAATGTTAATTTTGTACATTTATAGGTTTGTAACCCTGTTTTACTGGGTATACATGAAAGTCTCAAAGGCATAAATAATTTGTTCTGAAAAAAAAAGCATAAAATGCATAATACATATAAAAGGAAAGTCAGGAGATGCTAGCTCTGACTTACCATCCATGTCAGTAACCTTTAGCAAAGTTTTGCACAGGTGGTTGGAGGCTGCATCTGCAAACAACATTTTAAGTGGATGCTCCACGGTAAACTCTCCAGTATTAATTCAACAGAGTACACATCAGTCCAATAGTCCAATAGAGTGCATATGGCCCTAGTTGATTAAACATTGAACATTCTACAGTGTAGTTAAATATTTAGCTACCAGGGCTTGCGACTAAAGAGCGTTAACAGTGGATGTCTTTTGGCTTGTGAGTGTGGAAAATGCCCCCTAACAAGACTACAGGGGGTTGATCTGCCCAGAAACAGTCAGGATCTTTAACCTGGATGTACAGGTCATGGAGTAGTCTTTTTTATGTTTTTCTCAGGCAGAGTGTCCCTCCCACAGAATATGTAGGATTGTAAAGGTCACAGTTCTACTGAAAAAGGTGGTGTTTTCTCCCTCCAAGTTGATAGAGTGGAAATAGTATTTTCCCAGATTCATACAGTTTTTAACACATACTTTCTCCACAACAATTTGTAAACCACTGCATGAATTTTAACATTTATTGAATCTAATTTTAAATTTGACCTCAATTTAGGTTATATAAAGCTGGATAGGCCTGCTTGCTATTTTACTGATAATATCAACCTTGTTTTAATAATGCACCGTACATTGGTAATTATCTTTGCTAAGCCATCACAGAGTATCATCATAAATAAAAGAATGTTCCTCTCATATGGTCTATGGGAGGAAAGAATCTCAGAGAACCCTAGTCTCTGGGAATGCAGGCCACAAATGTAGAAGGGGACGTTGTCATGGTAACTGGCCGAGTTTTATTCTGAGCGTAAAAGCTACATGTTTTAAATAATGCATCAGGATTTTAGGGCTTATGGTTTGCGAACAAATAAAATTGAATCAGACATTAAAAAGCGTGCACGCACGCAGACACACACACACACAATACAAAGCATGACGGTGACATTTGGCACGAACTTGATAACAATCCTAATATCTACACATGATGCCTGCTGTACGCCATGCTCATGACCTTTATATGAACCACAGATACAGTATTTACTGTATGTGGTATATACTGTATGTTCATTTCTCATTCAACAACTTCCATACGTCATGTGTCTGCAATGTGCAGCTAGGAATTCTAACGTTTACAATTCACGGCAGTATTTTTCTCTGGGAGATTTTTCTGTATGAATGGAAAGTGTTTACCATGTGTATGTTTTCATTAAATTGAGTGAGATCAATTTCTCATGACACACAAACATAAATAGTGTTAGATTATAGCTGGTCAATAACTATTTAATACTATTTATTAATGAAAAAGTGAATTTCACAGAATAACATTTTTGCAGCATTCTGTAGACACAGTACAGGAGTTAAGTGTTTATTTTCTAGCACAGATTTTTGATTATGAACAAAGATTACAATACCTAAAGTAGCTTGGAGAGATGGGACTACAGATGAGATGCACTCACACAAAGCAATTGGTTACCTCTGGACCCCCCCTATTCTCTGTTCTGCCAATCAGGGTTGTGTGCATGCAAGCTCGCTACACTGATCCCACGGAAGACGGGAATTCAATTTTCATGAAGTGTTTTGATCCAGTGTCTCTGTGGGTCTGATCTAAAGTCTCCGAACAGGACCACTGCATAGTATTTGAAAGAAGGCTGAAATAAATAGGATTTCACATAATGGGCAGCAATTTAATGGCTTCAAAATGTATGCCAATTAAAAATGACAGCCCTTACAGCAGCTACAACAAGCCATTATCCTCCACGCATTTAGACTTGCTGGAGATTAGCATCATAATTACACAAGAGATGGAACATCTATCCCTCATAGTTTTTTTTCTCTCCAATTGTAGCCCAACTTCTGACTTTAAAATCTCAGTGTAGCAGTGTGTCCATGCAGTGACTGATTATGTGTTGCCTTTTGGAGTGTCAGTTTTCCACCGGGTTGTGTTCTACAATTAAATCACAGGATTAAGCTTTAGCTTCCATTTTAGAATAATACTGGGATAACAGGAACCTTGCAACCAATAAGAAGAAAAGCCCAGGTAGAAAAGGTTTATCTCCCTGCATAATTCAGTGGAACTGGTAGTCAAGTGAGGGACAGATTTTTCACAAAGATGTTTTATGTCTGGTAGAGGTGTGTTTATTCACAGCACACAGACATTGTTGATGAGTGGAAGAAGTAAAATCTCAAGCCAACAAACACAGTACATTTTTTTGTGTTATATCAACTGTGATGGCATCCATTTTACTCTGATAAAGTACATTGATCTCTACCAGACTCATATAAACTGTTAAATGAATGACACAGTGCTTTACTGTGTCTGGGTTCCCAGCAGGTCTCTGGTGGGAACCCAGAGACCTGCTGTGTCAAGTAGGGTTAATTATAATGTGTCTCTTTCTGCCTGATCAGACTTCTCTTGTAAATTATCACATTGATCTGCCATCTACAGTAAATAGCAGAATATGTTTTCAAATCTCTTATTCATCAGTAAAATGTAATGTACATTTCTAGTGTGGCTCAAAGAATGCTGAAACATGATTTGAATGTGAAATGTAAATATCACCTATTAAGATTTGGTGTAAATATGTAAACAATAAGTAATGATTAAAACAATGGGCGGGAATCACTTTAGTGTCAGGTTTCTATGTCTTGCACAAATAATAATTTTAAAAAATCTCCCCCCCCCCCCCCCCCCCCAAAAAAAAAGAGATCTCTTGTTAAAAAGATCACATTTTAGGCACTTTAGCAGATGGCCTTTAAAAATGTATACTCTCATGGAACACAGCATTGTCAGTGATGGATGGGTTCATTCCATTAGTAATGTCTTGCACATCAGGTAAGACAACATCTAAGCACTATATTTAATAGCATTAATACAAAGGTGAGGCTATCCAGGCGATCTAAAACGTAGTTTAAGAGCAAATGTGACTGTGGCTATTCTCAGGAGCATGACATAATCCACAGAAAGCAAAGTGCAATTAGTCTCACTCTCACTACTATAAATATTATCCATTACTGTTTACTTAATCCTGAGACCTAATGGTCATCCATGATGGTTACCACTACACATTGTCTCTTTCTCAGCAAAATCTGACAAAAACATTAAACATCTTCACAAGACATGACATATCACTCTAAATACAGATAGATTCATATTAGGAGATTTATAGTAATGCGCAAATGTAAATTATGCATTCGGCCAGCTGTGAAAAATAATTAATGGAAAGTAGATGGCTCATTTTCGTTTGTTAGGTTCAACGATTTTGATTTCAGTTCTTCTAAGTGGCACATCCAGCCCTGGCTCAGTATAACTTCTGTATAACATCAGTAAATGAAGTGTATTGTGCAATTTGACTACATAAAACATTTGTAAAACAACATTACAAAAACACCAAAACTATTTGACTTTGAAGATATATTATAACACACATATTATTCTTTCCCAAAGTATGATTGATATTCAAGAACAATATTTAGTTCCTGTGTCTGTCCAGACAGTGTATATCGCTGCAGAGTGTAAACAGGGGAGCCTTAGCTCTACAGTAATTCTATGTTGAGTCACTGAGTTCCACAGGTGGTGAGGCAATATGAGATTAAAACCAAAACTCTCTTTCTCAGCATGTACCAGGCATATGTCTTGTGGGCAATTTAGACTTCCCTTGTTGTTTGTGGTTTCTGAGGTGATAGAACATTTGATTACAAGTACTTCTGAAGCTCAGACAGTTGTTTGTAAATTAGCATCATCTTGACATCAATAATCTGGTAGGCAGATTTATAGTACTTTAGTTCTGTTACACATTCGTAGTGTTTAATTGGTGTATGTGAGTAACTTTACTTTTTGCGATTTTATTTTCTCCAAAATCAGGATTTTGCTATTGTAACTGTTTTAAGTTTGAACTCAAACACCCTCTTTGTAATAGTCACAGGGGAAAAGTATGTCATATCAGTTAAATACACTTTTTCTATTCAGAATCTGCATTTAAAAAGGTACAATATATGATCATTAAGTAATGAGCACTGATTTGACAAAATATCAAGAGACAACCACGTTTTTGTTAATTTATTGTAGATCATTGTCATTACGTCATAATGGAAAAACAATAACAACTGCAATAAAAATGCTTATTAGAACGATAACTCACAGATCTAACAATAACACTCTGGTCTCACATTTCCAGAGATATAAACCTATTTTGCATTATAAAATCTACATGAAATCAACTGATTCCAGCAAAATGAATAACGAAAACATAAAAAATAGGCTCTACTATATTTACGTATTTTACACCAGTTATCAAATATCTAGGCATGGTTAACATTATTTCAGCATTACAATGTTATCTGTTATGTAGGGTGAACAATATTCAGTTTCAGTTGGTTTATGAATACGACTACATGGCTGTCTGGCTGGTGGATTGATGAGATGCCTCTAAGAAGTAACAAACGCCAGGAACATCTGAGGGAAAATTTGGTGGAAGATCCTGTCTGGTCCTGGGTATGAAGATGAAGTCAGGGCTGTCCTTCAAAAGTCTGAAAACAAAAAGCCAGCTGTTTATACTGCTACATTAGTTTGGCCTAGTCGAGCTTTTGAACTTCTTAAAATTAATATCAGCAACCTCAGATGAGAAGAAAAATAACACAAAATATTTGAGTAAATCTAGAACTAAACTGAGGGGAGGCAATTCTTTAGACAATTCAATTTCCATTGCAGAGTTCCTTTGTGCTACATTGCTTTACCACAACTTTACCTGTGTGTTGTCGGGCTAATGTTGATTCTCCCGGGGAGGCTACAGGATTCAAACTTGTTCGCCAATGTGACGTTGTTGCCGAAAAGACAGTATCGAGGCATTTTTACGCCGACGACACCGGCAAGAACCGACCCGGAATGGAGACCAATTCGCATCTGAAACCAAGGCATTTATTTTTGAGCAGAATTAAAAATAAAACGCACATTACAACACCAGAGAGAGATACTTTCATACATGCAACTGATTGATACGCAGGGTTGGGTATCCTTTAGATTTTATCGATTCTGCTTATCGAAACCGGTTCTTATTGAATCCTGGCTTCAATTCTTGTCACATTTTTTGAGTACAAAAAGAAACCAAAAGTGTGTTGTGCACAAAACTAGCTTTTTTTCAACAGGTTTAAGCTGCCATAACATTTGGTAAAGAAGTAACATAAAATAAGTATATAAAATAGAGACATAAAATCTAAAATCAAAAAGTTTTTGGCTTTGTAATTTGTACAGCCCATGCAACAAAGTTTCAGCATTTTCATAATCCTTTTTTTATAATCCCCTGACTGCTATAACACTAACTATATGGAGTGCAACAGATTGTTTTCCCTCATCGTGGGAGTGTGGCCTATTACAGCCGTGTTGATGCCTACGTATTATGTAACCAGTGACATTTTATCCAGGCAGTTGATTAAAATTCTTTGCATTTCACTCACTGCGAATGCCTCTGAAGGTACATTTTCATGATTCCACGAGCGGAATGGGAACGCACATTTCTTAATTCCCGGTTCGAATTCCCGGTTCTTGGAAATTTGGAACTGACGTTCGATACCCAACCCTACTGGTATGAGCGTGTTAACAGGAGAACAGCAATAATTTTGCTTTCGTATTGATTTAAAAAATAAGTATGTACAATGCAATAGAAAAACTAAATATACATATAGGGAAATGTAAATATAAATAAAAAACGGGAATCATATTGCATTCTTTATTCTGTTAAAAAACCCTCTTTTTCAACGGTCTACACCCTGAGGGCCCTCGAAGGTACTGTAAGCGGTCTGCAGGCCAGCTGACATAATAATAATCATAATAATAATACACTATGCACATCAGGTTGTTAATTTAAATGTGTTCTTGTTTTTGTTCACTGCTGAGCATTACTTGTGCCCGTTTTGTGGTTGTGAGAAGTAAACTAACTTTAAAATTTTAAACAGTTTTTTCTCACGCCATTTATATTTTGACCACTTGCAAAGCAGTTCATCTGGTGCAAACTGGCTTATTTTTCAAACAAGGGAAAGGGCAGACTATCTGATTCGACATACTGCCGTCACACCATCCCCACACCGCCATGTAACAACGTCAACATGGAAAATCTTTTTACAATAGCGCTACACTATCTGCGCTGCAACAATAACAAAATGGAATTTCAAAACATGGCCACCATGTGGGCGTGCTACTCTGCGTTATGAGCAACCATTGAAAATATGATCAACATTAAAACAGCGGACGCTTCCTTTATGAATAAAACATGTCCGCATGCTGCACAGTTTTGTACTTGAAAACAGTGTGTATTTATGGACAGTTCCATGCAGTGGCTCTCGGTACCTCACCTTAATGACCTCACCAGCTGGCGTCATGACCTCGTTTGACAGTTCCATCATCTTCAGAGCCATGAGCGCTATCTGAACAGCATGCGTACAGCTCTCTTTGTGCAAGCCACCAGCCACACAGTAAGCGTCTCCTATTGTCTCTACCTGAAAGTCAACAAGAGATTTAGAACACTCAGCAGGTCTGCCTACTCCAAAATTTCTAGTGCAAACAAATGTCAAACTGACGTGAATTCAGCCAGAGGGGAAAAAATAACAGTTCTTTCAAAAGGTAAAATAACATGTGTAATAGAAGCCATAAGCACAGTAAAAGCACATGACAAGTTAAAAGGATGAATGGTCTCCAATATATACACACAGTAAAACTGAAACTCCTGTCAGACTGTACTGCTATTTTTGAGTATTAGAAAATCTTTCTAATACTGTGTACTAGAAATCATCTTGTTTTAGTCTGCTGCTAATGATGGACTGTTTGGCCAAATAATAAAGTGGATTGCTCCAGCAAGGACAATTAAACAGTTTTTTCCCTCCTAGAGATGATTTCTCTGTTCTGAGTAGTGAGTTTGGACTCCACATAATTACTGGAAATTGGGCCAGAAAAAAGAAATCATTCCTCTAATTTAAAATGGAAATTGTTCTTGTAAAGGAAATCAGGGAATTAATTTTATCTTTTCACTTTTTTTTTTCACTTCATCATTTTTGATGAACACAGTTTTGAACTGAACCCAGACATTTAGAAAATATGAAAATCATAAAAATATTAAATACATCAATAAAAATAAGTTCCTTATTTAATGATAAAATTATGTATCATATTTATGCCTTAAAAATAAACAGCTTGTCTCCACATTTGCATAAGTGAATAATGAGAGGTTTCATGAACCACAAAGAGGGTGGCGCTATCAGATATTATGAGCGAGTTGCTTGATTTTAACCAAGCATAGAGTACGATCTTTTGACTAGTCTGTTCCTAAAAGCAGATTCACATAAACAAGCAACTAGCAGCTTGGAGGACTACTAGTCCCTGAATATTACTCCATTGGGTTCATGGAGCCTCATTCTTTCCTGGTCTTGTGTGTTAAAACTAGTGCCGGACAGTCTGGCTCACAGCACCTTGTATATGTCCAGCTCTCCGCACTGGTGGTCGAACCGAGTGTAGAGCTCGTTCAGCATGGCGACCACCTGCATGGGGGTGCACCGGGAGCAGATGGCCGTGAAGCCCACGATGTCCGAGAACAGCACGGTCACGCTGTCGAACTTCTTGGCCCGGACGTGCTGTCCCTGCCACAGCTGCCGCGCCACCTCTCCGGGGAATATGGTGAAGAGCAGGTCCACGGTCTTCCTCTTCTCCTCCTCCAGGGCCTGGTGGGCCTGCTCCAGGGCGGCCTTGGCCTTGCCCAGCCTCTTCTTCAGCCCATCCTGGGCCTTGGCCTGCTCGCCCACCAGGACCACGTCCCGCAGGGCGTTGTGGATGGGTATGTCAGAGAGGTACAGGCCCCGCCCGATGAGCTCGTCCAGTTTGTCCACGCACGGGGAGCCCAGAAACAGGATATGGTGGGACTCTGTCATGAAAATCATTTGTCCCTTCAGTTCCATCAGCTTGAATGGAAACAAGTACAAGGGGAAAATTATCAGTAGAATCTTCTTGCCATTAATTTTCTGTTTAATAATTCCCACATATAATAGAATCCATAGCATCACTTCACAGGATATAGAAAACACTGTTGTGTAAAGTATGCACAATGAGCACAGGAAAGGGTTGTCTTGTTCTCCTTGAAACTCATGCATAATGTTTCAAGTTGTGGGATTCCTGGGTGTAATTCTGGTTCGGGTGTTCCCTGAACACTTGTAGAGACTTACTATCTCTTTCTAAGATCCTAAAACCTTTTATACTCAACACAGTTTTGGCACTATACCCACAACAGAAAATGCAGGCTTTGATTGGAAGCTCCTCTCTAAGTAGGCTGTAGGCTACATCAGTGGTGACAATTTAAAGGTTGAAAGTAGCATTTTATCCTTAAGGCCCATCTTCAATCAGAACTTGTTAGGAGTGGATCTTTCAGACAAAAATCAATAAATAAATATGGTATAGTAAACAGTACTTGTGAAAAATGTAAGTCCAAATGGTACAACAACATATGCTTTATAAGAGATAAGAGTTGATTTCACACTGAATATTTTGCTGAGTAGAACCCATACAAAAAGCACCTTACCTTTGTTGTGCAGTCAGCAGGGGTGGCTCTGTCTTTTATCCTTAGAAAAAACTGAGTGTTCAGCATCGTCAAAATGCCCTGGAAGGTGCCGCTGACCACAGGAGCCACAATAATAAAATGCTCATGGAAAACGGGCCTCCTTTGGACGTCTTTACGACCCAGCCTTCGCTTCAGACCGTCTCCGATCTGCAACAGGCTCATGTCCTGGTCCAACAGGATGTGGAACGGGAACGTCTGGCAGAACAGCGCCTTTGGAATGTCCACCGAGGAGTGTGTCTTCAGAGGGCTAGGGCTGAGAAGCTTGGTGTGCTTCACCATCACGGAGTAGAGCAGGTGAGGCTGGCTGTGCTCCTCGGAAGCGCTCTCTCCACAGGCCAACTGATTCATTGCCACCTCCACCTCAGTCTGATAGAGCACGCTGGCAGCGGCTGTGATTACCCCCGGGAAGAAGAGTTCGGTCGTTTTGTGAGGATTGAAGTAGTACACGGTCAAGAACCCCGGGTCTTTGTCCAGGCAGAGCACCGATGCCTCCTTTCCACAGGCCGTGCCACCCGAAGCCTGCATCGGGCTCTGTTTCAAAAGGATGTTGAAACTGTTCAGGAAGTCATGGAGGGCGCCCCCGACCACTTCCAAAATGTGCCCGTCCTCTTCATAACATGTTCCAAAAACCTCAACCCCAAGGCAGACTCTCAAAGTGTCCATCGGTATACCTGAAATACGTAAAAACACAGAAAGTACTGATTTACTTGATGAGTGACTGAAATAAATATTGTAAACACACTGCACTTTCACCAAATTTCAAATTTCGGCAACAACAACTGTTGCAGTGATCGTTTTTAATTGTTTACTGTGCTATAGATGCATTTCACTTTACCTGATTTCACAGAGTAATTTTTCATGGTCTCTATGAATATATCTGCATCTCCATAGTTCCTGAAGACATACTGGTAAACTTCAGAATAAAGTGCAGAAGAACTGCGGAGAGAGACATGAAGTCATGCTTCACTACTGTTCACAACGCAAGATACAAGCACATTTCCACTTTATAAATGAACGATTGTTATTTGGTAATTTCCCACTTTACAAGAAACTATAATCCTACCGATTAATAATTACTTTACAAAGACCACAAAGTTTAATGTATAGTCTGCAAATGGACAAATCATGATTTCATACTTTAAAGGACCTTTGAGGATGAGAAGTGTAATATGTATATATATATATATATATATATATATATATATATATATATATATATATAGTGTATAGCTATAATACCAAACCAGTCCATCATATCATAGAATTTCTGCAGAAAAGCAGTAAGAATAGTAACTGTTTATTCTCCAATTATTTTGGTCTGATGATGGCTGATGATGATGGTTGCAGAAATGCTAACATGAGACACATCCATCACAATAGACTGACCCCCTTTTTTCAGCTCGAGACTACACTTCTATTGATGACGTTGGAATGTTTCATTTTGGTCGGTTGGTCCCAAGGAATAGTGTTATAACGGCATGTAAAAAAGCCACTTAGAAGCAGTTCCATGTTTAAGCATTGTAACGAATTGTTGACATTATGCATGACATTACATAACATATTACAATTTCACTCTTACCATATCATGTCTAGTTTGTGTTTTTTCACCATTCTCAGGAAAGCATTATGCAGCCTCTGAAACTGTGGATTGCAATATATATATATATATATATATATATATATATATATATCAATAAAATAAAAAACACAAAATTAGTCATTTGGACAATCAAGGGTTATATACCATATATGAAACATAGGCTACTACAAAACAAAGTGCGCAGTAAACCTTAACCTTAAAAGGGTATTCACGCTAAACTAAATCGCTTATAACACACAGAGTTGCACATCACCATTTTTGGAAGAGACCAGGCAGTCAAACCATTCTAACTGATGCGGAAAGAAGCTGCACTTAATTTAGATTTTATCTCACTATAATAACGGTTATTAGGCTAGTGCAAACCACTGTGCGACTGATTATTTCCGAATTCACGTGAAATACATTTACCTCTGGACATGCTAGTTTGCGGATGCTGTCTCCTAACGTATGCAGATTCACTTTGGTTCTACTTGTCTTCCGCTGAGGTAGGATCCCAGGCACAGTTCCACAGACCTCTTTGGAAACTGGCAGCAAGTCCCCCGAACCCTTCAGTGCGCAATCCTCAGAATTACCGGGTTCTGTGTTTTGTGTTCCAATAGAGAATGGGCACTCTCCAGTGATTTTCAGTTCTTTCAGTTTTGCACAAAACATCCTGAGCGGTCGATGTGGTTTTACACCTTCTGAAATACAAGCGTCTACACTTCCAGTCAGGAACTCTTATTTCGTGCGCGTCAATATGCATTCCCACGTTTTGATGTTCCCAGTAAATTCGTCGGAAAACGCATGGGTAACATCATCGCGTAAAGCACCTGTCCTACATCACACTCGTGTATTTAAAATGTCTACATCTCCGACAGCCCGTGTCCGAATAAAATATTAATAGTAACTTCGAAGGCAAGTGTAGGGTAGCAAGCAGTTGTTTGAGCCAATCACGTGTGACACAATATGCCTGACCTGTCCAATCAGTGAACGAGCTAGCCGGGTTTTGGAAAAAATACATTTCACAGGATTCATTAGGAACGAAGTGGAGCCCCAAGGTAACTAATGAATTTTAGCCTATCACGGTGGATCTTTGAGGTACGATCCAGTTAATTTATCTTAAAAAGATACTATTATTTATAAACATAATTAATGTTGATAAGCAAACGCGATTTAGAAGCAAATCACTTCGATATAATTATGCATTTTTAAATGTACTATTTGTTGCATGCAGACTTGACAAAAATACTTTTGATAAATGGTGTTGTGCTAAAATAACGCACTAAGATTGCATTTACTGTTAGTCAGTTTTCTTGTAAGTGGCTAGTATATTCCTCAAGATTGATTGCAGGTGTTCCCAAACTGTCACCTTCCTTAGACCATCACCATTTTCTGTCTTTCTGCAGCTCCTATCATAATCTATCAAAATAATCTATCAAAATTGTAGTTGCAACACGAAAAGGTACTGGACAGAGTGGCTTTCTAAGATAACTGAAAATCCAGATGACCCTGAGCAAGTTGAGGCATCTTTGAAGATGACAATGCCCTATCCACAAAGAATAAATATTTGCTGGTTCCAGGAGCATGAAACACTTGAGAGAACACTTCCACGTCCATCAGTAACAGTGTGACATACTGTAAGAAGTGTGAAAATGAAATTTAGTTATACTACTCTGCAGACTCCATTGTACCACCTCCATTGTTTTTTGTGACGAGACTCCATCTTGAAATCCATGTTGAACATTCTGGATATAACAGAGCATCACGTAGCACAGCAGACAACAGAGACAGAATCCAGATCATCCAAGAGTAATCTTGATCTAATGAAGGCTGTATTATTTTGTGTGCCAAAGTGTAGTGCCTATTTAGCTGTGAGTAAACTAGAGCCACTTATCACCTGCCTCGCAAAGTGCTATGTAAAATAACATCTCCTTGAAACCACCGCTGCATACTCAGCAAGGAGTCTGGTGTTCTACAGTATGTGAATTATAATGAGGCTTTGCTTTCATTGTCTAAAGCATGACACATATTTGGCCACTGGCATCTCAATGGCCTCCTTCCTTTTCTACTCTTTCTAGAGTTTTCACCCCTTTTGCTGATCTGTGTTGTGTGAGAATAATAATAATAATAATAATAATAATAATAATAATAATAATTTTAAAAAAAACATAAAATGTATAAAAAGTCTGACTAATGAAAAATAGAACTCAAAATCACAAAAAATCCCAATATGGATAACGTTGTGATGGAAAGTATAGAAGACTGGTGTCAGGGAATCCGACATTTTAGGAGCCACTATACAATTCCTGATGTCTCATACATGTTCTAACTGCATTAAATTTTGTTTTACCATGTGGAAAAAGAGCTTAGCCGTCTGAATATACTCTGAAATATAGGATAACTACTTCAGCATATTCTGGAGCAATTTTACACGGGGGCATCCTTCAAATTCAGTGCCTTTCTTTATTTTCCCATGATTCGTATATTCTTTATATTCAAATTCAGTCACAGCATACTTCTCTGTTGTCAACCACACATGTAGCCAACTACAGGCAATGGACTAGCTGATTGAAATTCGCCATGAATGAAATCACTCGCAAATTTCATACAAATACATAAGGCAAGGAACAGCCATTTATGATCATTCTGTCATGTGCTGTGAACTTGTTGTGCATGCTGTGCATTCAATAACAGCTGAAGTTTACTGTATTCTGATCTCAGTCTCACTGAATGAGGCCAATTACCGTGTTGCACAACAAGGTGTTTCTCCAAATGATGGTCATACAACAAAAATCCTAAACTCCACCGGAACCTGGACTGTCTAAATTTGCAGCCTGTCTTGGATCTTCTATAAGGAATGTCTTTAGGCAATTTTTTTTATCTTTATGTACAAAGGACATTGCAGGTAGGTGCTTGTCACTAGGCAAATGGGAAGGGTTGCTGTGAGAACATGAGGAGACAGATATTGGCCTACATGGCAGTTAATGAAGTGACAGGGTTGAAAAAAGATAAAGTGCGCTGTCTGTTGGAGAACAAAAGCCTTAGGGGTTTAATTGCACGCGTGTTAAAATATTTTTTTTAAATGTTCAAGAACATCCATATCAGCCACCGGAGAGGCTGGTTTAAATATATTTGGAGACCAATTCCAATGAAAAAAAAATTAAATATTAAGAAAGGGATCACAGGGATTGTGTTGCTATGGCAACCGCACCGTAATCCGGAGTTAGTGTGCAATAAAAGTGAATGGGAAATAAGGCCGCGTAACATGGCGCTTGATGCATGCCGGGATATACGCCACGCTGCCGTGGTTTTAACCTCCTCGCCGTCTTGGAACCGCAGGAAGTAATTCGATCCATATTGGTCCCCGAGACCTCACGCTTTGAACTGATTAAGACTGCAGCAAAGCTTTTGGCCATAGGCGGCCCTTAAAATGAATAAATTATGAATTGACGTCGGTTATTACTTGGTTTAACAGTAACTTAACCTTTTTGCTTTATTGTCATGAACGGTAGTATCATTCTTCATAAAGCTTTTTAAAAAAAAAAATTATTTCAGCATCTGTAGGATTCAGTGTTATGTAAATAAGTAAATAAATAAATGATGCTTGTTTAATCTCTTGATTTAAAAGTTGCAGGCATTAGTGAAAATTAATGTTCAGATTGAATGGTGTACTGAAATTAAAACATGAAACAGAATCACTTTACTTGAACTCTTCAAAAATTGTGCTACATGCAAATGTGGAAAAAAGCTATGCAGTTGTAATATTTCTGTGAGGGACTGACAGTGTCTATCCATATAACCTCTTAAGCATTCATATTTCCATAATATGCCTCAGAACACACTGAGAGACACTGGGGTATTGCTGGTGTAATTGCGCTGTGGGGCTCTGTTCCATTTTTATAGGAACACTGCTTGCTCTCACGCAGCCAATTTTAAGATTGTTTTTATGTAACACAGAAACCTAATTTTAAGAAGAAAATCAATGCTCATTTGACAGACTCGAAGGGTAAAGTTGAAACCATGTCCCCTTCATCAATCAATGGCCTAAAATAACATCATTTCACTGCAGAGGACTGCAAAAGTCCGATGTCTGATTTGCTCATTTGGTAAAGGTCACACCAAGCCATGGACCACATCATTAATTAGAAATTCAAAACATTCCTGTGAGTTAAAACCTGGCCAAAGGCATTTTCAAATGTGCAGGTTGTTATGATGCCGCATCTGGACTAGGCAACCACATGCGGTCATGCTGCACACACACACACACACACACGCACACACACACACACACACACACACACAGAGTTAGATGAAAAAAGTATCGGGCAGTTGTGGCAAATGGGTTGTTTTTCCTCTACACTAATCAAATTTGTATCTCAAATCAAAAAATCAATTTCAAATCAGATGAGTCTGACAGACAACTATTTACAGTGAAAATTCCCATGCAGTCGATGTGACTGCATTGTTTTAGGTGCACACTCACACAAACCCTGCAATTCTGTAAGGGCAATACTGGGTTCTGCATATATATTTTACAGCAGCTCACAAATACATTGATATTTTCATACTTGAAGGCGTTCATACTACTCAACAAACATTGCTTCATACTTCATACTCTCAGCCAAAATGCAACCTTCCGAATCTGCATTCAAATGCAAAATTCTCCCCAGTGTTTTGTTCCAATCACCTGGATTTGCTCATTAGCACAACATTTCTGCCAGGAGGTAAAACTAATTAGTGAAATCAGCTGGCTGGGCTCATGGGTATAAGAAACACATGGCAGGACTTTTACTTTCTGACCTCTGAATATGTGTAGAGTTGGGAATAATTTTGAAGAGGCACTGTGTAGAAAATCTCCCAGAGCTGTTCCTGTTGCAGAGCTGTTCTCACTACACAAGTTTAAACAAAACAGGAGAGCTGTGGGTATACGGGCATTAATTTGGGCTCCCTACATGCACTTTAATCTTTGTGTTTTGGTGACTCTCAGTGACATTTTACGGAACCTATTGAGCCACAATTTAGTTTCAAGGACTATATTTACCTTAGCAGTCCATCTGCAAGACATCACACACAATTTTGTAGAAGGTAGGTAGAAGGGAATAATATCTACATAACTAAATATAACAAAAGGCCTGTTGTCAACAATCTGGCTGAGAAGAATCATTTCCAATGGGGAATGTACATATATGTCTATCTAAGCTGTTCTAACAGACAGAAAATATAGCTAAAATGTACCTTTCTGTTGAGTGCTGAGAAAAACCTAAAATTTGCTGCTGTGGAGGGCAGTATCATATTCAAAAAGAAGTTGATCACAAAACATTACTCTACGAAATGTCTCATAGACCTTATAAACCATGACTGCACATTATCAGTTAACTCTTCTGCTCTATCTCATAAGTTTCAAAAAAGATTGCAGAACCAAGGACATTCCAGAAAGAAAGATGTCTCCCATGTCTACACACATTTTTTTCCCTTTAATTCTGATTTCACCATTCAATGCTCATAAAATGGGTGTGAGTATTACCTGAACATAATAAATAGAGTTTATCATGAGCATTCAAGACCGTCCCTCGGGCTGGGACACCAATGCGTTTCATTTACTTCCTATAAGAACAACTTTTCACAGAATGGCTTCTTCCTTTAATACTCAGCTTCCTATCCTAACAGCAACACTTTGTTCTGAATACAAGAGCAAGACCACTCCGGACTACCCATGGCACACATATTTGGAAAACAATTATTAGATTATTAGAATATTATTTCAAGCAATATTCACAGGGATTTTTTATTTATTACGAGCTTTCATTATCACCTTGTGATTTGATCTCTGCAGAAGATTCTTGGTGCTGATATGTCTAAGGCATATTTGCACTGTGTTGCCAAAAGCTTTTGGAAAGCAGTTATAGTCATGGTCAGCAAAGATTTTGCACCAAATTCGCTGTTACTTTAGGCTGTTGTTGTTATTTATAGAACAGCCGGGTGGAATAATTAATGTAATCACGTAAATATATTATGTTTCTCATCCAGCAGGCTTTTCATATATTCTATTCAGATTCATAGATAATACGCCTGTTCACTGGGATCAACATGCAAATAGGAACCTGTGAATCTGGGACACACATTGCTTCCTAATGCATTCAACACGAGCTTTATATAAACAAATCATAGCATGAAAAAAGGCAGAACAACTAATGTGTTTGAAACCATTATTGCTTTTTGCAGCCTTGATATAAAGACCTTATGCAGCCTGTTTAATGATACAAACATAAAATTAACCTCTGCAGACATATTTGATACCAAACTCCCAATGAAGACATCACTGAAGTTTCCCCACTGCAATCATCTGTATAGATCATTAGTGTATATGTGAGACTTGTTGCTATGACACCAAGTTCAGAAGCCAGTCTGGTATCCAGAATTATGACTTGCTGCAGGATGTAATAAGACGGTCTTTCCTTTAATGCTCCTCAGACAGACAGTCAAAATGTCCAGCTTGCCTTGAAATTTTTTTATGGCCTTTAATCACAATGGCCTTTCTAGCCTCAGACACAGCCAGAGAATGGCACGGAACACAGAAGCTATTCTCACTCTTCCACAGAACATCTCCCCAATTATCCTGCTGTTTCTTTTATTAAGTTGACTTATTATTTCTTCTTATTCTTATTCCACATCAATTTTCTGTAAGCTGCTCCTCCTACAGCTTTTTTGCCAGACCTACCAAATTGGCCAGTAGCTTTGGGTAGTACAGGATTGCATTGCGTGTGCTTTTTGTGTCAGTAGATCAAATATTTTTGAGATATTTACAATGTTATATCAAAAAATTTCCCATTGACTACAATTTATGGAATATTCAGAATCTGTATTTCTATCAGTACTGCTACCATACTTGGCTTTTTCAAACAACTTAAAGTTTCTCCTCAAACTTTCCTTTCTTGTATTTTTTATTTTTATTTTTTATCTGCCAATTTCTGCAATCATGGATATTGATAACACAAGCTGCTCATCCAGAACCCTTCTGATTTCCAGACCACAATGTCAAATTCCAAGGATATAAGGCCTCCTATTATAAGGCTCTGGCGCATACACTGTGGTTGTTTTCCAAACTGTGTACTTGTGTTCTTTATTCTTGTGTTATTATTAGAACATGCCTCCAGGTACCCTTATAAGACCACACTTATTGAGTGTAAGAATGCTTAAAATCAGTTCAATTTGAAATGTACATCTACTTTGATGTCACTACTACGGTCCTCTAACACACTGACACTAAAGAAATCAGTAAATAAAATATAATTACACTCGAAATCCTTCTGCCTTCTGTCATTAATTTTCTTGGCTGAGTAAAACATTCTTATTTACCCTCAAATACAGAGCAGAAATGGCTTCTGGGAAGGGAAAACATGGGAAAGTCTGCTTTGAAGCGCACTTTGTTGTTTCATCTTCCCAAGAACATGAAGAGAACTGCCGGTAAAATCTCACATTCTTGCCTTGTTGCGTTCTTGAGTTTGGGAGGCACTTGATCACATGACCGTTTTTTCTTCTACACCTGCTATACACTCTAGGTAGAACATGAGAGTGGAACACAGCCTATGTGTGTATGTTACTGACACTTTAGTGTCCTTCACTGTTCCCCAGATACATCCCACATACTTCTCAATGTTTAAAAGACATTTTTTGAGTAATGAAAATGTTAAGAATAATGATGTTTTGGAGGAAGCTATAATGAATACAGAATTTTGAACTATCAACCATGCCACACACCCTGCGGAAAAAACATGACTGTTGAAGCTTGTGCATCTAATCAAATGCCAATCAAAGGAGAGGTGCGCTTCTTACTGATGGCAGCTGGTAGCCTGTGGGGATTTGCTAAACTGTTAGGAATATTGTTCTCACTGTTTCAGACTCTTGGTTATAGTCTGCTAATGGTATAGTTCAACATTGTGACATGTTACAATTCAGCCTGTGTTCATGGCAAGGAATTTTATTGCCTGAGCAAGGACAGAAACCATATATGAGAAAACAGCATGCTTTTCTCACGAAGCATTTCCGTGTCTGATAATGAAAACAATGTTTTTGTTCTTTCTTTCTTTCTTTCTTCTTAATTTTGCTTCTATTTCTTTCCACTCTTTCTGTCGTCCTTCTTTGTACATTACTGCCACTGTTTGGAAGTCTGCATCACATCTACATAAGAATAAGAAAATACAATTATTGTTACTTAATGCTGTTAAACATTGTGTTTTCACTTTATATTTACATTTGTTTGTGGCAAGCCTGTTACATACTATTCATTGGAAAAGCCAGAGTCAGCATGGTTATTTGAAGATGCAGCAAAGAATATATACAATGTGGAATATCATTGGATTGTTTTCTATTTGCACACCAACACCAGCACCAGATGTCAGGTTATTGCATTGATGCAGAGTATTGAATTGCATTGGTTATTAATCATACATAATGTATGCAGTCAAAATAGTTTCAGGGAAAAATATTTAAACTCTAAAAATTGAAACTGACATTCACATGTACAAGCATTCGTAATTGGTTTGGTGGCAGAGGAAAAGTCATTTGAGATTATTAAATTGTGCGGATGACTCACTGGATTCGTGAGTCAGGGGGAAACCTTTTTGGAGTGTTTGGAAAACAAAAGCGATCATCCACAGGGTAATAAACAAACAATTATACCAGTCACTGAAAATTGCTCTCACCACATGGTGAGGTGATTCTGGGAGAATGTGACAGTTTCTCAGCATGAATTGCTCCCGAGAATTAACATCCCACGTTGTGAATAACTGTACAACAATTTACAATCGTTTTCTCTGATTTCAAATGACTTCTGCCGTTCGTAAATTGTGATCTGCAATCTCATATTCACCATGGCTTTAAACGGCTTTATCCAAACGTGTGCCATTTTCATTGCAGCCCCGCATTTCTGTAAACCGCTGAGTGCACTCTCTGACCTTTATGTCTTATTAAGCAACAGCCTGTGGGATGAAATAACAGCTCTGACATTCAGCCAGCCAATATTTTGTTCCATGCACAGGAACCGTGTCTAATAGGGTTGTGAGCTGACAATAGCCTTGACCTGATCTCACCCAAACAAAAACCCTCGGATTTTGTTTTTGTGGTCTTCATATCCCGATTTCTTTGGTCTTATCAAACATTACAGAAAGTACACTTTGTTCAATACCACGTTAACACCAGGCAGAGTGTTCGTTCACACTTTGGAAGGGTAACGGGGGTTAAAAGAAAATTATGATTCGACTCGGAAACTATAACCATTCCACAGCGTGAAAGCAATGTCCACCGGTTGCTGAAATGAAGTGCGGGTCGAGTGTTAGTTCCGCTTTTGATTTTGATCGAAACTGAATTTGTCTCCCCGCACCAGTGTGCTTCACCCAGCATGAACCTCTGGCCAGACAAGATGGGGAGTTGACGAATCAACACTCATATGACATCATGGCTGAACGAGCGTGAAGGGTCAGCAGGACGGGTGGAACAGAAAAAAAAAATGAGATGGAACACGGCCCTGGAAAACAGGACTGCGTGTATTCTGCGGCTTCGCTTCATGTTGTGTTCCGTCATTTGTCAAAAGCAACCCTTCCAGTAGCAGTCTCTAAAAGTAGTGCTGGGAAGGAGCTTTTCCCCCCTGCTTCCATTCTTCTACAGACTAGCCAGATGAGACAGTAATGACACAGTTTCTTCACTTGTGATTTTTGACTAACAAACATGGTCATCGCTTAGCTCGGCTAATGAAATACAACAGCTTTCTATGATTGTGACCTTTACCTGTCAATTCTGAGAGCTTCATTGGGGCATTTAACACCGAGTAGAAAGAACCGAAGTAAAATAAATGGTCCAAAAAATCAGACATTAAAATTCCATTGTAAATTCTGGTGTAGCTGTTCAGTCACTAATGGGGTGAAAGTTTGTCAGTCTGTACCTTCAAGGAAATAGGGTTTGTATGTCATTTGCATGGTTGAAGTTGGTCACATTAAAGTAAGTTATAATAACAATAACAATAACAATAACAATAATAATAATAATAATAATGTGGTCAACCTCTATGGAAAGCTCATATTAACATTTCACTACTTTATATTTTCTCTCAGTGAAATGATTTCTACTTTAATGGATTGATATTTGGTTGTAGCTTAAGATTAATGAGTCCTTTCCTGATGAGGCTGTGTAAAGAGGTGGAAGTGTGATTCATGAATATTTGATATTTGGGCCTGTGTTTCATAACACAACAAACAGACCTCAGAACTTAAATAATACAGACGCTCAGCAGGATACTTCTACATGCTCAAGCTTTTAGACCTTTGTTGTTCCTCTTCTATATGCTAATCCAGTTCAAGGATAATTGAACTGTGGAGCAGGATTTAAATTTTAAAACAGCATCTAATGGGAAGTTAATGCCTGATGTGTTAAAAGAAGAATATCTACTGTAGCATAATAGGGTAGCATAAAATGTTACTGTATACAGCAGTACTCCATCTGCTTTGCTGAACCACAAAATGTTTACGGTGGTTCAATATCCAAGGGATTTTTTTCCATTTGAACTGTATAAATGTCATGCAGTGTAACTGTCCAAAGGTAAAATTTAAACAACAAAGACGCTCTGAACATGACACAAAATCTTTAAATAATTTGCTTTCGCATTATTTGTGAGAAGACAGAAAATATATGTACAAATTGTTTATTTGCTTGTCCTCCAGCCCCCTACGACCCTGACCAGGAGTAAGCAGGGAAGATAATGGATGGATGGATGGATGTATGGATAGATGGATTGATCATACATGCCAAGACACTGAATCTTCATTTCAGAGCTTTGTGAAGTCATTGCATACTTACTTGGGAGGAATCCACACAGGTAATGATACAGTATGATGTTTAGTTTTAACTATACTGGCTTAGCATGCTGATGGTCCACCACACATGCCTTAGATGCCCAGACACAAACAGGCATAGGTTCCTGTGTGATGGAGATTTGAGATGATTATAGCTTAACTGTGACCACGAGCAGAACTCCCTGCTGGCCCGGCCAGTGACTCGCGCCCTCACCCTGAACTCTGGAGCGATGTGTCCTTTTTCTGTCTCTTCTCCGCCCTGTTTAACAGACACATACAATGAGTGCATTCTCACATCTCAGACTCAGGGATATGCACGGAGCAAAAATACAGAAGGTCACTCCAAGGTCAGTTCCCTTCACTTAACCACTCAGAGAATGCTAACTATGTTTCTTTGCCATTTTTTTGGTCGTGTTAATTCTGGCTGGACAAGCAGAAGTGACACTAATAACTCCATGCTTCGCGCAATGAAGGGTCGGCCTTGTAATTTTTGTACAAATGCATAATTTGAGTAGGTGATTATTAAAATGTATGTGTTTTCCTGGGGACTGCCAAATGGCTTAAAATAATGCGGGCCTAAATAATGACTCACACTTCTGTCACGGGGAGCTGTAGTTATCATCTCAATGTTCTGTGAATGTGAGCACTAAGTATTTACCGTGCCAGCTCAATTGCCCATGTGGGAGTACGCATCTTCTTTATGTCTGTGCTCACATACTGTTGGCTCATTTGCAATACCCAAGGCATTGCGCTTCTGCGATTTCCCATGACAGCAGCTTTCAATTACCTTACATTCTCACACGTGTACTTATGCTACCTACGGCAATCCCTGTTGTCACGCTTAAACAATCAATGTCTTTCAATGGGGAGTAGCTGCTATGATATTTATAGGTACAAAATTTTGCCCTTGTCTATAAAAAAAAATATACCATAGAAGAAGCAATGCATATGGACCAGAGGGCAAGATATATATCAAAGTTTATTTCCCAGTATCTGTATCCACTGAAAGATGTTACCTCAGAGTTTTTGTCTTTATTTAGATCACTGAAAATAGGAAAAATTGGCCAAAATTATTTTCTCCAACTCTCTTGGCATTAAGTCTATCAATATATTACTTCTTCTTTTTCCCATGTTAATTTTAAATAGCTTTGACTTCATTTTAATCTCTGCATCACCAGCGATCCCTTGTAAACATACATATTTATAATATTACAGTGGCATTTATTTTGATAAAAAATAGGTTGAAATAAAACTGTTTAACCTTTGCTTTTGTTTCTGGTTTTAATTAGTTGATAGTCGAGGCCCAGTCACTTCCTTATCTTTCCCTATGGCCTTCTTCAAACAATAATGAGCAATTGATGAATAGCACAGCACTTAATTTAAAGTGGAAAACACTGACCTCTGGTGGTTATGCTGTATTTTAAAATAAGGACCTTCTATTAAAGAATATTTACTTTGCCACAAATAGGGAATGCAATCCAGAAAGCCAACTAAATATTCATATAACTTGGGTTAACATCTAGTTTACCACTTCTTGCATGTAGGCTGTGCTTACCAAGACTGGGAAGTTAAAATATTACCCCATTATATTGCACATTTTATATTATATGATACCATTTGATTTGAAGATTATATTGTCTTTTTACAGCAGATAGAAAGCAGATAGATTTCTGGATCATGCAGTTTGGTGCAGTTGCTTAATAAAATTTCAGTTTGTTCAAAATGTTCACTTCAGGAATGTTCAAATTGACTAGATGAGTCAATTAATTCTTCCTAGCTGTGATCAGGTGAGTTCACATTCACCATGTTAAGGAGTGATTTACCTTTACATGGTGAAGCTAGCTTATGGTAGTTCAAGTTAAAGGTAAGGTTCATGTAAATAATATTTATTAGCCTTTCACAAACTATTTACTCCATTTAGTCATTTTATTTTCTTTCAGAATGCATGACATCTTTAAGCCAGTTTGACAACAGCTGAAGATTCAGTGGGCTGCTTGGACAAAATGGACAGACATCTTTGCAGGGAGAAAGATCCACCATTGGTCCACCATATGGAGAAAATTATATGCCGTTAATATAAGTGTGAACAACTTTCGTATTTTGAGTATTTTTGAGGTAGCAATGAAAAAATAAACGCTTTCAATTATTCTCTGTGTGGGGTTTGAGTGACAAAGACTGACAGTTTGATTTTCCAGGCTAGTGATCATGGAGGATAGGGCAAAACAAAAGTACCAGCCATACTGTTTGATGAATGTTTCCTTTCTGTTTGGTTCAATGTGGAAAAGCTATAAGCTGTCCTCTGGTGAGCAGGAAATCATTATTCTTCATGCCTGCCTTTTACTCTCCAGACAGTAGCTGAAAAAGCAGTTACAGCATACGTGCGGCCATATAAAATTGTAAATATTAAAATATGAAACATTTTATTATTACATATCATGCATTAAGTATGTTCAAACACTTGTGTCATGCAGCACACAAGACCGAGGAATATATGGAATAAGATAAACATATAGATACATATGCATGCACACACACACACACACACACACAGACATATATTTATGTCACATTCTTACCTGGTATGTGCATTTATACCACAGATACAAAATAATCCAAATGGCAATGGCAGATGCAGCAGAAATGGCTTGTTGAGTGACTTTTAATGTGTCGTTTGTTCCTTTTTTCTGTTTGTTTGTTTTTTTTTGAGAATGGAAACACCTGAAAGTGGAACTGACTGATGAGAACACCTGATTCTAAAGCCTTCTGTCTGCTGCCAACATGGCACTTGTCAAACCTCAGAAAATCTGAGACGTGAACAACTACTCCTAGAATTTTGTAGGATTTAACAGTCTCCAGAAGAGGGTGCTGTTGCACTGTCCACAGCTACTTTAATTCCCGAAGAGCAGCATATTCATTTCCCGCTGATTTATAAATTGAGCAATAAGAGTCATCTCTCACTTGTCTAGTGTTAAGTGCCTGAATTGAATGCATAGAAGACTGGAACACCACTTAGAGCAACATAAAAATGCGAGGTAATGCATAGAACAGTGGAGAAGATGGACGTTGCCAAGTGAGAAAGAGGTGTTTGACATACATATGATTGAGGTTAATTGTTTTTTTGTTTTTTTTAATGAAAGGGCAACCTGTAGGTCATCATTGCTGGATGAATAAATTGCGGCTTTCAACAGCTCTTTGCACCATGATTCTGCTGTTAGAACACTAACCGGTTGCATTAATGCGTGAGGTGTTTTCCTGAATAGCATGTTAGTCACACTGCGGCAAACAAGCCTGCCACAGGCCACCGAAGTGGCTTTCCAAGGGGCCCTCCAGCACAGAGACACAGGGAGATGATGTTCAAACAGTCCACGTTTATTTTCAAGGGTGGCAAGATGGTACAGCCAAAGAGCTGTCATGACAGAGGCTCTCCTTTGTGTGAGTGGGGATGGCAGATTTAACCTGTGCGCACTGATTACCTCACTACGCACAGGTGCAGCCACTCCTGTTCCCGGGTCCAATTAGCCTGGCCAATTATCTAGTTCTTAACCAATTATTCAATTGGCCAGGTCTAATTAGCTTGACCCAGGGCAGGTGTGGCTGCTTAAACCAGCCATCCCCACACCACACACACTATTTCAAGAGAAAGTTTAGTAATAATTGATGTTGTTTATGCCACTGCAGGGCACCCCAATATCTGCAAGGCCTAGGGAAGTATGATTTTTAGAACACAAAACAAGGAATTGTGTTCTGCAGCTTTTCATAAGACCTTGAATAATGGAAAGAGAAAAGGGGATATGAGCATAGAAAACAAAAGCATGCTGGAACAAACTGCAGAATGAGGAAGAGAGGGGGGAAGACAGAGAGACCAGAAACCTGCCTATGCTAAAGGCTAATTTCAGAAATATTATCAGGGATCCACAATGCCAACACATACAGAGTGACTAAAACATTGTGGACCTGTAACCTATCATCAAATTCTGGAAGGTAATATAATGGTGTATGTGTGTGTGTTTGTGTGTGCCTGTCTGTGTGTCTGTGCATGAAAAACAAGCATTATAGGCTTCGAATTGGAGACATTGCCTGAGGAAAACAATCAATATTTTGACATTACAAGAACTAAATATGGAGATGTATTATAGATAAGCATTATACCACTGGAAGAATCCTAGGCGAATGGTGTGTGTGCCCTGTGATAAACAGGCACCCTGTCCAAGATGCATTCCTGTGATAGACTGGCGTCCTGTCCGAGATGTATTCCTGCCTCCTGCCCAAAGCATGCTGGGATGGGCTCCAGCTCCCCATTGACCCTGACCAGCAATAAGCGGTTTAGACAATGGATGGATAGATGGGTGGAGAATCATAGGAAAACTGACAGAAAGATGGCAACATTAACAATGGATCAAGAAGGCTTAACATTAATGTGACAGTAGGGAGCCAAAGTGGAAGACCTGAGCCTTTGAGCAGCTAGTCACATGGGTTCAGGGGCTTAGTGCTAAGGTCACAGAGAACGTTGTCGAACCTCTCAAGGTAGCCGACTCTATATCAACCTTAATTTAGCACGTTCATAATGCATGAAATTATATAATTTACTTCAGGGTCAAATTAACCACAGGCATGCAATCGGGGGCAAGATTCAAGCAGGAATAATTTGATGAACAGTCACTAAAGTCACGCATTTGCCAAGCCAAGTTTGTGAAGGCAGAGTGTAATGCTCGCGTTTGATTGATTGCATTCAGATCTATCCGTTAGAATGCCTTAACAGAGCATGCATTGCAACAGGCAGCGCAATTCTGAAAGAAATGCACCAAAAATGCCAGCGGCAGCTGCTACTGTGCTCCAATAGCTGTCAAAAAGCGCTGGCAACGTGAGTATTGTGTTCTTTCTTTGGACCACTAGCTATTCCATATTGACATCGGTGTATTTGCATAATGGAATGACTTGAAAACGTTTCAGAGGCTTTACGCATCTTTCTGCCCAAGATTTTTGGACGATAGGTATTTTGGCTGGAGAACAAACATTCTATACTCAGTTGCTCTCTCCTTTGCTTTGCCTGCGGAGTTGCAGATCGCTTGCAGATGGCTCACTCCGGGCCCATCGCAAAGAATGCTCCCCCTTTACACGCATCTAAAAACGATCACGTAATTATGATTCCCATGATCGCTGGCAGCCTTGAAAATTACCCGTCTATTTGCACCTTTCTTGTGCGCTCATTTCCATAGAAATCCACTCGTGGTGTTGTGGCATGACAGCAAATCACCACTAATTGCATACAGCAAGCGTGAAGGCGAACGGCTGAAGAACGCACTGCAGTAACATAATACGCACGGAAGACACCGATGTACAAATAACAATAAATAAGCTAGCATTCTGTGGC